>NW_027205638.1:0-600000 GCF_024711535.1 Dipodomys merriami
TTTGTGTCAGAGATCCTGCTTATAACCATAATGAATATAGAGAAGAATATGATAAGTCTGCTCTTCTTGCCCAAGAAATTTGTCAGGGAGGGAGCAAAAGACCTGAAAGCACTATATGTGGAAAAACATTCCACTTAAGGTGTACAGACACTATGAATCAGAAAAGACACACAGGAGAGAATTCTTATACAGGTAGTGAATTAAGAATTCAATCAGTAAGGATTTACACCTTACAAAACCTCAGAGGAAATATCCAGAGAAGCCTGATGAGTGTGGGCAATGTGCAAAATCTATCTCTAAGAAGTCAGAACTGACTTGTCAACCTAAAACACCATGAGAAGAGAAACTCTATGAATATGAAGAATGTAGGAAAATTTCCACTCTGAAGTTAGGTCCCAAAAAGCATCAGATAACTGACACAGAACAGAAACCTTACGAATGTAATGAATGTGGAAAGTATTTCATATGTAAGTCACACCTAACTCTCCATCAGAGAACACATACAGAAGAGAAAACTTATGAATGTAATGCGTGTTCAAAGTCTTTCACCCAAAATTCAGACCTTACAGTTCATCAGAGAACACACACAGGAGAGAAACTATATGAATGTAAAAAATGTGGAAAGTATTTCAGACATAAGGTATAACTTACTGCCCATCAAAGAATACACACAGGAGAAAATCCTAATGAATGTAACAAATGTGGAAAGTGTTTTACTCAGAGGACACACCTTTGTTATCATCAGAGAACACACACAGGAGAGAAATGTTAAAAATGAAATGTGTGTGCAAAGACTTTCACCCAGAAATCAGACCTTACTGTTCATCAGAGTACACACACAGGGGAGAAACCTTATGGATATAATGCATGTGGAAAGTCTTTCACCCAGAAAGCACATCTTAATGTCCATCAGGGAATATACACAGGAGAGAAATCTTATGAATGTACCAAATGTGGAAAGTATTTCCTATGTAAGACACACCTTTCTGTCCATCAGAGAACACACACAGGAGAGAAAACATATGAATGTAAGAAATGTGGCAAGTCCTTCACATGGAGTTCACAGATCATCAGGCATAAAAGAATCCACACAGATGAGAAACCTTAGGAATTTGATAAATATGGAAAATATTTCACCTGGAAGAAAAATCAGCTTTTTATCAGAGAACCCAAACAGGATATATGACTTGTGATTATAGCAAATGTGCAGTCTTTCTCACAGAAGGCATACCTCAGTGTTCAACATTGAGGCACACAGAGAAAAATCTTATGAATAAAATATGTGGAATTTTTTTGAGAAGAAATCATACTTAAATTTTCATCAGCAAATACACAGGAGAGAAACCTTATGAATGTAACAAGTATTCAAAAAGTCCTTCACTAAGAAGACATGAATGGATGAGTGTTTATAGAGCACAAACAAGAATGAAAACTTATGGATAATACCAATGTAGAAAATCTTACTTCGAAGTCATACCTCAGTGTTCATCAGAGAAATGAGTCCCATAAGAGAAAAGAAAACTAACAAATATAACAAATATGCAATGACTTTTACTGTGAAGTCAGTCCTCAGTGCATCCAAGAATATAAACAGGAAAGAAAAAGTAAATATAATAAATGTAGACAAATATTTAGCCAGAAGTCATGTCTCTACAGGTTTCAGAGACCTGGAGACATGACAGAATGTCTAGTGAACATTAGAGGAGGTCTTTCAAGTAGAAATCACCCTTCAGTCAGCATTGGAGCACTCACACAAAATGAAACCCAATGTAGGAAAACTTTTGGCAGAAACCTCTGTGATTTATAGAGCAACCCTTTATGGCAGAATTAAACTAGGTGTAATGGAAAACCACCCACTGAGCCAGCATTTCTCATCCTCTCATTGTATTGAGTAGGGATGATGTACCTTCATATTGAAAGGTTGGACAAAAGTGATAGGTATCAATTACTTCCAGGCTTGAGAAATAATTAAGATACTGAAGTTGTTGACTTGTATCATTTACATTAAGGAATGGTTGTTGGAGGAAATTGAACAAACTCTTCTCAGAAATAAGAGCTCTGGACCTTTGAGATTTGACTGAGATCATCCAAAGTGGTTTGGTAGTGATAGATGGGGAAAGGCTATCATGCTTGAAGCCAAGGACATGAGAGCACTGACTTCTCTACTGCTCTTCCACTATATGTGTGGTCCATGCATTATAACACTATTACTATTCCAGTTGAGTTTCTGAATGGAATATATGTTGAAAGATAACACTCCTTGTTTATTACAAAATGTGTACAGGAGTAAAATCTGTCTCATCATCTTTCATCCACAAGTTTATGAAACATTCAGAGAACATGAAAGAAGGGCTGGGAAGGTGGCTCAGTGGTAGAGTGCTTGCCTTGCATGCATGAGGCCCTGGGTTTGATTCCTCAGCACCACATAAGCAAAAAGAAAAAAAAAACAGAAGTGGTGCTGTGGCTCAAGTGGTAGAGCACTAACCTTGAGCTGAAGAGCTGAGGGACAGCGCCCAGGCCCAGAGTTCAGGCCCCGCGACCGGACCCCGCCCCCAAAAAAGAAAGAAAACATGAAAGAACACATATTTGGGAATACATTTTCTTTGTGGGTGGGTAGAAGTCTTGTAGTGTGAACTCAAAGCCTAGGCACTTTCCTTAAGTACTTTTGCTCAAGGCTAAATTGTACTACTTGAATCACATCTCTATTTCTAGTTTCTTTGGTGGGTAAATGAAAACATGATTCAGAAACATTTGGCTTTGGATGAGTAACCCCAAAATGACTTTAGTACTGTTTTTTATATTTAATTAATTACTGCGGACACGTCAATTGTGACTAATTCACTTTTAGTTCATTATGATGTTGTTCTGAGTGAGTTATAATAAAACACTAGTGTAGATAATGTGGAGTGCCTGTGTTTTCTCACTGTTATGGAGGCTGAAAGTGAATTTCTCAAGAGTATGAATATCTCTCTACCCTCATTAATATTGCTTTTTCCAGTTCCATGAAGATGGCTGTAACAAATCACAATTATGTTATGGTTTTGCTAAATTTAATTCTGTAGCAATTTAAAAAAGCTAGACTTTCAAAAAAATGAGGAACAAGAGCTAGCAGAATACTTACAGATATCCATGGGATTATAGAGATAAGAAAAAATAGGACTCTGCTAGATATTTTGCAGGGTAAAATACAGGTAAAAATGATCCTTGTGGCTTTCTAATGCATAGGTAAATACATAGAGTTTAAACTTTCAGCCAAGAGGTAAAGGGTGTTGCCCAGTGTTTCAATGAAGCATTTAAATGCAAATTAAACTAACTTTTAAAAAGGGATTAAAAATGGCCTACACTTTGTAAAAATTTGGGAAGTTGTGGATAGTTGCAGGCCTCCCAGACAAAGAAAAGTTTAAAAGGGAAAATTATCCTAAAGTTTATTTCAAAGTAGAAAAGATAAATTAGGATCACCAAAATGATTGCTTAACCTAGTTTGCCATTATAGGTTTTTTTGTAACAGTTTCCAAAAGGCCCACAATAAAGAACAGAGGACAAGTTTGACACACGTAATTTTGCCCCTTAATAAGTTCCAGGTAAGACCATGGTTATAAATCCACTTCCAATGACCATCATTTGCCTTTAGTTGGAGTAAATATGCCCACAAGTAAAGATTCATTGATCTGAAAACTGGTGTCAAGCCAGGCTTGGCAAAGAAAGGTCCCTGTGAGATTGTCATCTCTAATCTGCCAGCAGAGTGTTCAAAAGCAGAGTTGGTTTGGAGTTCAAAGTGGCAAAGTACTAGCCTTGATGTGGAGAGCTGAGGGACAATGCTCTAACCCTGAGTTCAAGTCCACCAACCATGCCAAGGATGCACTTATCCCAGCATAGACAAAGGCATTCCTGGAACCCTGAAAATGTTGGTACATGCAGAGGCAGTAAGACACTGCTCCTTGGATGGCAGAGATGGTATCAGATCCTGGAGTCACTTGTGCTTGTCTCTTCAAAGCTTGATCAGAGCCTGGAGGTCATGGGAAGATAGTTTGTAGGCATGCTTAATGCCCATGTCTGTCTAACACAGCATGGACTTCCCAGTCATCTAAGATAGTGTGTAGTAAAAGGTAAAGTTGTAAAATATGAGGGATAATTTAAATCCCAATCCCCCTGTATCTGTTCAAAGTTCCAATTGGCAGTGAGTTTTGAGCTGGCCCAGCCATATTATCTCATCTGTTAAGAAAAGAGAGTTGTGGACCTGAGATTAGGTCCCTATTGAGATCTGACTGCCTACAGAGGCAGGCATTGTTGCAACCACTACAGATCAGGCTACTGAGCCAGCCAGAAAAATGATTTTATAACCCAAAATGTTAAACAAGCTGTGCTGCTGTAGGCAAGAAAGGGTCTGTACATCTGTTAAAGGTTAAATGTTGTATATAAGTGACTTTAAACATGCTTTCCAGAGGCAAGTGGAGGTACTTAGAATGCCAATCAGATGCAGTTTAAAAACATCTACTGAGATTTACTACAAAACTCTGGCAAGTAATTGTTACTTAATTGTTTACAAGTTATAGGTAACCTCAATCTCATTGATTTCCTTGTTGCTTTAATTGGACATAAAAAGGGCTTTTGTGACAAAGACTCCTTTTGCCACAGTTCAAAGCCATCCTGAGCACAAAGAATCTCTCTAAAACTCAGTATCCCAGCTAATCAGCCAAGCACGTCTGGAGGCATGGCTCAAGGAATCTCACCTCCAAGGAACTCTCTTAGGTGGTAGAGCACTAGCCTTGCAGAAGTGCTCAGAGAGACTACCCAGACCTTGAGTTCAAACCCATCAATGCCAACTAGGACAAGCTCTCCCAGCAACAGACACTGAGACACCGCACTCCCCTCTCTTCCCCTCCCTCCCCTCAACCCCACACCATCTAGGACAAAATTAGCCCTGAAAATGGAAAACCATGGAGAGCAGTAAGAGGAGATAACATCCTAAATGAAGTCACTTTAGGCTTGCCATTTCAAAATTAATCAGAGCTGGATGAACAAGAGAAATAGTTGCTTGCCCACCTAATGTCCATACCTGTCTATCTTCTAACTGGACAGAAAGTTCCAGTCTTGTTTTTGCTACTTGCTATTTGTATTTATAGTAGCCTCTGACTGGTATTCCCAACTAGTCCATTATCTTCTCCCCTACCTAGTTGTGCAAAAGACACTAGACATCCCCTTTCTCCCTACTGCCCTGAGTATGGGCTAATGCTTCAAATATAACTTTTCATGGCAAATATGTGTTCTTCTATGCCATTCATGTTAATTGACCTTGTTACCTTGTCATCTTTTTGCCTGATGTATCCAAAAGTCTCCTTTAACAGGATAACAGCCCCCACCCAGGGCAACACCTAGGAGCAAGTCATGGCTATCCTGTTACTACAGGCAACTGGAGACATCATTTACATTGCCCTGCTGGACTCTAATGACCCCAGCTCCAGTGACTCCTTCACTTCTCCAGCAGGAAGTAGCCGAAAGAGCCCATGACATCTGTTGACTCTGGTACCTTTAAATATCTCTGCTACCTCCCTCCTCAGGCTACTATAATCCTAAAGTGGAAAAAGTCTTATCTCCCCCCTCCAGGATCCCAGGAGTCAGGTACCATGCTTTGTGTCTTCGGGTAATCAAGCCTTCCTGGCTTGTTTCTTTCTTGGGCTGCTAAGAGCAATTTTTGCCTGAACAGCAACTTTGTTTTTTATTCAATGTGTCTTGAATTTTAGATAACTATTTTCATGGAAAAAAAGACCTTTACCAACCAGTCAAGCAGACGCTTCTTGGATGGTAACTGGGTGGGCAATAAAGAAGGAGCCCCTGACTACTTTGCCCCTTTACAGAAGTTGCTCAAGAAGAAATAACCTCCATATCCCCCGGCCTGGTTCCCCTATGTATATTAATCAGCAAATTGGGGAATGTAAGCATTATGCCCGCCGTTGGTCTTCAGCTCCACCCAGACCTGGGCTCCTTCCAGCTCTGAGCTTCCAGCCATACAGCTGCTCCCTTCTTCTCTCTTCCCAGACCCACCTGAATACCCACCTATCTCACTTCCTGCCACAGACCCTCCTGCTATCTGCATAGGGAAAAACACCATGTGCTCCCGCTACCAGGACATTATGGCCTCTTTAATAAACCTTATAATAATCTTTCTCCTGTGCCTGCCTTCCTATGTGTGGTCCCCTGGGATGAATGTGAAGGATCCTTTCACCTTGTAGATACCCAGTCTCTGCCATAGTCCCTAACTCACTGAGAACCACACAAGCTATTTTCCCTTCATCATCGACTATCCACTGCACTCTCCTGATGACACTGCTTGTGATCACTTCCCCAGGATCCTCCAAATCACAGGGACAAAGTTATCAGTACTCTCTTTCTCTCTCATTGTACTCTGAAAACCCACCTAAAATTTCTGGATTTCCATGTCTAACATTCTCTATGTGGACCTCAACACAAAAATATGATGCATTATTTCTGTGTCATGAAATTCTATTACTATATTTACCTTTGCTTTTGTTTATGTTGGTAATTAGCTTTAAACTCATGATGCTTTAATTCTTGGCTTTTATGTTCATGATCTACTCCTTATGCCACACTTCAGATTCTGACATTGTTTTATTTTGTATCATGAGTCCTCTCATCTGATAATGGTAATAAAGTGGTGCCCCCTGTTATATTTTCTCTTCCAAGATATTTATAAAAACTACATTGGAAAACTATGACATTTTAAATAAAAATATGTATATATATTTTTGTAGATCGTGGGGCATGAACTCTGGGCCTGGGTGCTGTCCTTCAGCTGTTCAGCTCAAGGCTAGGGCTCTACTATTTGATCCACAGCACTGCTTCTGGCTTTTTCTGTTCATGTGATGTTGAGGAATCAAACCCATGGCCTCATGCATGCGAGACAAGCACTCTACCACTGAACCACATTCCAAGCCCTAGAAAAATGTTTTAAAAAGTGGATTCATCACAGAACATTAAATAAAAACTTAGTAATTTAATGGAATTTTCTTGCACATTTAAACAACAGAAAAATATTGCAGAATGTTTTTAAAAGATGAGGAATATAGATTAACTAACATTGAGCATCTCATGTGTAAAAGTAGTGTTCAGAAACTCTGTATGAAGTTAGATCCATATAAATAGTTCAGATTTCCCATTTCTTGGGACTTTAGACAGGAACTTGAGCATGTCCCAACTCTTCACAATTGTGAACTTCTTGGCTCTGAGTGACACTTGGTGTAGAAGGGAGGATTTCATTCATCATATCATCATGGTGTGAGGTCATCCTCGAATGAACACCTGGCACCATACACACTGCCATAGGCCTTATTGTTTCAAAAAATAAATCCCACATTCACACGCTACTAGTAGGCCTGGATATGAAACCATTTTAAAATGACAAAAAATGAGCAGCAAGCAAAATGGACTTTAACTGTTGTGAAATTTTCAGGGCGAATTAAGGATATTGGTGACATGGAAAAACAATAAAATTGGATTTGAAGAAGCCCCATGTCTGCAGAGTTGCTGGAGCCTGTGAGCTGTGAGATCTAGGGACAGAGTCTCAGCCTCACCTCTGCTTATGCCACCGTCCAGAGACCAATGACCCCTTGTCTTTCCTCCACCTTCAGGACACAGAACATCCAGTCATGGAAAGAAATGACATGGTGCAGAAGGCCGAAATGGCCAAGCAGGCTGAGCGAAATGCTGACATGGCAGCCTGCATCAAGTCTGTAAGTGAGCAAGAAGCTGAATTACCTAATGAGGAAAGGAATCTTCTCTCAGCTGCTTATTGGAGCCCATAGGTCCTCTTGGAGGGTAGTTTCAAGTATTGAGCAAAAGGCAAAAGATGCTGAAAAAATCAGCAGATTGTCTGAGAACACAGAAAGAATTGAGAACAAGCTAAGAGATCTGCAATGATATACTGTCTCTTTTGGGAAAGTTTTTGATCCCTAATGCTCCACAAGCAGAGAGCAAAGTCTCCTATTTGAGAATGAAGAAAGACTGCTACCAAGACTGAGGTTTGCTGCTGGTGATGACAAGAAAGGAATTGTGAATCAGTCACACCAAGCATACCAAGAAGTTTTTGAGATCAGCAAAAAGGAAATTCAACCAGTGCATCCTATCAGATTGTGTCTGGCCCTTAACTTCTCAGTGTTCTATTATGAGATTCTGAACTCCCGAGAGGAAGTTTCCTTTCTTGAAAACACAGCTTTTGATGAAGTCATTGCTGAACTTTATACTTTATGTGGGTTATGTTACTTCTATTTTAATTTCTGTATTACCATGTGTTTTTTGTTTGTTTGTTTCATATTAGGAGAGTAGAGCCTGTTAACATTTAGTGAGTTATCGGTTTTCATCATGAGATGGCCAGTATGATGATGTGGAATTTTTAAATATTATAAATGTTTGGCATGTGCTTTGGTTCATGGTGACTTCACAAGGGCCAGTGTTGAAACTGATTCCATGTCTAAGCAAAGAAATCTTCCTACATATTGGTTTGTACTGGTGGGAAATAAGAGGGAAATTGTTTCCAGTCACAGTTGTAGTTATTGTGGGTATTATGAAGTTTTGGAGCCCTTGTATGGCTGTGGCTCAAACAATATTCCATGGCTATTCCAAGTTGGAATCATGTATTTCTGTGGAAGAGTCTATTTCAGTGAGCACACCTTTGACTACAGTACCAGAAGTGTTCTTTCAGACAAAGTTGTGACCCAATTAACTCTGGATAAGGGCAGAAACAGTTCACATTCCAATATTTGTGAAGTTACCTGCTGTTTGCTCAAAAATTATTTTTGCTACACATTTTATTTGTATTTCATTGTTTTAGACAACCTAAGAACTGATGTAAAAGTAAAGGTGTAGTAAAAATGAACTGCTTGGTATTGACTATTCATGTATATTCAGCAAAGCTATAAACAAAAAACCCTATGTTTAGGAAATTGAAAGACTTGGAAAAAATTATATTAAGTGAAGTAAGCCAGGCCCAAAGAAACTTAGGTCCCATGGTTTCCCTTATTTGCAATAACTAGTATATGACTGAGTCAAGCAGAAAAGGTCAGATAAGTTGATGTTAGGGAAATGAACCCTAAGATATGTATTCAAATGCTTTTTTCTTTCAGGTGATTGTTTCTAACAAATTTATAAGATTATTTCTTTGTTGCTTTGTATGTCCCTCCCCCATGGTATACCATCTGCTTTCACTGTATTTGAGGTTGGTATAATTTGTGGAGGGGAAGGGAAAAAAATTGCCTAAATAGGGATACAGGTGGATCCATCGCAACAATGAGATGATATGTGGAAGATGTTATGTGGAAAAATGAACTTTACAACTTTGGTGGGGGGGGGAGCAGGATTGGGTTGGGGGATGGGGGGAGGATGGGAAGGGATTGGAAGGGGAAACAAAGGAGGAGGCTACAATGCTTGATAAGAAATGTACTCATTATCTTGTCCATGTTATTGAACCCCTTTGTACAGTATTTTCACAATAAAAAAACCCTATGTATTTAACTTATTTTTAGATTAATTTTCCTTCTGTGATTTTTTTTCATTTTTGCTGTGTGCCTCAAACACATGTGTTGTAAAATAAAACTAATTAACGGGGAAATAAGATGATGGCCTGCTTTGTTGAATGTCTTGAAATTTTCATGAACAATCAAGCATAATTGTTAAGAACACATGTATTAAGTTCATTTAAGTGGAATAAAACATTTTTGAATGGACTTTTCAACTACTTTCTCTATTATTTGTCATGTAAATCTTTCTTTTGAGTTTGAATCTCCTCTAAGGAAATTGTACATTATTAGAAAATTGTTTCTTAGTCCCTTTTGGCAAGTAATAGGCTTTTACTGAGTTAAAGTGCAAAGTTTATCATAACAACAAAAATACTAATGTAACTACCAAATACCTCCCATATTCCCCATTCTCCCCTCACCTCAAAAGCAAAAGTGTTTTTTTCTCCCTTGAGGAGTGAAAAATTGGCCCATATGACATTGGATAGCATTAACTGTAAATTCTATGCTTCCTAATCCGTTTTGGTTTTTCAGAATTTCTTGGTACAGTTTGCCTTCGATTTTGGTCATTCTGTTTATCAGGTGCATAGGACTTCCTTCTTTTCTTAAGCCTTCTACCTTGTCACTTGTCTTAGTGGCTGTGTACTTGGGAAATGGCCACATGATCTTTCTGGCTCTACATACTCTGTAAGATCCCTTGTTCCTTTGCTTGCATCCCATACTCTATTTCCAACATCCTCTACTGCAGCACATCTTACCTTAGTTGATGAGATTGTGTATCTCTTATAAACTCTATCCCAAATGGTCTGTCTGTCATTTTTGCCATTAAATCTTTCTTCTCGCAATAATGATGAGGCTGTTATACCTAAATCTCATCCTACAGAATATTTCCTTGGTACATAACAGAAAACAGCAAACAAAAATGCCATTTGAAAAGGTGCATTTGTTTTTTCTTACAGAATGTAAGATCCTCTAGAGCAGGCAATATTTTCTGTATGTTCTATTGTGCCTAGTACACTGTAAATGCTCAATAAATACTGATGGTCTGAGGCAAAAAATATCTGCCTTCTTTATTTGAAATACCAGCTATACCAATTACTTGAGTTCGATATAGTTTTAAAATAAAAGTTTGCAGTTATGTCGAAGACAGTCAGACATATAGACATACATTTATGTATATAAACACACATATATTGCTTTGGTGTAAGCAGTAAGATTACATTTGCCTAACATAAAATATAAAATCAATGCTATATATAAATCAGTACAAACTCACCCAGTCAATTGAATCCACCCAGATTCCTTCATAAAACCTGTAAACTTTTCAGCTCTTTTGCACAAGTGTTAGCCCTTCTGACTAATCTCATCTCAAAAGAAGCCATGATGGAAAAGAACCCAAGACCAATATCTGGGCCTTTAACAGGCACACAAAAGAGGTGAGATCCATTTTCAAAGATGGGATATCAGTAAAATTATTAAATTATTTGGGATTGAAAACCAAAGAAATCAAGATCTCTACAAAGAAGGGGACCAAAACGAAAGGAATTTAGTTCAGTCATAAACCAAAAACACAGTTCACCTTGATGTGAATAGTTTCTCTGACATATCAGCACCATCAGTAATTATTCCTGGTTCTACATTTGGTACTTTTGCTTCTCTCTGAAAAACTTGGGGAGGTTTTTCATGTAACAAAAAAAATCTCTTTTGCTTCACTATTTATGCAATGAGTGTTAATAGTTTACCAAAGGACCTTTTGTGGTCACTAGGCCCCAGATGTAATATAAATAACAAGACTCATGTTCTTATAGTTAATTAAACTGAGTTCCATCCATTTGTAGGTTCTCAAGTAAGTTAGGATGGAAAGAAATTAGAGAGGCTGTTGCATTAAGAAAGTAACAATTAACACATTGTAAATATGCTTATAGGGTCTTTCTTCAATTTTTAGCCTTTCCCTAGAAAATTGTGTTGTCATAGGACAATGAAAATTTTTTAATTACAAAAATCATTAAAAGGCATGGACCTATTCATTGGTAAAGACAAAATGCATTTGCGGGACTGGAATTGAAAAAATAATTAAAAGGAATTGGGGTAATAATGGAGCTTTCTGTTTTTAATTCCTCATGCAGGACTGCATGAAGGAAAGAATCCTGCTCAGTGCAATCAAGTTGCACTTGAAGAAAATGGGGTAGCAATTGCTAAGGCCAACAGCAATATGACCACTGTCAAGATGGATGACCAGCTTAGCAAATCAATGAGCACTAGCAACATGTCTTTGATGTCATTGGAATGAGGTAAGAAATGCCCTAATATTGCTTTCTACTCTCATGGATCTTCACAGAGCTAGGAAACTAAGTATGTTCTTCCTCGACAGTCATCTAGCAGTTTTATAAAATTGCAGTTTCATGCTTGGTGATTAGAAAGAAAAATTGGAAATTGTGCACTCAGCAATAAAAGAGATGTATTATTAGTTTAAAATGGTGTGCATTAGGCTAGTTTTGTTTTTCTAGTACTGGGAATCAAACCCAGAGTCTCTGGGAAAGAACTGCTATACTTGTGTTTCTTTGAGATTCAGTCTTCCTATGTTACCTAGAATGGCCTTCTTCTCCTGAACTTGAATGATTCTCCCTGTTCAGCCTTAGAAGTTCTTGGACTATATGTGTATCACTGGGCCTGGAACGATTAGGCCTACACATTTATTTTGAGACAAGTTCCTAGGGAGCTTTCACCAGGAAGTTAGGAATTCTCTGGTGATGCTGCATTATCAGTAAAGGAACTGTGTTGTCCCAAATAATGCCTGACTATTCCTGACTGTGTGGCAAATGTCAGAGGTCAGGACACAAGCCTGGTTTCTAGAAGTGGCCCCTGTCTCTTCCCACACTCAGGACCTGGGATAACAAAGATTTATTCCAAAGTCTAATGGGTAACACCTGGGAAGACAATATGAGATAGCTTAGAGTGACTGAGAGGAACTTTCAGGATCATAGAAGAGGGAGAAATTCACACTGAAATAGGGCATGCAAACAAAGACAAAAACACACTGGTTTGGGGCAAGCAATCAAGCATCACAGAGACCTACCCTTCACTTCACACTTGCACCTCACCCACATTCCACCGATCTCCCCAAACCACCATCTGTTTGAACAGCAATGGTGGTGAGGTGCATGCTCTAAGAGCATTCCTCCCACCCACAGGATGCGTTTCACTATTTAGCTGAACAAATTGTTTAAGAAATGGTAATGGGAACACCATGAGTTCAAGCCACAAGAGCAACAATGAACATCAAAGAAAAGAAAAGAAAAGAAATTAAAAGAAAAGAATCTTAAAATAACGGAAAAATTTGGAAAGAGCCAGAAACGACTTAAGATTTCAAAAATGAAATTTGGGCATTTCTGGGAAATTATTAGATTTTTAAAAAAAATTTACATGGTGCAAGGATTATGCTGTAAATCTAGCAATTCTGCTAGTTTATTGCAGTGTATACATTAGAGCATGAAAAATGACCAAGAATCAGTTTAGTGCCTGCGAATACCTATTTATATTGAACAGGGAGCTATTCCAAAATGTAAAGAAATCAGGTGTAATTTACATTCAACAGAACTCAAAAGCTAACCTCTCATAACCTCAATTACATTAGTAGATCTAAGAATTAAAAAGCCAACTTATTTCATGCTTCCAATACTTGTCCATTTCTCGGATATTCTAACAATGTTTCAGGAGACACATAGTGATTTTCATTTAAAAACAAAAAAAAAACTCACCTATGCTCGTGCAAGCAGGAGAAAACCTTCCTATGCATCCCTGCAGTCCTAAGACAAAGGGCCTAGCATTGATGGAAAATACTTCCTCTCAGAGTGGCACCATGCATTGTGGGAATTGTAGTCTATGTTGCAGCACAGATCCTTTGAAAGTGCAGGGTTTGTATTCTCTATTTTTTTTTAAAGCAGGACAAAGATCCTTCTGCGCATGTGCCTCCCCACCCACTGTGGGTGTTTCCAGCCTGCAAATTCCAGTTCCTTTCCAGTTGGCTTGCTGCTAGAAGGTTTCTCTTCAGTGGAGAAGGTTTCTCTTCAGTGGAGCTTGGGAGGTGTAACTTGAAGGGATCTCAGGCTGCAGAACCAATATCAGGTAGGAACTGCGAGCTGGATACAAAACACAAGGTGAAATTGATCCTCCATGTGTTCATCCAGCATGGGGCTAATGATTTCTTCAGGGTTCAAGAGTTTGTGCTGCCACAACTCTTGTGACTCCAGGTGTCAGAAACTGGCTTGCAACGTTCTGACAGCTAGTTGGGAGGTTCTTCAGAATAGGAGAAAGTGTGCATTTAGATTTCCATGACGGTGAAATTCTGCTGTTAACACGTGACTTTATTATCTTTGCCCAGGTGTAAGATGAGCATGGTAACAATTGCAGTAAAATTGTGAGGGGTGTGCCTGATTTGACTCCATTTATACTGCAGTTGTATTTTGGGTTTCTGTGTTGTTTCTCCTAGAGGTGTCTCCACTCTTCTCCTGCATTGTTAGCTCTCTTAGTACTGCTGGCTTTAGTTCACACGTGTTTGTACACGACCTTTCAAGCAACAGGTCTACATGAGATATTACAGTAGTGTGTGATGGTCCTGTTTTTTTTTCTTTTAGTTAAGCAATGAATCCTAGCAATGTTTGAAGGAGGATACCTTGTCAACTCTGACAAGCCCTACAGAGCAGAGGCAGAAAGGCAAAGGAAGGACAACATGTTTTCAGGTTCCTTGCCTTAGCAAAGATTGGTTCTACTTCCTAGAACACAAGACTCAGGTGGTACTCTTTCCTCTAACTCTCCCAATCACTTGATGCTGTTGGAAGGTTTACACTAACTAGTAGGAGGGGGAATGAACTTGCCTGAGGAATCAGTCAGAACCTAGTGCTCAGAAGGGACATGGGGCTGTGATTTGTGGTGGAGGAATTATTGTCACAAGTGAAACTATCTATCTCTGTTCTTACTAATTTATTCAGCCTGTTCACATTATCAATTCTTGTATATGATCTCTCAAATGTCTCACCTGTGGATATAATGATAGTAGCGTTATAGCGTTGGTTTTTACCTGCAGTTGAGAATGTGTTTGTCATGAAGTGTTACAGAAGGATATTAAAGTACTGTTTCTTGCTCAAAGTGGTGTGTTTTTTAGATGTAACGTATAATGAGGTTTTAGGTAGTGTTCTCTATTTTGTCTCAATCTGCTTGAAGAAGTATTATTTCACTTAAGAAATTCTTCATGGAAATTGAAGTCAATGAAGCTTGAACATTCCTTTAAAATATGTTAGTGAAACATGTTGATCCCTTTTATGCTTTGCACTTCCTATGGATTTTCCTAGCTTAAAATGTTACTGGCATGGATATTCTCCACTTTATCTGTCCTTGACAAGTTACAATTTCTCCACTAGATTATTAAGCCTAATTTACATCATTTAAAATGAGAGACTGCCTAAATATGTATTCCAAAACAATTGTTCAATAGAATTTAAATACAATACAATAAAATGCTCTTTTTGTGTGCTAGACCTGGTTCTTGGACTCAAGCACTGGACATTGACCCTGAGCTCCTTTTGTTCCAGCATAATGTTCTACCACTTAAGCCACATTTCCACTTCTAGTTATTTTAGTAGTTTATTGGAGATCAGAGTCTCTTAGACTTTCCTGCCCCAGCTGGCTTCAATCTGTGGTGCTCAGATCTCAAACTTCTGAGTAGCTAGGATTACAACCATGAGCCACCAGAGCCCAGTTACAAAATAAACTCTTTTAAACATAGATTATGTTTGTAATGAAATAATATGAAATAGCAGACTTTAAATTTAAGGAGGATACTCTAAATCCCAAAACAAAAAGAAAATATCCCACCCTGAAATCTACAACACTTGTGGTTTTGAGTAATGGAATATGGATAATTAGCCTACAGAAAATTCTTGTAACTTTTTAAAAGTAAGAAACCATTCTTGTGACGTGGAACAATCCAAAATGAATGTACAAATGTTGTTTTTTAGTGATTCATACTGTTTCTTAGCACAAACGACCTAACTGAAGTTTACAGAGTAGATTTTCATATTTCATATGTCACTGTAAAGTTTGTTATTTTATATAAAGAGTTTCTCTTCCATATAGTTGTGTAAAAAAAATCCTCTGGATAGTAGCATTTCCTGTGTAAAAGCCAAACAATAAATATAAGAAAAAGCATATAGGTATTTAAATCATTTTTTAGTTTTATAAATCTGTATTTTGGGGTGTCCTCAGCTTAGAATTTTGTGTTAGTATTATTTGTGCAACATAAGATTTTAATCTTCTGGTTCTTTCTGTGATTGGGTGGTTGGTGTTCTGTCACTCCTATGACTAATATTTCATGTTTCATCTTTATTAAGCCCTTTATCTCCCAGAGAATGGCCACAATTCTTCACAGAATTGTTTAGGAAAGTGACCATTAGGGACTTCTCAAACCTGCATTTACATAACCTTTACTGATTACATAAAGTAGGCTAAATGACAAATTTCAAGTTATTGCTCAAGGGTGCTCCAAGAATTTGGATGCAGAGAACTATGCCATTTGAAAACCATTATTGAAATATTATAATACAAGTAATATGTATTATACATTTTCCTGTACAATTTTGCGTGAGTTAATATTGAGTTATAATGTATATTCTCTCCATGGAGTTTAAATATATAAATTAATAAGACAGAGTGCAAAAGATACCACCTCACTCCAGTTAGAATGGCTATAATCAAGAAGTCTAATAACAGATGCTGGAGGGGATACGGACAGAAGGGAACCCTACTGCATTGTTGGTGGGAGTGTAAACTTGTTCAACCACATTGAAAAGTAGTATGGAGGCTCTTCAAAAGACTCCACATAGAGCTCCCCTATGACTCAGCAATCCTACTTTTGGGCATTTACCCAAATGTTCACAAACAAGACCACACTAAAGCTACCTGCATGACTATGATTATTGCAGCATTATTTACCATAGCGAAGATATGGAACCAACCCAGATGCACCTCAGTAGATGAATGGATCAAGAAAATGTGGTATATATACACAATGGAATTCTATGCCTCCATCAGAAAGAATGACATTGCTCCATTTGTTACAAAATGGAAAGGCTTGGAAAAAATTATATTAAGTGAAGTAAGCCAGGCCCAAAGAAACATAGGTCCCATGGTTTCCCTCATTTGAAATAACTAGTATGTGACTGAGTCAAGCAGAAAAGGTCAGTAAAGTTGATGTTAGGGAAATGAATCCTAAGATATGTATTCAAATGTTTTTTTTTTCTTTCATGCAATTGTTTCTAACACATTTATGAGATTATTTCCTTGTTGTTTTGTATGTCCCTCCCCCACGGTATAACACCTGCTTTCATTGTATTTGATGTTGCCATAATTTGTGGAGGGGAAGGGAAAAAACAAATCCTTTAAAGAGGGATACAGTTGGGCCCATTGCAACAATGAGACGTACAGTTGTAATGTCGAAAATGAACTTTACAACTTTGGTGGGGGGGAAAGGATGTGGGAGGGGGTCGGGGGAGGAGGTGTTGGGAAGGGGAAACAAAGGAGGAGGCTACAATGATGGATAAGAAGTGTAGTCATTATTTTGCCCATGTAATTGTAACTCCTCTGTACAGTATGTTCACAATAATTTTTTTAAAAAAGTTCAATGGAGTCCTAGGATCCATTTTAATGAATAGAAAAATAATTCATACAACCCTAAATATATTTCCTTAATAACTAGTAGTATTAAAGGTGTGGATTTTTGTTTTAATTATTCAATTATTTTTAGGAACCTGCGTTTTTATGAATTCTGTATGTATATTAACCTAGAATACTGTTTGTCTACCTACTAATGGACTGTGGAGTCATCTTCAGTGGAGCATTTAATACTCTACTTGAGACATCCAATATTCTTCGCCCATAAGAAGGCTTTGTGCTTTTTCACTCCATGTATAATGTTTTGAGCAGGAAAATCTGGGCATAATCACACAGGTTCTTTCCTGACTATGTCAATTGCCTTTTCTCCAAGCCATGCTTCCAGAATCTTCTCTTCATTGTCAACAGCAAGAAAGAATGAGAGGATCTCTGGTGAGTTGCTTTTTATATCTCATTTTTTACATTCCATTTTAGGAAGCTAAGTTTATCCAAGATTTAAAAACAAAAACAAAAAAAAGATTCAGCTTCAAGAACTTGCTCCTAAATCAGGTAAAGATGGTTTTTAGAATGAGTAGATTATAAAATGTTACAATCTGTCTTATTGAGGGCAGACTTGCTTGGAGTTTTCTGATATGAGATAAAGTAGTCACACTTGTTTTGTGATTCAATGCCATTGAGGGGGTCACTTGTCATGTAAAGTGGACATTTGCTGACAACTTGTCAGAGATCACCTCCTTATTAGTAATGTTGAATTATGTTAAAGAGGTTTTACTGGAGTTTCTGAAATAGTGTGGTCATACACACAACTTCAAATGTTAGAGATTATTTAGTAAGATATATGTAATTAAATTACTCTCCATACATACTTCTGGTCTTCCTGGTCTTTGATTACATAAAACCTGATAATATTTCCTAGAAAGCCCTCTGTATTTTTTCTAAGGTGTCCTCACAAGATTTTTTTTCTCTATTTACTCTCTTCATTCTGTTTCCTACTCATAAGCTTTCATCATTTCTCTCTTTCTCTCACTTTTTATATATTTTCCTCCTTGTGTCTTCTTTTCTTTCAGTCCCCCTCTCTCCATCTGTCTCTCACCATTTTTCAAATGCTGTATCTGGGAACTTGTTTGTTTTACTGATCAATTTTCCTTTGCTGACATGGTTCTTTGAATTGAAATTATTCTTACCCCTTTTATCTTTATGTCTGAGATGAAGGTTTGTTGTGTTGCATGCTTGGTGTCTAAATTCAAAACTGATGGGATACACCTACCTCATTCTCCACTGTGCCTTTCTTGTGCTAGTGTTGGAACAGGAACTCACAGGCCTCACATTCTGTCAGCTTCCTCCTTCAGTGTTGGCACTACTTGTTTTTTTTTTTAAATCTTTTTGCATTGTAAAATAGTTTAGAGAGGGGTTACAGTTATGTGATTATATTTCCTATGGAGCATTGTTACCTGCTCCTTTGTTTTTTCCCTACCATTTCTTTCCTCCTAACATCTGCAACCCCTCTCACCCTCCCTCACACAAATGGCAAAGTTGGTTTTCAACCTAGTGCCTTGTACATCTCATTGTTACAATGAGTCAGCTTGTATCCCTATTTAAGCCTTTTGGTTTTTCCTTTCCTATCCCCAAATTAGAAAAATGTATATACAAGATGCAGGGTACCGCAAACAAATACAGTGAAAACAGGGGTTATACCTTGGGGGAAGAACATACCAAAGGAACAAAAAAAATAACATAGTACATTATAAAAGTGCATTAAAAACAATGGCACGAAAGAGAAAAACCACTTGGGTTCCTGTCTTAGGGCTCATTTCACTTCATATCATCTTATATGGTCATATGTACATAGCTTTTGACCGTTTCTGCTTGTCCTAGACATGTACTAGTTATTTCAAATAAGGGAGACCATGGGACCTATGTTTCTTTGGGCCTGGCTTACATCACTTAATACAAGTTTTTCCAAGTCATTCCATTTCCTAATAAATGGTGTGATACCATTTTTCTAATGGAGGCATAGAAAAGCATTGTGTGTGTGTGTGTGTGTGTGTGTGTGTGTGTGTGTGTGTGTGTGTGTGTGTGTGTGTGTGTGTGCGCGTGTATACACACACGTATATATGTATAAATGCATATTATGTATATATGGATATATATATATATGTATATATATACCATATTTTCTTGATTCACTCATCTACTAAGGGGCATCGAGGTTGGTTCCATATCTTAGCTATGGTAAATAAAGCTGCAATAAACATAGGTGTGCTGGTAGCTTTAGTATACCCTTGTTTGTGATCTTTGGGTAAATACCCTAAAGTGTGATTGCTGGGTTATAGGGGAGCACTATGTAGAGTCTTTTGAGGAACCTCCATTCTACTTTCCAAAGTGATTGAACAAGTTTACACTCCCACCAACAATGCAGTAGGGTTCCCTTTTCTGTCTGCATCCCCTCCAGCATCTGTTGTTATTAGTGTTCTTGATTATAGCCAATCTATCTGGGGTGAGGTGGAATTTCAGGGTTGTCTTAATTTGCATTTCTTTTTGACTAGAGAATTGAGCCTTGTTTTGTTTTTGTATTTTTTTAAGAATGAAATTGCTCCATTTGTTAGGAAATGGAAAGACTTGGAAAAAAATTATACTACGTGAAATAAGCAAGGCCCAAACAAACATAGGTTTCATGATTTCCCTTACTTGAAATAACTAGTATATGTCTGAGACAAGCAGAAACGATCAGATAAGTTGATTTTAGGCGAAATGAACCCCGTTAAGGATTCAAATGTATTTTCTTTCTTGTAATTGTTTCTAACATATTTATAAGTTGAGCATTTTTTTTAAAGATATCTTTTGGCCATTCTTTCTTCTTCAGATTAGATTCTTGTTATGTCTTTAGCCCACTTATTTATTGGGCAGTTGTTTCTCTGAGGATTTGTTGTTGGGGATTTAATTTCTTGAGTTCTAAGTATATTTTAGTTATGAGACCAATGTTCATTTTATGCCTAGTGAAGATCTTTTCCCAATCTGTGTGCTTTGTATTGATCTTGTTAGCAATGTCCTTTGCATGCAGAAGCTCTGTGGTTTCATGCAATCCCATTTGTCCAATCTTTCTTTGATTTGTTGTGTTTCTGGGTCTCTATTAAGAAAATTTTGGCTGGTGCCAAGTACCACTAGAGTTTCTCCTATTCTTTTCTGTAATGTTTTTCAGGGTGTTTTCTTTGAATGTGAGGTTTTTGTTACTTTTGGAGTTGATTCTGGTGCAGGGTGATATATAGAGATGTAGCTTTAGTTTTCTTCTTGTAATGAACCAACTTTGCCACCACCTTTTACTGATGAAGTTGTCGTTCCTCCATTCTATTTTTTTAGCTCCCTTCTCAAAGTTTAGGTGGATATAGGTCTGTGTGTTCATTTCTGGGACTTCAGTATTCCATTGATCCTCAAGTTTGTTCTTGTGCAATTACCAAGCTGTTTTGATTACTATGGCTTTGTAGTACAGTTTGAAATTTGGTAGTGATATTCTACCAGCATTGTTCTTTCTGGTATGGATGGTTTTTGCTATCTAGGGTCTTTTATTGTTCCATATAAATTTATGGCTTGCTTTTTCTATTTCATTGAAGAATGAGGTTGGACTATTGATACGTATTGCATTGAATTTGTGGATAGCCTTTGGAAGTATTGTCATTTTCACAATGTTGATTCTCCCATTCCGGGAGCATGGTAGGTTTTTCCACTTCCTAAGTTGTGCTTTAATTTCTTTTTTGGTACTATCTCTTGAGCCACACCTCCTCCAATCTGTTGATTAGCTGCTTCATTTGAGTTGTCTACCCAGTTGTCTGGCTTCCAGACTCCTTAGTAGCTAGGGTAGGATAAGCATCTTGAGCCAGAAGCACTTGTTTTGTTTTGTTTTTACTTACCTGAATATTTATCATTAACAGTTAATTGGATACTACAATGAAGTTAGATTATTGTTAACAGCATATTTAAAATTCAACCTAAGCTCCAGTATTTCATGTATCAATTAAGTGATGTATTTTATTTCTAATAATTGTAGCTGTTCTTCTAACTGTGGTACATTTTCTTCACTAACTTTATGCTCACACAACTCCATGAAGAAATTGTTTCAAATTTAAATTGAATTTATTGTTATAGTGGTGATGTATGGAGAGACTACCAGTTCTTGGGCCAGGTATTGAGTACATTTCCTGTCATGCTGTGTCTTCCATACCCTCACTCTCTCCCAATGTTTCCCTTCCATCTTGACTCATGATTTATATAGCTTACTTTCATCAGTGCCTAATGACCTCCATAGATGCACTTTTTACCCCATTTCCTTCTAGTTCTCTGGCTTTCCCCCACTCTCCAGAAGATATCCATGTGAATACACCATATATATTTAACCTTTTTTTTTTTTTTTGCCAAACTTAGAGCTTGAATTTGGAGCCTTCCTGGGCACCATTCCTGATCTTGATTTGCTCAAGTCTACAACTCTACCACCTGAGCCACAGTGCCATTTCTTAATTTTTCTGTTTATGTAGTGCTGAGGAATGGAACCTAGAGCTTCATGCATGGCAGGAAAGTACTCTAATACTTAGCCATCTTCCCAGCCCCAAACTATTTGTTTTTATTTCAAAGGTGAAGTAAGAAAGAGGCTACATTTAATATTCTATAAATCACAATGAAGGAATACATTTCTTTGAGATCCATTGTAATTTCCCTGTGTTTATTTCATTCATAGTATACTGCAAATATATTTTTTAATTTTCATGTATTTATAACATAACTTTAATTTTTCATATTGGTTTCTACATCATTTGTCTTCTGATTTACTTTTAATCTTGGAATATGTGTCTTGATAAATGTAACACCATAGTGTTTTTTTTTAAGTTTAAGAAAATGGCATCCATGTGTATGTTAGTGCTGATTTTTTGTCTGGTTGTTATATCAGTTAGTAAGAGGAGTATGAGTTCTGCAATAGTAATGGTACATTAAAGTATTAAAACTGCATGGTCTTTTAAACATGTCTTTGTACACTTTGCTTTTCAGCATAAATTTTTATTATCATAATGTATAATCTGTCTGTTATTAGCAATTATCTGTATCTGTGGTCATACATTTGGGGCTGATGCTTATTTCCTACATATTATCCCAATTTGTATTTTTCATCATTAACTTTTGCTCATGGTATCTTTGTATATTTTTTTAAATTTTTATTTCTCTCTAGTCCATGACTTTGGATTGCTCATTACGTTTTCTTTCTTCTGTTCATTTCAGACAGTGCCTTATATATTTACTATATTTTACAATATAAATATGGTCTTATTTCGATGAACATTTTGCTATTTAATATTTGTTTGTCTCATATTTATTTCTTATTTTGCTTCTATGTAACCTGCACACACCTCAAATTAACTGTAAATCACCTCTCATATAAGCTGCAGGCATTCTCCTGTACACTGTGAATTACCTCTGATACCAATTACAAATTAAATCTGATGTAAATACTTGTTATACTGCATTGTTCATAGGATAAAAATAAGACTGTATGCTTAATACAGGTGCCCTACTTTTTCAAAGATTTGTTTCTATGTTCCATTGAATTTGTGCAACTCAAAATATGCAAGGACTGCAAGATTTTTTTAAAATGGTCTTATTAATATTCTTCATACAGAAATAAGCAGACATTTCATGTAAAGAACAAAGGCCATTCTCAGGCTGAAGCATAGAGCTTCAGCAGAGGTAAAATGTGCAGGAAAATTGTTATACTATAGTACTGCAAGAAAATTAACTTTCTACCCTGTGGGATTCTTTGGTAGGAACACAAAGGAAATTAACTTGCTGGATGCATTTTTACTAGGAACATTAAACTTTACAATATTATCATAGTAGTAGCATATAGCATAATATAGTTACTTTTCAATGGAATTGAATGGAATTTATAACCTTTCTATTCTCCTTTTACATTTTTGTAGAAATAATTCTTTGAACTCAGACCCCCATATTTCCAAGGCAAGTACAAAATTAATTGATCCATGTGCAGGTTTCACAATCTTTGTTTTTAAAACACTTATGTGTTTGTATATAGAATTTCAATTCCTTATGAATTATGAATATGGTACTATAAGTTTTCTTTTCACAAGAGAAATTGCATGCAATGTTTTCTATACATTCTTTTACCTACACATGTACCATTCCTTTACCTACACATTTACCTTTTTAATAATTTTGTCCTTTGTGTAGATCTATGTTAGCTATTTTTATTTTTCTCTTGATACAGAATAATTTTTTTTTGGTCTGGTTGTTAGGCCTGATCTCTGGCTCTAGGCCCTGTCTCTCAGCTCTTCAGCTCAAGGCTAGGGTTCTACCACTTGAGCCACAGCGCCACTTCTGGCTTTTTTTCTTTTTTGCTTATGTGGTGCTGAGGAATCGAACCCTGGGCCTCAGGCATGCAAAGCAAGTGCTCTACCACTGAGCCAGCCACCTTCCAAGCCCCACAGAATAATTTTTATAGCACTTAAAATGAAGATGTGTTAATAATGCATTATCTTTCCCTAGGAATACCTTCAATCTATATTGTTAGAAGAGGCCCTTTGCCCAATGGATTGTGTATTAAAGTCTATTTTCTTTCAACATTTTATAGATATATTTTCTTTTTGTGTGTTAGTTATCATTCACCTCTGATATTGTCACGAATTACTGTATTCCTTTTAGATGCTGTACAACAAATTAGTGCTGTATTTTATTCTAATTCTTAAAACTACTATATTTTTTAGATCATGTCCCAATTCATAGTTTTTATTCTCTATCCTTCTTGTGGTGGTCATATTTCACATTTTTGGAGATCATCTTGAGCATTCCTTAAACCTCTATCCATTTACATCCATCCTTAGCCTATTAAAATGCAAAGCTGATTAAGAAACATTTTCTGGTAATAAGTAAGTATTTGGTGTGGTAGGAAGTAGTCAATGTTCACAAAGATTCATGCTGGCAATTCGTTTTTACATATGAAGGAAACATATGGCTATCTATGACCATTCTTTTATATCTAGAAATTTAATAACAAAAATGATTAACATCGTATGTTTTATTGTGAAAACTAAGTCAAATCTTATGAGAGCCAAATCATTCATTTACTATTTTTTGAGTAATTTTACTCCTTTTAACATTCACTGGATGCTGTGCTTTTCTTAGATCTACTAATGTGTTATGTATTCCATATGATGTAATGACTATGTTGTGACTGTTTATGAGTGCACTATTTAATAGAAAATCTAAATAGTATTGTCAGTGAGGCAGAATATGAAAATGCAGAAAATATTTGTTTACTTCATTGTTACCCAGATATGTAGTAAATATTACCAAAATAAGCTAAACACACACTTTCAGACTCCTACTTATACTTATTGTTGTTTTGCTAGGTTATTAGCTTCGTAGAACTGTTTTCTTGTTTTTATTGCTGGAACCAGAAATGGGTTCTGATGTATTAGAAAAATTTTGTATGCATAATTACCAAGTTACTATAGAGGCAAATATTTCTACTTTGATTATATTTTCTCTCATTTTATAAATAACAGAAAGTTCCAACCACATTCTGAATACAAAAGCAGACATGTAGCAGAATGAAATTCTAGCTTTGGTGTTCTCATGACTCAGGGATTGATGGAATCTGCCCTTACAGAAGCTGGTGTCATTTGATGATGTGGCTGTGGAATTCAGCTGGGAGGAGTGGCAGGAATTGGATATTTCTCAGAGGACCCTGTATAGAGATGTGATGCTGGAAACCTATAGCATGCTGGTGTCCTTAGGTAAGCCAAAAATATCACATTAACTTGAAAAGTTAAGTGGGGCTTGACCTCTGGGCATTGGTACAGTGCCTCAGCTCTTCAGTTCAAGGTGAGCACTCTATCACTTGAGCAACAGCGCCTCTTCAAGCTTTGTGATGGTTAAATTGGAGATAAGTATCTCACAGCTTTCCTATTAGGGCTGGCTTTGTATGGCAATCCTCAGATCTCAGCCTACTGAGTAACTAGGATTACAGGTGTGAACCACTGGTGCCTGGAAAATGATTTGTTTTTAGTAGATATGTGAATATTTATAGAACTTTCAATGCTATTTGGATGTAAGTTTCCAGTCTGTGGGAAGTGTCACTTGTTTCGAATGAAGGTAGATTATATACAGGTAAATTATATACATTCAGAGGCAATTTTATTTTCATTGTTCAAGAATCCAAATCAGCAGTATGACAAAAGTTCCAAACTGTCTTCCGTAAAGAGAAGACTGTCTTCCCAAACTTGAGGTGATTATTGTGGGTAGATATACAATCTAGAAAACACATACATACATACATACATACATACATACATACATACATACATACATACATACCTATTTAACATTATTGGAAGCATGAACTGGAAATCACTAGATTAGAGGGAGTATTTATAATCCAAACCTAGTACTAGATGCAGTGGTTCATGCCTGTAATTCTTAGGAGTCTGAAATCTGAGGCTTTCAGTTGGAAGAAAAAATGCCAGTGAAGTCTCCATGAGACTCTTATCTCAAGATAACCACTTTTAAACTGGAAGTGGAGCTAGAACTCAAACTAATAGAATGCTAACCTTGAGAAAACGAATTGCATTCAAGTCACACAACCTGCAAAATTAATTCAAACCTAAGGGAGATTCAACCATGGAGCCAGTGAGAAATGAAAGAAGATTTGGGAGCAACCTTGTTAACAGGATATCTGAAAACTTAGAACAATTTTGACACAGCATGAGCAATAGGTCTTCACTCTTATTAACAGGGCACACTGGTCCTAAACCTCAATTGATTGTCAAGCTGGAGCAAGATGAAGAGTCATATATGAGAGAAGCCTCAGACAAGAATTTCTCAGGTGAGTTAAAGCATCTTGCGTATGATCTTGGATCCAGAACCAAATTGGTAAATTTGTCTTGCTATGTACTGACCAATAATATTCCAAATTCCCTTGAGTCCCACGTGTAGCAGAGAACTAGGTGATCTTTGTGTTAGACTTGTGAATCAAAAATGCATGTAGATGCACACTGAACTGTGTAGGGCAGTAATGGTAAAGTTAGCAACTCTTTCTCTTGTGGAAATTATTTTGAAAAAAGAAAATTAGAAATGTGAAAAATGAGATTTAGTTTTCTTTGAAACTAGGACTAGGCAGGTATAGCAAATGACTATGCCAAGGCTGCTATCCTCTGATAAGGATATGGAGGGTAGAGGCCAGGATACAGAACCAAAGCTTTCAGTCTAGAGAGAATGATTAACTAGGTGGTGAGCTGATGTGGCTTTAGTTCATGAGTCTGAGGGTTTAAAAGTCTGATGAGATTCTGTCTAAGATGGAGGGAAACAAATTTAAAATTTCTAAAGATACTTAATTCACAGTGAGAACTTATAACTGAAGAAATGTGGTTATAAAACTTTATTCTCAGGTGAAAGCAAAGGTTTGTATAAAAATGGTACAATCTCCAAAGTTAGAAAATACTGTTCTCCTAATGTTTGAGAAGTAAAGTAGCACAATATATAAATTATTTTAAGAAAATAAAACAATACAAAGCATCTATTCCCCTAAGATCAAACAAATCAATTTTTGGGAAAAAATGAATAATGATACATATTAAATTATACAGGTTAAAAAGCTAGCAGTAAATAGTTTAGTAATTTGTATAAATAATTCCTCTGACATAAACAAAAGAAATACCTGAAACACAGAAAAACATTTTCCATCATAAACTGTCAGTGTTACTCTTTTTTTATTGTGAAAATCATTTACAGAGGGGTTACAAGTACATGGGAAAGGTAATGAGTACATTTCTTATCAAGCATTGTTGCCCCCTCCTTTGATTTCCGTTACCATCCCTTCCCATCATTCCCCTCCAGCCCCCCGCCCCAGCCAAAGTTGTAAAGTTCATTTTTTGACATAACGTCTTGTACATCTCATTGTTGGAATGGGTCCACCTTCCCCTCCACAAATTATACCTACATCAAACACAGTAAAAACAGGGGTTATACTATGGGGGAGGGACATATAAAGCAACAAAGAAATATCATATATATATATATATATATATATATATATATATATATATATATATATATATGTTAGAAACAATAGCAAGAAAGAAAAAAATATGAGTCCTTATCTTGGGGTTCGTTTGGCCTAACATCAACTTATTGACCGTTTCTGCTTGTCTCAGACATATACTAGTTATTGAAATAAGGGGAACCATGGGACCTGTTTCTTTGGGCCTGGCATACTTCACTCAATATAATTTTTCCAAGTCTTTCCATTTCCTAACGAATGGAGCCATATCATTCTTTCCGATGAATGCATGGAATTCCATTATGCATATATACCACATTTTCTTGAACCATTCATCTACTGAGGGGCATTTGTGTTTGTTCCTTATCTTAGCTATGGTAAACAATGCTGCAATAAGCATAGTTGTGCTGGTACCCTTAGTATGGTCTTGTTTGTGATCATTTGGGTAAATGCCCATAAGTGGGATTGCTGATTCATAAGGGAGCTCTATGTGGAGTCTTTTGAGGAGTCTCCATTCTGTTTTCCAAAGTGGTTGAACAGGTTTACACTGCCAACAAAAATGCAGTACCGTTCCCTTCTGTCCATTTCCCCTCCAGCATCTGTTGTTATCAGAGTTCTTGATTATAGTAGCTCAGTGGTAGTGTGCTTGCCTTGCATGCATAAGGCTCTGGGTTCGATTCTTCAGCACCACATAAGCAGAAAAACCTGGGAGTCTTGCCGTGGCTGAAATGGTAGAGAGCTAGCTTTGAGCTGAAGAGCTGAAGGACAACACCAGGCCTGGAGTTCATGCCCCATGACAAAAAAGGGTGTAAGGAAGAGTATTACTTTCTTAATCAATACATTGTGGTGAAAGAAATTTATTTCTCATAAATCAATTCCTACTTTAATATTTTAAAATTTGTAACAGTTAAGATGGGAAAAATGTCTTTACCTTTATATTAAGGAGTATTTGGATCTTATTTATTTATTTTTTCTTCTTTATATAACTCATTTTAGATGTTCAAAAAATGAAGCATGTGATTAAGACTTACCAGGAAGGTCCAGATGAATGTCTGTGTGACATAGCTGTCAGAAATATTAACACAATAGAGCAAAGAGTGAGATTAGTGACAACTTCTAACTTGACCTCAAAACAGAAGCCAGATCTGAATAGGACTGATGAGAACTCCTTAAGGATGATGACGGATGAGTTCATTCAGTGTCAGAACATGCTCCCCTACGGTGAGCCTGATAAGATGCCGGCTGCATATATGCCTGGTGTTTCTCCTGTAGTTAAACAATCGCTTAGATATTCAGAGGCTTTTAGTCAAAATTATGATGGTCCATATTTTGAATATGGAGGAGAGAAGATATTAAATTCAAAGATGATATTCTTTCCACATAATTGGGTTTGCGTCAGAGATTCCACCTCTAACCATAATGAATATAGAGAAGAATATGATAAGTCTGCTCTTCTTGCCCAAGAACTTTGTCAGGGAAGGAGGTTTCCAGTCACTATGCCTCAGAAAAGAGACACAGGAGAGAATCCTTATACAAGTAGTGAATGTAAGAAATCATTCAGTAAGGATTTACACCTTACAAAACCTGAGAGGAAATATCCAGAGAAGCCTGATGAGTTTAAGCAATGTGGAAAATCTATCTCTAAGAAGTCAGAACTAAGTTCTGACAAACCTAAAACAACACCAGAAGAGAAACCCTATGAATATGAAGCATGTAGGAAAATTTCCACTCAAAAGTCAGGTCTCAGAAGGCATCACAGAACTGACAAAGAACAGAAGTTTGATGAATGTAACAAATGTGGAAATTCATGTAGAATGAAGTCATACATCAATATGTTTCAGAGAATACACACACAAGAGAAATCTTATGAATGTGACAAATGTGGAAATTATTTCAGACAGAAGTCAGACCTTACTGTTCATCAGAGAACTCATACAGGAGAAAAACCTTATGAATGTAATGTGTGTGAAAAGTCTTTCACCTGTAAGTCACACCTTACTGTTCATCAGAGAACACACACAGGAGAGAAACTTTATGAATGTAACAAATGTGGAAAGTATTTCAGATTAAAATCATACCTTACTGTCCATCAGAGAACACATACAGGGGAGAAACCTTATGAATGTAACAAATGTGGAAAGTATTTCAGACAGCAGTTTCACCTTATTCGCCATCAGAGAACACACACAGGGGAGAAACCTTATGAATGTAATGTGTGTGAAAAGTCTTTCACCCGTAAGTCAGAACTTACTGTTCATCAGAGAACACACACAGGAGAGAAACCTTATGAATGTAATGTGTGTGAAAAGTCTTTCACCCGTAAGTCAGAACTTACTGTTCATCAGAGAACACACACAGGAGAGAAACCTTATGAATGTAATGTGTGTGAAAAGTCTTTCACCCGTAAGTCAGAACTTACTGTTCATCAGAGAACACACACAGGAGAGAAACCTTATGAATGTAATGTGTGTGAAAAGTCTTTCATCCGTAAGTCAGAACTTACTGTTCATCAGAGAACACACACAGGAGAGAAACCTTATGAATGTAATGTGTGTGAAAAGTCTTTCACCCGTAAGTCATACCTTACTGTTCATCAGAGAACACACACAGGAGAGAAACCTTATGAATGTAACAAATGTGGAAAGTATTTCAGATTAAAACCACACCTTACTGTCCATCAGAGAACACATACAGGGGAGAAACCTTATGAATGTAACAAATGTGGAAAGTATTTCAGACAGCAGTTTCACCTTATTCGCCATCAGAGAACACACACAGGAGAGAAACCTTATGAATGTAATGTGTGTGAAAAGTCTTTCAACCATAAGTCAAAACTTACTATTCATCAGAGAACACACACAGGAGAGAAACCTTATGAATGTAACAAATGTGGAAAGTCCTACATCCGGAGTTCATACCTCAGGAAGCATAAGAAAATCCACACACATGAGAAACCTTAGGAATGTGATAACTATGGAAAGTTTCACCTGGAAGAAAAATAAGTTTGCATGATAGAACCAAAACTGGATAGAAGCCTTGTGAATGTCGCAAATGTGGAGCCTTTTAGCCAGAAGGCATACCTCATGGTTCCAAATTGAATGCACACAGGAGAAAAATCTTATGAATGAAAAAAATGTGGAAAGTTTTCGAGAAGTCATAGTTAAATTTTCATCAGAAAACACTCAGGAGAAAACGAAACAAGTATCAAAAAAGTCCTTCACTTAGTAATCATGCAGGGATGTTTATAGAGCACAGACAAGAAAGACAAGGTATGAATAATACCAATGTAGAAAATCCCACTTCGACAGCATAGCCCAGTGTTCATCAGAGAACTGAATCACATAGGAGAAAAGAAAACTAACAGGTCTAAAAAATATGCAATTTTTAATAGAAGTCAGTCCTCATTACATCCAAGAACATAAAAAGGAGAGAAAATGTGAGTATAATAAATGTAGACCAATATTTAGCCAGAAGTTTCAGAGGTTTCTCTACATATTTCAGAGACCTAGAGACAAGACAAAATGTGAAGTGAACATTAGAGGACGTCTTTCAAGCAGAAATGAACCTTCAGCCAGCATTAGAGCACTCACACAAAAAAGAAACCCAATATACGGAAACCTTTGGCAGAAACCTCTATAAATTATAGAGAAATCCTGCATGGTAGAATTAAGCTAGGTGTAAGGGGAAACCACTCACTGAGTCAACATTTCTCATCCTCTCATTGTGTAGAGTAGGGATGATGCCCCTTCATATTATTCAGGGTTGGACCAAAGGGATGGGTATCAATTACCTCCAGGCTTGACAAAGTATTAAGATAGTGAAATCGTTGATTTGTGTCTTTTATATTGAGGAATGGATGTTCAAGGAAATTTAATAAACACTTCTCAGAATAGGAGCTCTGGACCTTTGAGATTGAACTCAAATCATCCAGGCTGGTTTGGTAGTGATAGATGGGGAAGGACTATCATGATTTAATCCAAGGACATGAAAGCATCAATTTCTCCACTGCTCCCCAAAAGTCTTCCACTATATGTGTGGTCTATGTATACATTATAACACTATTACTATTCCAATTCATTTCTTTAATGGAAGGTCTGTTGGAAGATAATACTCCTTGTTTATTACAAAATGTACACAAGAATAAAATCTGTCTCATCATCTTTCATCCCCAAGTTCATGAAACATTCAGAAAACCTGAAAGAATACATATTTGGGAATACATTTTCTTTGTGTGTGGGTACAAGTCTTGTAGATTGAACTCAAAGCCTAGCCACATTCCTTAACTACTTTTTCTCAAGGCTAAATTCTAGCACTAGAATCACAGTTCCATTTCTAGTTTCTTTGGTGAAAAAATTAAGACATGATTCTTAAGCATTTGGGTTTGGATGAGTAATGCCAAAATGATTTTACTACATGCTGTTTTCTATTTACTACTCATGAGTCTGTTATGAATTTTTAACTTGTAGACCATGCTATTGTTCTTCAGAGTAATAAAACACTAGTGTGGATATTGTGGAGAGTCTGTGTTTTCTCACTGTTATGGAGGGTGAAAGTGAATTTCTCAAGAGGACAATATTGCTTTTTCCAGTTCCAAATTTCTAGTTCTATAACAAATTATAAGTTATTGTTTTGCTAAATTTAATTCTGTAGCAATTTAAAAATCTAGACTCATGGAAAAAATTATGGACAAAAGCTAGCTAGAATACTTATAGATAGCCATGGGTTTATAGAGATAAGCAGAAAGAGGTAAGACTGTGCTAGATATTTGGTAGGGTAAAATACAGGCGAAAATGATCCTTGTGGGCTGCCTGGTGTCACATGACAGGGGTGCCTGGGTGGAGGGAACTGGTCCAGGTGCTCTGAGGGAAGCCCAGTGAAGAGGGGGAGGGCGTGAAGGTGGCTTTCACAATAAATTTCCTTGGATGTTTTTGGGTCCTATAAACATCCCCCCTTACCTGACCAGGATAGGGGCCATTATGTCACGCTATATGTCTGTTCATGTCTTGACTCCTGTTTAATAAAAAGTTTCTTGTTGTTGGCAGTTTTTTGTTTTGAACTGACTATGTGGTTCTACCATGATTAGGCAAAGTATTACTGCTAAAATTCCAAAACTTTAAATGGCCAATTTTAGAATTCAAGTGTGCTCTCTAATCTGTGCACCAACATCTCTGTCTGTCTATATGTAATATATGTAAACAGTAATGGTTCCAAAGTTACCAAGTATTCTGCTTGCTAAAAATCTTTGTCAATGGAAGCTGTCGTTTAATCTGAATTGCTTTGTGACCTGACTATAAGCCAAATAAAAAAACAGGCAGTTTTAAAAGGCCATGGGAAAGGACTTAGAAAAGATGGTTTCCTTTCCAAAGTCAATGAAATTGGTAATTAAGTTGGCTGTGATTTATGTTATTTCTGATGTCTATCTATGCTAAGATTAAATATTGTACCTCTGACCATGACTGGTAAACTAAGCCTAAGGTTTTAATTCTGTTTCCTCTGTTGTGCACTGATCAACTCCCTTTATAATCAAGGGACCACAGTGTGTCAAGATGCAGTTTGCTCCTAGGCATGGGAAATACCCATGTAACAGAACAAAGTTGTCACAGCTGCCTAAACCAGTGACACCAGCCTGCAAAAGCCAGTGTGGTCTTTCACCAGTGGTCTTTAACTAGTGCATATAGAATTTTGCAGGTAACCAGCAAGAGATGCGACAGTCCATACACACTGGGAGATGCCACATCCTTGCCTAGACTCTAGCCTTGCTAAATCACACATGATGAAAAGCCTGCGAATTTGCGGTAAAAAGAGAATAAAAAACAAGCCAATTAAGATATTTGTTTCTGTTGAAAAAAAAGATATTTGTTTCTGTAATGTTAATCACCACCATGTTAGACCATAAGGGGTGTATGAGCAAAAAATCTAAGTTGACTTATCTCTAAAGGGAAAGAGATACTAAGTCTAGATTCTTGGTACAGAGCTACTGCATTAAAATAAACTGCTAATTTGCTAAATGTAACTCATACTGTAGGAAAAAATAGCCAGTTTAAACCTTCAGACAAGAGGTAAAGGGTATTGCCCAGTGTTTCAATGAGGAATTTAAATGCAAAGTAAAATGACTTTTCAAAAAGATTTAAAAATGGCCTCTCCAATGTCAGAAATTTGTAAAGTTTCTAGGAGTGGCAGGCCTTCCAGAAAAAGGAAAGTTTAAAAGGAAAAATTGTCCTAAAGGTTGATTTCAACGTGGAAAATAAAAATTAGGATTACCAAAATGATTGTTTAACCTACTTTGCCATTATAGGGTCTTTATAACAGTTTCCTAAAGGCCCACAATTAAGGACAGATGACAAGTTTGTTAGATGGAATGTTGGCCCTGAATAATTTCAAGGTAAAACCACGCTTTTAAATCTCCTTCCAGTGCCCATCGTTGTTGCTTTTACTTGGAGTAAATGTGGCTATAAGTAAAGACTCATTAAGCTGAAAAGTAGTGTGAAGACAGGTTGGGCAGACAAAGGTCCTGTGAGATTGTCATCTCTAATGTGCCAGCAGAGTGCTCAAAAGCATAGTTGGTTTGGAGTTCCAAGTGGCAGAGGGCTGTCTTGATCTGGAGAGTTGAGGGACAATACTCAAACCCTGAGTTCAAGTCCAGCATGCAATGAAGGAAACTACTAAAAAAGTATTTATCCCACCATGGAGAAAGGCATTCCTGGAACCCCAGGAATGTTGGAACATGCAGAGGCAGTAAGCCACTGCTTTTTGGATGGCAGAGATGGTACCCGATCCTGGAGTCACTTCTGCTTGGCCCTTCAAAGCTTGATCAGAGTCCAGAAGTCATGGGAAGATAATTTGTAGGCATGACTAATACCCATGTCTGTCTGACTTGGCAGGGACTTGCCAGTCATCTATGGTACTGGGTTATAAAAGCTAAAGTTGTAAAATGTGAGGGATAATTGAAATCCCAAACGCTCTGTATCTGCTCAAAGTCTTAAATGGCAATGACTTTTGAGCTGGCCCAGCCACATTAACTTATCCATTAAGGAAAAGTGGTTGTGACCTGAGATTAGGTCCCTAGTGAGATTTGTCTAAAGGCCTACAAGGGCAGGCATTTTTAGAACCACTACAGATCAGGCTTCTCAGTTAACCAGAAAAATGCATTTACAAACCAAACTGTTAAACAAGATATACTGCTATAGCCTAAGAAAGGGTCTGACATTTGTTAAAGGTTAAATGTTGTATGACTTTAAACAGGCTGCCCAGAGGCAAGGGGCAGTACTTAGAATGTCAATCAGTTGTACTTTAAAATATCTACTGGGTTTTACTACAAAATTCTGTAAAGCAATTGTTAGTCAATTATTAACAAGTTATAGGTAACTTCTATCTCATTGATCTCCTTGTTTCTTGAATTGGAAATATAAATGGCTTTTATGACAAAGATTCTTTTTGCCACAGTTCAAAGCCATCCTGGGCACAAAGGATCTGTCTAAAACTCCATTTCCCAGCTAATCAGCCAAGAGCCAGGCTGGAGACATGGCTCAAGAGACTCTCACCTCCAAGGAACTCTTAGGTAGTAGAGCATTAGCCTTGAGCAGAAGTGCTCAGGAAAAGTGCCCAGACCTTGAGTTCAAACCCAGTCAATGTCAACTAGGACAACCTATCCCAGCAACAGACATTGAGACCCCCAAAGACAAATTTAGTCCAGACAATGGAAAACTATGGAGAGGAGTAAGAGGAGATTACTTCCTAAATGGAGTTACTTTATGCTTGCCCTTTCAAAATTAATCAGAGCAGGGAGATCAAGAGAAATAGTTGCTTGCCCACCTAATGTCCATACCTGTCTAACTTGTTCGTGGACAGAAGTTCCAGTCTTACTTTGTTCCCTGCTATTTGTATTTATAGTAGCCTCTAACTGGTACTTCCAAGCAGTCCATTATGTTCTCTGGTACCTGGTTGCCCAAAAGACCTTAGACACCCTCTTTCTGCATTTCTGCCCCGAGTATTACTCCTCCTCTGTAATGGGCCACAACTGGGCTTATGTTCCAAATGGAACTTTTCCAGCCCATGGCCAATATGTGTTCTCCTATGCCATTTGTGTTAACGTTTAACTTGTTACCTTGTTAACTTGTTACCTTGTCAATGTTTGCCTGATCTTTCCAAAAGTCTCTTTTAACAGGATAACAGGATAACAGCAATCCGAGACATCATTTGGCCGAGCAATAAAGCAGGAACCCCTTACTACTTTACCCATTTACAGGAGGAAGACACTCTAGAAGAAACGACCTCCACCCATATCCCTTGGTCTGGTACCCCTATTTTTATTAAACAACAAATTGGGGAATGTAAGCATTATGCCTTCCTATGGTCCTCAGCTCCACCCAGACCTGAGTTCCTCCCAACCCTGAAGTTCCCACCATACAGCTGTCCCTTCCCTCTCTCTGCCCAGACCTATCTAAGCACCTACCTCACTTCCTGCCACAGAACCACCTTCTACCTGGATAGGGACAGATGCCATGTGCTCCATCTCCCAGGACAATATGGCTTCTTTAATAAACCTTATAATAATCTTTATCCAGTGCCTGCCTTCATATGTGTGGTCCCCTGGGATGAATGTGAAGGATCATTTCACCTTATAGAAACCCAGTCCCTGCCACAGTCCCTAACTCACTGAGAACCACACAAGATATTTTTCCTTCATCACACTTTGTCCACTTCATTGTCTTGATGACACCACTCCTTATGACCACTTCCCCAGGATCCTCCAAATCAAAGGGAAAAAATTATCAGTATGCTCTTTCTCTCTCACTGTACTCTGAAAACCCATCTATAATTTCTGGATGTCCATGGCTAATATTCTCTATTTGGACATCTACATAAATAAAAAGATGATGCATAATTTCGGTTTCATGAAATTCTATCACTATATTTACCTTTCCTTTTGTTTATGTTGGTAGTTAACTTTAAACTCATGGTGCTTTAATTCTTGGCTTTTATGTTCAAGCTTGACACTCTACTCATGCCACACATCAGATTCTGACATTGTTCTATATTGTATCATGAGTCCCCTTGTCTAATAAAGGCAGTGAAGTGTGCCCCCTGTTATATTTATTCTTCCAAGATGTTTACAAAAACTACATTGGAATAACTATGATATTTTATATAGAAAAAAATATATGTATATATTTTTGTCAATTGTGGGGCATGAACTCTGGGCCTGCTCTGTCCCTCAGCTGTTCATCTCAAGGTTAGTGCATTAACACCTGAGCCACAGCACCACTTCTGGATTTTTGTATTTATGTAGCATTGAGGAATCAAACCCAGGGCCTCATGTATGTGAGGCAAGCACTCTACCATTGAGCTACCTTCCCAGCCCTATAAAAATGTTTTAAAAATGGTTTCATCGCAGAACCTTAAATAAAAACTTAGTAATTTAATGGAATTTTGTTGCACATTTAAAAATAAGTGAAACATTGCAGAATTTTTTAAAAGATGAGGAATATAGATTAAGTAACAATGAGCAGTCTCATGTATAAAAGCAGCATTCAAAAAAATCTGTATGAACATATTTTCATACCAAAGCTCAGATTTCCCATTCTCAGGACTTTGGACCTGCAGCTGAGCATATCCCAACTGTTCACAAATATGAACCTCTTGGCGCTGAGTGACAGTTTGAGTAGAAGGCAAAACTTCATTCATCATCTCATCATCATGGTACAAGGTCATCATAGAATGTTGACATTGAGCTCCTGATACCATACACACTTCCATAGACAGTATTTTTTCAAAAAGTGAATCCCACAATCTCATGGTACTAGAATGTCTAATTATACAATCATTTTAAAATGACAAAAAAATGAGCAGCAATCAAAATATACTTTCACTGATTATGAAAATTTCAATGTAAATTAAGGATATAGGTGACATGTAAAAACAATAAAATTTTATTGGAGGAAACCCCATGTCTGCAGAGCCGCAGGAGCCTGTGAGCTGGGAGATCCACGGACAGAGTCTTAGCCTCACTTCACAGATATTCCATGGATATTATATGTTGGAATCATGTATTTCTGTGGAAGAGTCTATCTCAGTGTTCACACCTTTGATTTCAGCACCAGATCTGCTCTTTGAGACAAAGTTGTGACCCAATTAATTCCAGGTAAGGGCAAAAATGTCTCACATTCCATTTGTAAAGTGAACTGCTGTTTGCTCTCATTATTTTTGTTACACATTTTATTTGTATATAAATGTTTTAACCAACCTAAAAACAAATGTAGAAATAAAGGTGTAGTAAAAATGAACTCCTTGGTATTCGTTATTCATGTATATCCAGCAGAGCATTAAACAAAAACCCTATATGTATTAAATTGGTTTTTCGAATTTTTTTGCTTTTATAATTTTTTTCTTTTCTGATACGTGCCTCAAATACACGTACTGTTAAAAAAAAAGTAGTGAACAGGGAAATAACTTGAGATGATGGCTAGCTTTGTTCAATATTTTTTGAAATTTTTATGAACAATCCAAGCATAATTGTTAAGAACATATGTATTAAGTTCATGTAAGTGGAATAAAATTTTTTTGAATGGACTTTTTTCAACTACTTTCTCTACAACTTTTCATATAAACAATCTTTTGGTTTTGAATCTCCTCTAAAGAAATTGTACATTATTAAAAATTTGTTCCTTAGTCCCTTTTGGGAGACATTGGACTTTTACCAAGTTAAAGTGCAAAGTTTATCATAACTACAAAACATAACATAAACATAACAGAAAAACATTAAAAGAAAAATCTAACTACTGGCAACTTCCCATATTCCAACTCTTCCCCCAACTAAAAAACATTTTTTTTTCCTTTAGGGCGGGGAAAACTGATTGGAAAAGTGATATATTCAAGTTAAAATTTAAGTATCTGGCATTTTCTAAATTAAGAACCCACAAAGTTCTTGGACCATTATGACAGTGCATAGCATTAACTGTAAATTCTGTGCTTCCAAGTCAGTTTTGGTTTTTGAGAATTTCTTGATACAGTTTGCCTTCAATTTTGGTAATTCTGTTTGTCAGGTGCATAGGATTACCTTCCTTTTTGTAGCCTTCTGTCTTGTCACCAACCATTCCTCTTTGGTGGCCATGTACTTGGGAAAAGGCCACATGAACTTTCTGGCTCTACTCACATTCTACACTTGCTTCCTTTGCTTGCCTCCCACAAACTATTTCTAACATCCTCTACTGTGGCACAGGTCTCCTTAGTTGATGCGATTTTGTATCTCCTATAAATTCTATCCTGAATGGGCTGTCTGTCATTTTTGCCTTTAAATCTTTCTTCTTTCATTAATGATGAGGCTGTTATACCTAAATCTCACCTTATAGAATATTTCCTAAGTTCTTTACAGGAAATACCAAAGAAAAAGACCATTTTAAAAAGCTGTTTTTATTCTTACAAAATGTAAGTTCTTCCAGAGCAGGGACAATATTTTTTGTATGTTATATTGTGTCTAGTACACTATAAATGCACAATAAATAGTGATGATCTGAGGCAAAAAATCTACTTTCTTTATTTGAATTATCAGCCATACCAATTACTATTCTTGAGTTTGATATAGTTTTAAAATAAAAAGTTTGCAGTTATTTCAAAGACAGACAGATATATAGACACACACATATATGTATATAAACACACACATATATTGCTTTGGGGTTAACTGTAAGATTACATTTACATAATTTGAAATATAAAAATCAATGCTATGTACAAATCAATACAAACTCATCCAGTTAATTGAATTCACCCAGGCTCCGTCATAACACCTGTAAACTTATCAGATCTTTTGCACAAGTTTTGGCCCTTCTGACTAAGCTCATCTCAGAAGAAGCCATGAGGGAACAGATCACAAGGCCCATATCAGGGCCTTAAACATAAACACAAAAGTGGTGAGATCCATTTCCAAAAACAGGATATCAGTAAGATTATTAAATTATTTGGGATTGAAAAACGAAGAAATGAAGATCTCTACAAAGAAGGGGAGTAAAAAGACAGGAATATAGTTCATTCAAAAACTAAAAACACAGTTCACCTTGATGTGAATAGTTTCTCTGACATATCAGAACCCTCAGCAAGGACTCCTGGTTCTCTTACTCTTCTTCTTCCCCCCTTATAAACTCCAAATATGTAACCCACAAAATGGAAAAAAATGCTGGTCATTGTGAAGTATTCAAGGAGGCCTCAGGACATAGTATTTGGCCAGACACCTATGGTTCAAACCTGTCCTCCTATCTATTCTGGAAGCTGAGTTCTGAGTTTGATGGTTAGAAGTGAGCCTGAGATAGGGAGGTCATTGAGATAAATTTTTTAATTCATCATGAAAACGCCTGAGGAGGAAATGAGGCTCAAGTGCTAGAGTGCTCATCTTGAGCAAAAAAGCTCAGACTAGCACATAGGCCTTTAGTTCAAGCCTCAGGACCAGCATCAACATAAAAAAATGCTTACTAAGTACCAGAAAAAACAATACATGTAAATAAAAATATCTAAAGCTGTTGATCACAGGTGGTTCATGCCTGTAACCTGATATCTGAGCATTGAGCTTTAAAGGCAGCCAGGACAAAATATTCCAGGTGAACTTATCAACAATTAATCATTAAAATGTGGGAAATGGAATTTGTGATGTGGCTCAAGTCATAGAGCAGTAAACATGGGAAAAGAAGCTCAGGAATAGCACCCAGGGAATGAGTTCAATCCCTCATATTAGATATTTAACTGTGATGTATGCACATGTATACCAGATGTAGTAAGTGTGTATAGTTGTGCAAAAGGTACACTTTTAATAAATGCTCTTAGATGCAAAAAATGAAATTTTTGTGATGGGGCTATGTAGGTATTTCTCACTTTAAATCTTTTGCTAAATATTCCACTTCATTTGATTTGAGGACAACAGATAACTCATTTTAAATAACTTTAATAAGCCAAGTTTGTTTGAGAAGGCTTATAAATTATAACTTACGAGGTGAAGACAAGAATTTCCCTAGTTTGACAGCAACTCAGGGTACACACTAAGGCTTTGCCTCGAAATTCTTCATCTATCTATCTATTATCTATCTATCTATCTATCTATCTATCTATCTATCTATCTATCTATCTATCTATCTATCTATAGCTACTGTCTATCAATATTTTGTCTCTCTCTTTATATGTGTGTGTTTCTGAGTTTGTGTATGGATGTGTGTATATATTTATGTTTATATAGATATATATATCCACATATATAAGCATACACACTTACATATATACACAAATAATATACTGCTAGGTACGTGAAAAGAATGTTCACAGCCACGGTGAACCAGGATTGTGCTTAGTATCTTCTTCTTTCTCTCTCAGTACATATTGGTCCAAATAGAAGTAGCATTTGAAAATTAAACTTATTTTGTACTGCAACAAACATGAAAGAAAGAAACAGATAGCTAACAGTGCCTTTTGCCTCTAAGTCTAGATACTCATGAAACTGACATGTGAGGATCAAGGAATAGAGAAAGCTGAGATAGAAAAGCCTACACCACTTTAGTTCTAATTATCCAGCAAAAATATGAGTAGGAGGCATGGGTTAAGACTTGGAGAGCTAGTTATGAGCAAGGAAATTCACCAAGCACAAAACTGGTTTAAAAAAAAAAAAAAAGAGGAAAGAACCTACCATTAAAGCCAAGTAAATAAAAAAAAGATATCTGCAACGGAAAGTTTGTACAGATTTTTGTATCATGAAAATTCTCCAGCATTTATGTGTTCAGTAACAGTATAAGGACTTTAATTATTTGAATGTTATTATACAGATTCCACTAAATGTAGGATTAAAATATGGTCTAACAGACTGCAGGATGGGACAACACCTTTGCCTGTTGTATATCTGAAAATAGACTAATAACCTAGATACAAAGAGAGCTCAAATGGCTAAACTCTCAAAGAACCAATCATCCAATTAATGAACCAGCTAAAGAATGGAAGAGACAAGAGTGAACTGAGCTCCAAAAGAAGTACAAATGAGAGCATCTGTAGATGAAGCAATGCTCAGCATGCCTGGCCATAAGAAAATGGAAATCGAAAGGGCATTGACATTTCATCTCATTCCAGTCAGAGTGACAATCAGCAAGTAAACAAGAACAACTGCTAGTGAGGATGGCAGGAAAAGGAACCATAAGGTTCCTGTTTGTGTGAGTATAATTTAGTGTAACCACTAGGGAAAAAAACTGGTATTGAAGTCCCTCATACATCAAAAAAATAGAAGTCCCAGAGGATCCAGCAATACTATCCATGCATGTGAAAAAATTTATGTAATGATAGAATAGAGGTAACTATTTGTATTGCTGCACTACTCCTAATAGCCAATCTGGAAGGAGTCTAGAAACAATAGATGAGTAAATAATGAAAATGGGGCTTAGACCTAACATATTCTGGTAATTTATATCTTGTATCTTTTTCCTTCTGCTAACAATAATATGATTTCAGAACTAGTATCAATATCCAGGTTACAGAGGCATGCGGTGTGTCTCCCATCAAATAGAAGAAACCAGAGCCCAAGGGTTTTGAAATATGTCTGAGCCTAGTGTTAGTGAGTTACAAAAACAGTCAACATGTCTGCAATCTATACAATTAGCAGAGATGAATGTGAAGATTTTTAAAAAGTGGAAATGGTTGAGAACTCTAGAATATTTCACAAAATTCCAGGCAATCCATGTATGCTTGTTCCATGAATGAGCAGATTTTTATTACTGAATGTAAGGTATATCTCCTGGAGAAATTACCTCTGACACAACTTGAGGAGTTGCACATTTCCTGATTAGGCTATCTCTGCTTGTCTTGGTCACTTGAATGGAAAGAATCACAACTCAACTTCCTTGTTGGTATTATGGTTTTGTGGTCATTCTCATCCTGGTTGGCAGGAGGATGAAATGAAAAAACTAGAGACTACATTCACAGGAGATTGGAAATTATATTTTCAAAACACCAAGAAGTGGATACTTGAGAGGGGTTAAGTAGGGTTCTGGGGAAATTGGTGGAGAAATGAAGAGAAATAAAGGGCGGTGAATACAGTCAGGAATCCAATGTATAACTTGCAAGGTGAAGAAGAGTAAGAGAAGGGTCATAAAGGAAAGATTATGAGAATATTGACTACATTGTATTCATTAACTGATTTGTTAAATAGCAACTCTTTTATTCAACTGCTTAAGGAAAATTAAACAAAAAAAAAGAAAACGTGGCATACATACCTAGTGTACCCTTATTCAGCTATAAATAAGAAAGACACTTTTCATTTATTGTCAAAAGTCTACAAATGGCTATCAACTTCTTAATTCAAACAAATTAGGTTTATATGTGCAACAGTTATGTGTTTTTGCTCTTCTAAGTAATTGAATCTTAAAAATATTCACATGCTTATTGGTCATGGCCAATAGACACATGAAGAAATGCTCAACTTCCCTAGCCATAAAAGAAATGCAAACCAAAACAACATTGAGATATCACCTCACCCCAATTACAATGGCTATAATGAAGAACTCTAATAAGAGCAGATGCTGGTGGGGATGTGGACTGAAGGGAACCCGACTGCATTGTTGGTGAGAGTGGGAACTTGTTCAAACACTTTGAAAAGTAGTATGGAGGCTCCTCAAAAGACTTCATATAGGACTCCCCTATGATTCGGCAATCCCACTTTGGGGCATTCACCTAAATGATCACAAAGAATACTATACTAATGGTACCAGCAAAACTATGTTTATTGCAGCATTATTTACCATAACTAAGATATGGAACCAATCCAGATGCCCCTCAGAAGATGAATGGGTCAAGAAAATGTGGTATATATATATATATATATATATATATATATATATATATATATATATATAAACAATGGAATCTATGCCTCCATCAGAAAGAATGACATTGTCCCATTTGTTAGGAAATGGAAAGACTTGGAAAAATTTATATTAAGTGAAGTAAGGCAGGCCCAAAGAAACATAGATCCCATTGTTTCCCTTATTTGCAATAACTAGCATGTCTGAGACAAGCAGAAACAGTCAGATAATTGATGTTAGGCAAAATGAACTCCAATAAGGATTCAAAGGGTTTTGCTTTATTGCTATTGTTTCTAACATATTTATAAGTTTTTATTGCTTTGTGTGTCCCTCCCTCACAGTATAACTCTTGTTTTCACTGTATTTGATGTTGGTGTCGTTTGTGGAGGAGTTTGTTTTTGTAGTTTTTGGAGGAGTTTGTGAATGAGTTTGTTTAAATAGGGATACCGGTGGACCCACTGAAACAATGAGAGGTATAAGCCATTATGACGAAAAATGAACTTTACAACTTCGGTGCTGTGGGAGAGGGGGTTAGGGGAGAGTGGGTGGATTGGGAAGGGATAGGAACGGGAAATAAAGGAAGAAGCAACAATGCTTGATAAGAAATGGACTCATTACCATGCTCATGTAATTGTAACCCCTTTGTACAGTATTTTCACAAAAAATTCAAATGCATACCTACATATGCAATATGTTTAATATTATTCTTAAACCAACTTTTTAATAGTATGTCTGTATGGAGATACCAAGGGGAAGTAGTACAGGGAATGGGAAAGACAAATATTGAATAATAATGATGTCTATTGTGTATATGTATAAAGAGTGCATTAAAAAAACTAATGGAAAGGTGTTGAGAAATAGAAGTGGGGAAAGGTATAGATAAGGGAAGAGAGGACATCTGAGTTGGATCATCTGTTTAAAGTAAATATATACATTATGAAATACCATAGTGAAACCAATCTGCAAAACTAAAATGAACAAAAAACAGAAAGCATCACTGTTCAAAAGATATGTACTCAATACCTGACATGTGTAACTGTGACCCCTCCATACATCACCTCAATGATGAATTCTTATTTAAAAAAGATAAAAACAAATAACAGGGAGTATCTGGAGGAGGAAGATGGTGGAGGAGAAGCTGGAGGACAGACAACCTCTCCCACAGAAAGCAGTTTTAGTGTTCCAATGAACAGTCCTAGGCCAGAGAGTTACACCAAGTGTGCCATCACAGTACAGAGAGTATGGCTAGAGAGGGAAAATCCAGGCAAAGAGTCAGATCTGAGCACTTGCTGGTAGCGTTAGTGGCAGCAGCAGTGGTGGCAGCGGCGGTGGAGACCATAGCTGCCATACTTGCAACAGAGAGGGTCTGGGACAAAGGCACCAGCTGCAGCAGGAGAGCATATTCTACTCATCACCAGCAAGAACTGACAAGGAGCAGATATCTTCACCCTGCAGATTGCAGACCAGAGACGACCCAGGAACCAAGACTGCAGCTGTGTGAGTAGAAGCCTGACATCCTCACTCCTTCTCAGGGAGCAGAGGAGGGGAGGCACCCATCCCCCACCCCACTACTGGAGATCTCCATCGTTGATACTGACAAAGGCCCAGGTGAGCTGCCAGCTCCTACTCCGGCCATGGGAGAAAACCAGACAGTCATTTAGCAGGTCACAGGAACCTGCCCAGAACTGCCAGGCTCAATTCCAGCCAGGAAGAAGTCAAGCACCCCAGGCAGAGGAAAATCTGCCCCCGGAGTGGCTTTCTTCACTGGGTAAACAGAGCCAGAGTCTGCCCCTCCCTACAGCAGCCTAGTCAATCAATTGAAATTCAGTAAACATAAACCCTCAGAAAGGCTCCTGGCTGAGCTCTGTTAGTGTCTCAGAAGCTAGCCCCTCAGGGAAAAGCTACTGTTTGCTGAAAGGTCTCAACTCTACTCAGAACCCAGCCTCATCTCATCATCTCCAAACTAGAGAAAACAGCCATCTCCCTCTTTTGTAATATTCAAAACAGATCCCTCTCCCACTGAACTAGCCTGGGAGAGGATCACAAAATCCTGGGTAAAACAGAGCATTTTTCTGCTTGCCCAAACAAACTGACTTAATTAACCAATCAAGCCACAGGAAAACCAAACACCACAAGCAGACCAGAGACTCCACCAAAACACTGGTTTCAGACACAAGGGAGATACAGAATCCTCCCATCCCCCCCCCCCCCAAAATAAATCAAAGAACTTTCTTTTTAGGTACCTTATTTCTATTTTTTTTAATTTTTAATTTTTTTCTATTATTTTTTCTTTTCTTCCTCGTATTATTTTTATTTTAGGTGTGTGTGTGTGTGTGTGTGTGTGTGTGTGTGTGTGTGTGTGTGTGTGTGTGTGTGTTTATATCTACTGAACTTTTGATCCTTTTTTCTTTTCTTTCTTTCTTTTCTCATTCTTTTCACTTCTTCTTTTTCATTCTTTTCTGTGTGACTTCATTGCTGTTCTGCTCACCCTCAAATATACCCATCGTTGATTACTAGATCTTATCCTCCATTTTGTACACACCTAATCCAGAAATTTATTACTCAATTCAAAACCTCTTAGACTTAAATTCCTTAATAGCAGTATTACCTCTTTATATTCATATAATATTTTAAAACATTTTTATTTTTCTTGTTTTTCATGTCTCCTTTCTATCCCTCCTCTCTTCTCATTCCATACCCATTCTTCTCTGAATACAACACTTTCAAACTTGCAGTTTTTAAGGGTTTCACTTTTTAATTTTAATTTTTGTTTTCCATTTTTTCTTGTCTCTTTTTTTCTTTTTTTCTCTTTCTGCTATCATTTTGTCCAATCCATTTCCCTCTTTGGGATTAGGACATGGTTAATTCCATTCTCCTTCACCTTCCCACATCCATCTAATCCTATTTTTCCCCACATTTTCCCTAAACCTAATAATTTCTGGTTGCCAAATTCTCCTTTGCTGTTCTTAGGCCATTAAGACATAGTTGTTTGATGTTCAATAGATTTTATCTCTTGAACCAGACTGTATCTGCAGAGTTTTGACTGTGCAACTACCGACTTTGGTTGATGCTTACCTTAAAATAGTGTTCTGCAAAACTGGTGTTATTCTCATCCCAAATGGGCAGAATAAGCCAGAAAAACACAAGAAAAATGGCAAGCCTGGGGATCTCAACTCCCACTTATGACAATCAGAAGACAGAACAGATAATGAATAATCCAGAGGAGAGTTCCCAAAAATCTCTACAAACAATACAGGTAAACAAGGTAAATGAAAAGAGTGAAAACCTGCAAAGGTCTCAGTGTGAACATGATAGGGAGAGGGAGGAGGCAAACCAAAGATCAATACAGGAGTCTCATGAGCATGAGGAAGCTACTCAAAGATTGATGCAGGAATTTCATGAGCAGATTGAGCACACTCAAAGAGAAATAAAGGAATTGTGTGAGTAGGTTGAGATCAGTCAGAGAGATAGACAGGGATTGCGTGAGCTGGCTGAACAGACAAAGAAAAAGTCAGGAATGGCGTGAACAGGCTGAGAACACTCAAAGAAAAATACAGGAAATGCGTGAATGTGAGGATGCTAATCAAAGAGAAATACAGGAACTGAGAGATTGGGATGAGAACAGACAAAGATCAATGGAGGCATTCATGGAATACATAAACTGAGAGCTGAAAGAAATCAGGGAGATCGCAAAGAAAATGCTCAGTGGAGACCAACAGAAGGAATGGGAGTCCAATCAAGTAAGTGATTTGAGAATAAACATTGAACACCAAATTAAGGAAGTAAAGAAGTTCATACAAGATCTAAAACAAAGCTCCAACAAAGAATTTGAAGCCATCAAAGCTGACCAACTAGAAGGAAAAGAAATAAAAACAAAGTAGAAAGTCTTGATAGTAGGTTAGACCATGAGGAAGATCAAATCTCGGGGATTGAAGACAGCCTGGATATTATAGAGAAAGAACATACAACCATCCAAGACAACTCCAAGAAATATGATACATCTATCCAACACCTGGAAGACACCATCAGAAGGCCTAATCTGAGGATAATGGGTGTAGAGGAGCACAGAGAAACAGAAGTTAATGGTCTAGGAAATTTGTTTAACAGGATCCTAGCAGAGAACTTCCCAAACATGCAAAAAGATAGGCTTATTCAGATACAAGAAGCTTTTAGAACTCCAAAAAGACCAGACCAGAACAGGACATCCTACTGTCACATTATAATCCCCACAGGATCAATTCAGACCAAGGAAAACATCCTTAAAGCTGTCAAGGAGAAACGATCAATCACATATAAAGGGAAACCAATTAGAATCACCTCAGATTTCTCAGCAAAGACAATAAAGCAAGAGCCAGGAATGATGTATGACACTCCCTAAAGACAAACAACTATCAACCAAGAATACTGTACACAGCTAAACTCTCCTTCATCACCGAAGGTCAAATGAAAACCTTCCATAGCAAAGAAAAATTGAAACAATATATCTCCACCAAACCAGCCCTACAAAAGATACTTCACAATGTCATACACTTAGAAAACCAACAAGACCACAATAAAGGCCAAGAAAACGCACCCAAATTGAGAATCCAAGAACCATAGGAAGACCCCAGTTGAGGCAGCCTCAAGAAGGTGGATAAAATGGCAGGAACCCCCAAATACCTCTCAGTCTTATCTCTTAACATTAACAGGCTTAACTGTCTAATTAAGGGACATAGACTGTCTAGATGGATTAAAAAGTAGGATCCTTCTATATGTTGCCTTCAAGAGTCACAACTTGCCCATAAAAACAAACACATTTTGAATGTGAAAGGGTGGAACAAAATCTACCAAGCAAACAGCTCCATAAACAGGCAGGCGTTGCAATACTAATATCAGATAAAATAGACTTCAAATTAAAATTCATGAGAAGAGATAAAGATGGTCGCTACATACTAATTAAGGGATCTCTCCTTCAGGAGGATATTACAATTCTAAATCTCTATTCACCAAACAGAGCACACAAATTTATCCAAGAAACACTATTTTCTCTCAAATATCATATATCTCCAAAGACATTAATTGTCAGGGACTTTAGCACACCACTTTCGCCACTAGATAGATCAACTCGGCAAAAACTCAACAGAGAAACCGCAGACCTAAACACCTGCATAGATCAACTAGATTTAACAGACATCTACCAAATACTTCACCCAGCAGCATCTGAATACATGTTTTTTTCATCCGCACATGGAACATTTTTTAAAATAGACCACATGTTTGGTCACAAAGCAAATATGTCCAAATTCAGAAACATTGATGTTATACCTTGCATTCTCTCAGACCACAAGGAAATAAAATTAGAACTCAACACCAAAAGCAACCAAAGAAAGTCCTGTAACACATGGAGGCTGAACAACACACTTTTGAACCACCAGTGGGTCATGGAAGAGATTAGAAATGAAATTCAATTGTTCACGATATTCAACAAAAATGAGCAACAAACTACCAGCTCCTCTGGGAAACAGCAAAGGTAGTACTCAGAGGCAAGTTTATAGCTCTGAGTTCCTACATCAACAAATTGGACAGATCTGAAACCAACAATTTAATGAGACAGCTGAGCCACTTTGAAAAAGAGCAGCAAGATAAACCCCAATCCAGTAGGCAGAAAGAAATAATTAAAATTAAATCAGAATTAAATGAATTAAATCCAAAAAACTATAGAAAGAATCAACAAAGCAAAGAATAGGTTCTTCAAAACAAAACACAAAATAGACAGAACTTTAACAAATCTTATCAGAAAAAGAAGAGAATACACCCAAATAAATAAATTCAGAGATGAGAATGGAAATATCACCACAGAAACAAAAAAGATTCAGAAAATTATGAGGAAATACTTCTCAAACCTTTATGCTAATAAGTTTGAAAACTTGGCAGAAATGGATGTTTTCCTAGCAAATATGGACACGCCGAAAGTAAACCAAGATGAGTTAAACCATCTTAACAGGCCCATACCAAGCATTGAAATAGAAACAGCAATAAGAGACCTCCCATCTAAGAAAAGCCCAGGACCAGATGGTTTTACAGCGGAATCCTACAAGGCCTTCAAAGCAGAACTCACACTAATAGTCCTTCAACCCTTAATGGAACTGAAAGAGAAAGTTCACTACCAAATTCATTCTATGAAGCTATAATAACCCTCATCCCAAAACCAGGCAGGGACTCATCAAAGAAAGAGAATTATAGACCCATATCTTTGATGAACATTAATGCAAAACTTCTCAAAATTTTGGCCAATCGACTTCAACAATTCATCCAAAAAATCATACACCACGATGTAACAGGATTCATTTCAGTGATGCAAAGCTGGGTCAATATACACAAATCAATTAACATAATTCATCACATCAATAAGAGCAAGGATAAGAACCACATGGTTATCTCAATAGATGCAGAAAAAGCATTTGACAAGATCCAACACCCCTTTATGATGAAGGTTTTGGAAAAACTAGGAATCCATGGAACCTTCCTCAATACTATAAAGGCTGTATATGACAAACCTGCAGCCATTATTATACTCAATGTTGAAAAACTAAAGCCATTTCCTCTAAACTCGGTAATGAGACAAGGATGCCCACTCTCTCCACTGCTCTTCAATCTAGTATGAGAATGCCTAGCTACAGGAATAAGACAAGATGCAAACAAAAAGGGGATCCAAATAGGGAAAGAAGAAGTAAAACTCTACCTATTTGCAGAGGACATAATCTCGTATTTAAAGAATCACATGGACTCTGCTCCCAAATTACTGAAGGTGATGAAAACTTTGGCAAAGTAACAAGGTATAAAATTAACCCTCAAAAATCAATGGTTTTCACAGTAATCAAAAGAGCTTGGTACTGGCATAAGAACAAACCTCAGGACCAGTGGAATAGACTTGAAAACCCAGAAATGAACCTACAGACCTATAGCCATCTAATCTTTGATACGGGAGGTAAAAAATATATATTGGAAGAAAGACAGCCTCTTCAGTAAATGGTGCTGGCAAAATTGGTTAACTACTTGTAGAAAACTAAAGCTAGAACCTTATATATCACCCTGCACCAGAATCAACTCCAAATGGATCAAAGACCTCGGAGTCAAAGCAGACACTCTGAAAACATTACAGAATGTAATAGGAGAAACCCTAGGTCTCCTTGGCATAGGCCGAAATTTTCTTAACAGAGACCCAGAAGCACAACAAATCAAAGAAAAGTTGGACAAATGGGATTGCATGAAGTTGCAGAGCTTCTTCATGGCAAAGGACATAGCTAGCAAGCTCAATAGAAAGCCCACAGATTGGGAGAAGATCTTCACTAGCCATATAACAGACAAGGATCTCATATCTAAAATATACTTGGAACTCAAAAAATTAAATCCCTCAACAACAAATGCTCAAAGAAACAACTGCCGATTAAATAAGTGGGCTAAAGACTTAAAGAGAAACTTCTCTGAAGAAGAAAGAAGGATGGCCAATAGACACATGAAGAAATGCTCAACCTCCCTAGCCATAAAAGAAATGCAAATCAGAACAACATTGAGATACCACCTCACAACAGTTAGAATGGCAAAAATCAAGAACTCTAACAACAACAGATGCTGGAGGGGATGTGGACAGCAGGGAACCTTACTTCATTGTTGGTGGGAGTGTAAACTTGTTCAACCACTTTGGAAAGCAATATGGAGGTTCCTCAAAAGTCTTCACATAGAGCTCCCCTATGACCCAGCAATCCCACTTTTGGGCATTTACCCAATGTTTACAAACAAGACCACACTAAAGCTACCAGCACAACTAAGTTTATTGCAGCATTATTTACCATAGCTAAGATATGAAACCAACCCAGATGCCCCTCAGTAGATGAATGGATCAAGAAAATGTGGTATATATGCACAATGGAATTCTATGCCTCCATCAGAAAGAATGACATTGCCCCATTTGTTAGGAAATGGAAAGGCTTGGAAAAAATTCTATTAAGCGAAGTAAGCCAATCCCAAAGAAACATATGTCCCATGGTTTCCCTTATTTGCAATATCTAGTATATGTATGAGTAAAGCGGAAAAGGTCAGATAATGTGATGTCAGGAAAATGAACACTTAGATATGTATGTTAATGTTTTTTTCTTTCATGCATTTGTTTCTAACACATTTATAAGATTATTTCTTTGTTGCTTTGTATGTCTCTCCCCCACAGTATAAGCCCTGCTTTCACTATATTTGATGTCGGTATAATTTGTGGAGGAGATGGGGAAAAACAAGTCGTTTAAGGATACAGGTGGACCTGTTGCAACAATGAGAAGTACAACTTGTCTTGTCGAAAATAAACTTTACAAATTTGGTGCGGGGGGAGGGGGAGGATTGGGTGGCGGGGAGGGGGGTAGGCTGGGAAGGGATGTGAAGGGTAAACAAAGGAGGAGGCTGCAATGCTAGATAAGATATGTATTCATTATCTTGCCCATGTAATTGTAACCCCTCTGCACAGTATGTTCACAAAAAATTAAAATTAAAATTTAAAAATATCAATGGCTTTTCTATATGCCAACAATGAGAAAGTGTGGATGAAATTAGGAAAGCTACTCCATTCATAATAGCCTCACAAAAAATAAACTACCTAGGAATTAACTTAACCAAAGAAGTGAAGGACCTATATAATGACAACTTTAACAACCTGAAAAAGGAAATCAAAACAGAACATAGAAAGTGGCAAAAACTCCCATGCTCCTGGATTGGAAAGATCAACATCATAAAAATGGCAACACTCCCCAAGGCTATCTACAAATTCAATGCAATACCTATCAATATTCCAAACTCATTCTTCAAGGAAATAGAAGAGGCAATCCAAAAATTCATATGGAACAATAAAAGACCTCGAATAGCGAAAACGATCCTCAACAGAAAGAACAGTGCTGGAGAAATATCAATACCAAATTTTATGCCATAATAATCAAAAGAGCTTGGTACTGGCACAAGAACAGACCTCAGGACAATGGAATAGGCTTGAAAACCCAGAAATGAACCTACAGACCTATAGCCATCTAATCTTCGATACGGGAGGTAAAAAATATATATTGGAAGAAAGACAGCCTCTTCAGTAAATGGTGCTGGCAAAATTGGTTAACTACTTGTAGAAAACTAAAGCTAGTCTTTATATATCACCCTGTACTAGAATCAACTCTAAATGGATCAAAGACCTCGGAGTCAAAGCAGACACTCTGAAAACATTACAGGATAGAATAGGAGAAACCCTAGGTCTTGGTAGCACCGGCCAAAATTTTCTTAATAGAGATCCAGAAACACAAGAAATCAAAGAAAGGTTGGACAAATGGGATTGCATGAAATTACAGAGCTTCTGCATAGCAAAGGACATAGCTCGCAAGATGAATCAAAAGCCCACGGATTGGGAGAAGAACTTTACTAGCCATATAACAGACAAGGGTATCATATCTAAAATATACCTGGAACTCAAAAAATTAAATCCCCCAAAAACAAATCTTCAAAGAAACAACTGTCCAATATATAAGTGTGCTAAAGACTTAAAGACAAACTTCTCTGAAGAAGAAAGGAAGGCCAATAGACGCATGAAGACTTGCTCAACCTCCCTAGCCATAAAAGAAATGCAAATCAAAACAGCATTAAATTACCACCTCACCCCAGTTCGAATGGCTATAATCAAATACTTTAATAACAACAGATGCTGGAGGCGATGAGGACAGAAGGGAATCCTACTGCATTGTTGGTGGGAGTGTAAACTTGTTCAACCATTTTGGAAAGCATTATGGAGTTTCCTCAAAAGACTCCACATAGAGCTCCCCTAAGACCCAGAAATCCCACTTTTGAGCATTTACACAAATGATCACAAAGAAGACCAAACTAAAGCTACCATATGACTATATTTATTGCAGCCTTATTTACCATAGCTAAGATAGGGAACCAACCCAGATGCCCCTCAGTAGATGAATGGATCAAGAAAATGTGCTATATATACACAATGGAATTTTATGCCTTTATCAGAAAGATTGGCATTGCCCCAATCATAGTTTTAAATGAAATAAATATATCAATATTTCCAACATACCTTCTTTATAGAAACCAACAATTGTTTCCCTTCTTATATTAATATACACTTGGAGTAAAAATATTGGATTTTTATAAGCCAAAAAAGGAGTAAATAAATGCTGAGCTCAGAAAGCTTCCAGCTCTTAGATAGAAAAAAGAAAGTAAGAGAAAATCCATTCAGTTACTGTATTTATTTGGAGATATAAAATCCTCTTTCCCTCAGAGCCCTTAAAATTCTCTCTGTGTTTACTGATGTACAATTAAACTACAATTTGAATTCGAAAGAGTATTATTAATCTTGAATTTTTAATTTTGGAATTATCCAATTATTCTTAAATTCTCTGGTCTTAAATTTTTTTCCATTTTATTTTATTGTGAACATACTGTACAGAGGGGTTACATTTACATGGGCAGGATAATGCGTATATTTCTTATCAAGCATTGCAGCTTCCTCCTTTGTTTACCCTTCACATCCCTTCCCAGCCTTCCCCTCCCCACTCAATCCGCCCCACCCCCAGCACCAACGTTGTAAAGCTCGTTTTTCAACATGACAACTTGTACTTCTCATTGTTGCAACAGGTCCACCTGTATCCTCAAATGACTTGCTTTTCCCCATCTCTTCCACAAGTTATACTGACATCAAATATAGTGAAAGCAGGGGTTATACTGTGGGGGAGGGACATACAAAGCAACAAAGAAATAATCTTATAAATGCATTAGAAACAAATGCATCAAAGAAAAAAACATTAACATACATATCTAAGTGTTCATTTTCCTAACATCACATTATCTGACCTTTTCTGCTTGACTCATACATATATGAGATATTGCAAATAAGGGAAACCATGGTACCTATGTTTCTTTGGGCCTGGCTAACTTCACTTAATAGATTTTTTTTCCAAGTTTTTCCATTTCCTAACAAATGGGGCAATGTCATTTTTTCTGATGGAAGCATAGAATTCCATTGTGTATATATACACAATATTTTCTTGATCCATTCATCTACTGAGGGGCATCTGGGTTGGTTCCATATCTTAACTATGGTAAATAATGCTGCAATAAACATAGTTGTGCTGGTAGCTTTTAGTGTGGTCTTGTTTGTAAACATTTGGGTAAATGCCCAAAAGTGGGATTGCTGGGTCATAGGGGAGCTCTATGTGAAGTCTTTTGAGGAACCTCCATATTGCTTTCCAAAGTGGTTGAACAAGTTTACACTCCCACCAACAATGAAGTAAGGTTCCTTTCTGTCCACATCCCCTCCAGCATCTGTTGTTGTTAAAGTTCTTGATTTTTGCCATTCTAACTGTTGTGAGGTGGTATCTCAATGTTGATTTGATTTGCATTTCTATTATGGCTAGAGAGGTTGAGCATTTCTTCATGTGTCTATTGACCATCCTTCTTTCTTCTTCAGAGAAGTTTCTCTTTAAGTCTTTAGCCCACTTATTTATTGGGCAGTTGCGGACACAAGGGAGATACAGGATTTTTCCCACCCCTCCCAAAAAGTCAAAGAACTTCTTCTTCTTCTTTTTTTTTTTTTTTTGGAACCTTATATAAAATTTTTTTTCTTTTCTAAAACTTTCTTTAATCTTTAATTTTTGCCTTTTTTGAAAAAAAATTGTTTTCCAGTAACTTTTTTTCCTCTTATAATTTTTATTTTAGTGATATGTGAGTGTGTGTTTTTCTTTCTTTTTTTGTTTTCTTTCTCTTTTTTTTCTTTTTTAATTATCTTTTTGTTTTTTGTTTAGCTCTATTGAACTTCTGATCTTTTTTCTTCCTTTCTTATCCTTTTCACCTTTTCCTCTCTTTCGTTCTTCTTTATGTGACTTAATAGTTGTCTTGCACATCCTCAGACTAGATTTCTTGATTATAGCCATTCAAACTGAGGTGAGATGGAATCTCAATGTTGTTTAGATTTGCATTTCTTTTATGGCTAGAGAAGTTGTGCATTTCTTAATGTGTCTATTGGCCATTCTTATTTCCTCTTCAGAAAAGTTTCTCTTTAAGTCTTTAGCCCTCTTATTAATTGGACAGTTTTTCTTTAAGGATTTTTTTTTTTGGGGGGAGATATAATGTTTTGAATTGAAGGTATTTGTGTGAGCTCTGCTTTGAAGGCTTTGTAGAATGCTACTGTAAATCCATCCGGTCTTGGGCTTTTCTTGGGTTGGAGGAGTTTTATTGATGTTTCTATTTCAATGCTTGATATGGGTCTGTTAAGTTGGTTTAAGTCATCTTGGTTTAATTTGGGCATGTCAATAAATGCTAAAAATCGTCCATATTTTTCAGATTCTTGAACATTTAGCATAAAGTTATGAGAAGTATCTCCTTATTATATTCTGAATAGTGGTTTTTTCTCTAGTGATATTTCTATTTTCATCTCTTAGTTTATTTATTTGGGTGTGTTCTCTTTTTTCTGGTAAGATTTGCTAAGGGTCTCTCAATTTTATTAAGTTTTTCAAAGAACCAACTCTTTGTTTTATTGATTCTTTTTATAGAGTAATTTTGGATTCTAATTCATTTAATTCTGATTAAATTTTAATTCTTTGTTTCCATCTACTGTGTTGGGGTTTAGCTTGTTGCTCTTTTTCAAGGAGCTTTAATTGCCTCATTAAATTGTTGGTTTAAGATCTCTCCAATTTCTTAACGTAGGAACTCAGAGCTATAAACTTGCCTCTGAGTACTGCTTTTTTGTTTCCCAGAGGAGCTGAGTGTTTGTGTGTTCATTTTTGTTAAGTATCATGAACATTTGAATTTTCTTTCTAATCTCTTCCATGTCCCATTGGTGGTTCTACAGTGCGTTATTCAGCCTCTTTGTGTGAAAGGATCTCCTTTGGTGGCTTTTGGTGTTGAATTCTAATTTTATTCCCTGTGGTCTGAAAGAATGCAGGGCATAATTTCAATGTTTCTGAATTTGGACAAATTTGCTTTGTGGCCTAGAATGTGGTCTATTTTGCAGAAAGTTCCATGTGCTGCTGAGAAGAAGGTGTAATATGATGTTGCTGGGTAAAATATTTGGAGAATATTGTCTATTTGATTTATGCAGATGTTAAGATCCGAGGTTTTGTGTTGAGGTTTGCTGGGTTGATCTATCTAGTGGGATAGTGGTGTGTTTAAATCCACAACAGTGATCGTTTTTGGATCTCTGTTTGATTTGAGGAAAAGTAGTGTTTCTTGGGTAAATTTGGGTGCTCTGTTATATGGTGAGTAGATATTTAGAATCGTAATATCCTCCTGAAGGAAAGATCTATTAATTAGTATGTAGTGACTTTATTTATCTCTTCTCATTGATTTCAATTTGAAGTCTATTTCACCTGATATTAGGATTGCAACTCCCTCATGTTTATAGGGGCTGTTTGCTTGTTAGATTTTTTTTTCAGCCTTTCACTTTCAGAATATGTTTATTTTTGTGGACAAGTGTGTGTCTTGAAGACAGCAGATAGAAGGATCTTGATTTTTCATCCAACTGGACAATCTATGTAATTTAATTGGAGATTTATTTCCATTAATATTTGGGGGGGGGGAGCTGTGCCTTGGCTTATCTTGTTGTTATTATATAGCTTTCTGTTTGTGTACTGATTCATTGCCTGTTTTCTGTTCTTGTTTGTTTTCTTTGTGTAGAACATCTTTGAGGATTTTTTGTAGAGCTGATTTGGTAGCAAAATATTGCTTCAGATTTTCCTTGCTCTGGAAGGTTTTTATTGTCCTTCTGCTGTGCATGAAAACTTAGTTATGTAGATTATTCTTGGTTGGTAGTTATTTGTCTTTAGGGCATGGCATACCTCTTTCCAGGCCATCCTTGCTTTTATGGTGTCTGCTGAGAAGTCTGAGGTAATTCTGATTGAGTTGCATTTATATGTAATTATTCTTTTCTTTCTGGCATTTGTAAGAATTCTTTCCTTAGTTGATATTGATCTGGTATAGATTATCATATGGTGGTGAGATGACCTGTTCTTGTCTATTCTATTTGGGGTCCTAAAAGCTTCTTGTATCTGAATGGGCCTGTTCTTTTGTATATTTGGGAAGTTCTCTGCTAAGATTCTGCTGAATATATTTCCTAGATCATTGGCTTCCTTCTCCAGGCCCACTTGTATACCTAATTATCTCTAGTTAGGCTTTCTGAATGTATCCTGTATTTCCTGCAATAATCTGTCATGATTCTTGGTTTTGTTATGAATATCTGTGTCCTCATTCTCTATGGAATCAAAACTATCTTTTGCCTCTGAGAGTCTTTCTTCTGCCTTTTCCATTCTGCTTTTAAGGCTTTTTACTTTACTGTTTATTTCCCTTCCTTCTTGCTGATATTTCTTAATGATGATTAGCTCTTACTGTTTTCTTTTAATTCTTGATAGATTGCCTTACCTCCTGGAATTGGCTTTCAGACTTCTCTTTCTACTCCTTTATCTGGGTTTCTATCTTTTCATTATATTTTTTCCCTCTTCTGGAGTTACTTTATCCTTTTATTTGTGGAGGCCATGAAGTCATCTATTAGCTTCTGGTTGGCCTCATCATGTTCTCTTATAGCCCTATGAAAGGTGTTCGATTTTTCATTCAGCATATAGACCAGCCATGTTTTTAAAGTATCTTGAGCATTATCCTCTAGGTTGTTCTGGGACTACTCTGTAGCTTGTTGATGTGGAGATGTTGTAGGGGTTAGTTGATTGGCAATGTTTCTTTTGTTTCTGCAGTTATGTCTACCCATTTGGAGACAAGGACCCACTGGTAGAGAATAGGTCAGTCTTTTAGGACTGGAGCCAACTGTGTGTCTGTGTCATGTAGATGTATAAATCTTAAATTTCAGAGTTATGTGTAGGTTTTTTTCCTATATAGTTCTCTTTCTGTCCTTGGAGAAGGCTGTTGTGGCTCAGGGGTTGAGATTATGTTTAATTGTAACTTTTTTCTTTTGGTCTGGTCATGGGACCTGAACTCTAGGCCTGGGAGCTGTCCCTAAGCTCTTCAGTTCAAGGCTAGTGCTCTAACATTGAGGCACAACGCCACTTCCAGCTTTGGTTTTTTTTCCTTATGTGGTGCTGAGGAATCGAACCCAGGGCCTCATGCATGCAAAGCAAGCGCTCTACCACTGAGCCACCTTCCCAGCGCCCTAATTGTAACTTTTGAGACAATCTGGGTTTGCCCTTAGTGTTAACAAGATGGGTCCCTTGTACTCAAAATAATCAACTGGAACCAGTTTTATGGTCTAAAAAGAACCAACTGTAAGTTGAATCAGATCTAAACAGGGATCAATGGACTGGAGCACATGGAGAAGAGAAAGACTAAGATTGGAGATATATAAATTTAAGTTTAGAAGAGAAATTGAGTATAATGATAGTAGTGGGGTAAAAACAGCTTGGAGGAGAGGTATTTATATTAGTAGGAGAATAGAGACCTTGTTTCCGAGTGTAAGAGGGAGCAAATAATTCAAAGAAAGGTTATGTAGAGAATAGCTTAGGGATCTAGATGAAGATAAGAAAAAAACTTACATAAAAGTGTATTTGAGAGATTTGCTGACATTAGAAAAAGTTTTATTCAGATATTACTATAAAGTCACTTATTCTAAGATATCTCCTTTAATTATTGTTTACACACATAGAAGGAGACCTTACTTTGTGTATAGAACTAAACAGGGTAGTTCTGATGGAGTAGTAGTATAATCTGGAGGGAAATAAAAAGAGGAGAGTGAGAGGAAAAAATACAAATTAGGAAATTGGAAAGTGAAAAAAAAACCATAAAATACTAATGAAAAATCTAAGATTTAAGTGAAATTGCAAATCCTAAAACAGAATACACAAAAGTAATGCACAGAAATAAAAACAAACAGCAAATGAGAAGACATAAAAACAAAACACAAAACAAAACAAAGAAAAATCCTAAAAAGTTAGTTTTTCGGGTTGTTTGTGGGAGCTTGAGTCTCCACGTAGTCCTCAAAACTGTTTCCTGATAGAACCTGTCTGCCTTCAATAGTCCACTTTCCTTGGGTATTGGTTGTGAAAAGATGGCCTTTTGATGAGGGAGTGTGCCTACTGTCTAGAGTCCTACTCTCAGGCCTGGTGGCAGGGAGTTTGGGGGTTTCAGGGTTTTAGACTGCTATCACAGGTGTGGATCTATGTTCTCAGGCTTTCCCAGGTAGCCATGGGAGGCTTGGGAACAGACCCTATGTCCATATTAGCCTCTGATGTGATCCCCCATTTTGGAATGGGGCTTGAATCAGAGGCCTTTGGAATCCCACAGAGAATTGCCACCTCCAGGGAGTGGACCCAATTGGGTAACTCACTAGGTCTGTAGCTGGTAGTGCACTGGACCACAGAGCCTGTGCTATGGCTGCCAGGATGGAATTGGCAGGTTCTGTCAGAGGGTGTGGGTGTTTGCAGGTCCAGGTTGGGGGGTGGTATCTGCAGCAGCTGAAGGGCCTCCTCTGCAGCATGGGAAGTCCTGGTGTTGGGAGGATTGGTGGCTCTTGTTTTGGTGGGCTGGTGTGGGCAGCGTAGTCCATGCTGGTCTGCAGCAGAAACAGTGGGAGGCAGTGGGCAGCCTTGTGGCTGGCTGCATGAAGCTAGGAATTCCTGGCATGGCACACTGAGCCCTTTGGTGCAGGAACTCGACAGGGTTCCGCTTCACTGTATCTTGTTTTGCTTTCCTTATTTGCCTGCTATAATAGTCCTCTTGTAGTAGGAAAAGTCAACATATTTAGGGTCTTATTGGAGTGGATCTCTTCAGGTAAAGTGTGGCTGTGCCTCTAGATATTCTTTTGGTCAGAGACATATAGTGCGACTACCTGTGAGAGACCTCCTGTGTCCCCTTTTTAACAAAAGTTATTTCAAGGTTTTTAGGACCTCAGAATTCCTTTGTACCTTTATCTAGGGTGGTTTGCATTATATACTCTCAAATTTATTACAGTAACCCATTTAAACTTATGAGGAGAATGATTCTATGCTGAAGCCTGCTTGCTAGAATTGCTTGTAAGCAAAGACACATAGGATATTTTGCATCTCCCTGTGTAGAGTAGACTAGATTAGGTTGACATTTCTATGATTTCCAAACAAAAGCTATACTGTATCATGTGAAGTGTGGGATCAAGTGATTGGTGGACATTGGTTTAGCTTTTTCATTCTTTTCTTTCAATGCTCTAACTATGGCTTTATTATTCCTGGTGCACTGTATTATAAATGGATTATATATAGCATGATGGGGATTATACATAAATCAAATGAGAGGAAAATTGGTTTTAACAATGTAAGTTTTTGAATAGTTTTGGAAAAGGGAAAGGTTTGAGTCAGAATTAAATTCGCAGATTATCAACATTCATAACTGAATATCCAAAGGAATGAAAACAGAAGAAATTCATGTGGTATTTAATATATTCAGCCTTTCTTGTTGTCATGTTTGATATAACGTGATGGTAATAGATCTTCCATGAGTAAAAGTTAGTTTTGTTGCACTGCTACTGGTATCACATCACCAATCCTTGAGAATGCTCAAGGCTCATGACAGAAAAAACAGGTATTTAAATCCCTAATGATGCTGACTAAAATGAATGAAATTCACAGCCCTTTCTTAGGAGGGAATGGTATGTTGAGTATGTTTAGCAACCAAATGCATCTTTATAAGCAGATGACTATCAGGGAAGTAGAGATTGAAGACAGACTCAATATATGGATTCAATTAAATGATGAAAACGAGGAGCTATGTGAATACCTGATGGAAATCAGTTCTACAGACAACAGACCTCAGCATTGAAGAAGAGGTTGTGACATTTCAGAAGGTGAGCCAGCAGGCATTCTCAGGTGGACATAGTTAGAACCCTCTTCCCACTGGTGAGAATCAGTTACATAGCTGTTTCCTATAACAACTGAGGAATTTTTAGAACTACTTTTCATCTATCTGAGGGAAAAGAAAAGAGTCCAAAGAGGTGAAAAGTGTGAACTCCTTGTAGGTATTCACATAGTGAGAGCAGTTGTTTTCTCTGGGTTGGGAAATCTGGTAGGAGCAGGGGAATTGTGTCTCCTGAAGTATCTTGCTGTCTCAGACCTGTGACGGATTCTAGTTACTACCAAAGGGCAGAGGTCAATTTCAAGGAATTTGGTAATTTTATGTGGTCACTAGGCCCCAGATGTGGTGTAAGTAACAAGACTGTTGTTCCTATAGTTAATCCAACTGAATTCCATCCATCTGTAGCATCTCAAGTTAGAATGTAGAGAAATTAGAGAGGCTGTTGCCTTAAGAAAGTGACAAGTAACAAAACTTGTGAATATGCTTAGGTGGTCTTGCTTGAGTTTTTAGCCTTTCCCTGTAAAATTGAGATTAGTCACAATATGATGAGAATTTTTCAATTACAAAAAATATTAAGAGGCATGCATATATTTTTCGTAAAGAAGAAATGCCTTTGGGGGCTGGAATTGAAAAAAAAAAAAAAGAAAACAGTAAATGGGATAATAATGGTGTTTCCTGATTTAACTTTTTCTTGCAAGACTGCATGAAGGAAAGAATCTTCCTCAGTACAATCCAGTCCCAGTTGAAGTAAATGGGATAGCAGTTGGTATGGCCAGCAGCAATATGAGACTTGTCAAGATGATGACAAGCTTACCAAGATCAATGAACACTGGCAACATATTCTCGATGTCATTGGAATGAGGTAAGAAATGCCTGAAAATTGTTTTCTACTCCCATGGTTCTACCCAAAGCTACGAAATGAAGCATGTACTTCCTCTACATTCATTTAGCAGTTTCATGAAATTGAAGATTCACATTTGATCATTAGAAAGAAAAATTAGCAATTGTACACTCATTGTTAAAAGTGATGTATTATTAGTGAAAAATGCTATGCATTGGGTTAGTTTTTTTTTCTAGTACTGGGGATCAAACCAGGAGCCTCTGATAAAGAAATGCACTTGTGTTGCTTTGAGACTCAATCTTCCTGTTACCCAGAATGGCCTTCATCTCCTGAGCTTAAATGATCCTCCCTGCTCAGCCTTACATGTTGCTGGATTATAGGTGTACCACTGTGCCTTTATAGATTAAACTTACACATTTATTTTGAGAGAACTTTTCATGAGGAATTTAGGAATTCTCTGTTGAAGCTGCATTATCAGTAAAGGAACACTATTGTCCCAATGATGCCTGTCTATTCCTGACTGTGAGGCAAATGCCAAAGGTCATGGCACAACCCTGATTTCTAGAAGTGGCCCCTGAATGCTACCACACGCAGGACCTGAGATAATAAAGATTTAATCAAAAGTCTAATGGGTAACATCTGGGCACACAACTCTTTTTTTTTCTTTTTGCTTATGTGGTGCTGAGGAATCGAACCCAGGGCCTCAGGGATGCAAGGCAAGCGCTCTACCACTGAGCCACCTTCCAACCCCATGGGCAGACAACTCTGAGGTAACTTAGAGTTACTGCAAGGAACTCTTGAGATCAGAGAGGAGGTAGGAATTCAAACCAAAGTAGGGCATGCAAAACAGATGGCAAGCCATCAAGCTTCACATAGACCTACTCTTCACTTCAATCTTGCACACCACCCACATTCCCCTGGATCTCCCCAAACCACCATGTCTTTGAACAGCAATGATGGTGATATAATATGCTCTAAGACCTCCTCCCACCCAAAGGATCCTTTTCACTACTTAGCTGAAAATATTGTTAGAGAAAAGGTCATATTGACACCTCAAGTTCAAGCCACACAACCAACAACGAAAAGAAATGAAAAAACTTTTTAAAAGGGAAAACTTTGGAAATAGCCAAAAACTCCTGAAGATTTCAGAGATGGGATTTGGGCATTTCTGGGAAATGTTTAGATTTTTTAAAAATCTAAATTGGTGTAAGGATTATGCTGTATATGTATCAAGCAACTCTGCAACTTTATTGCTGTGTATATATTAGAGTATGGAAAATTATTCAAGAATCCGTTCAATGGCTGTGAATACTTTTTTATAATGACCAGAGGGCCATTACAAAATGTAAAGAACAGACATAATTTATATTCAACAGAACTTATCTGTTAAAAATTAACACAAGAAAATCTCACAACCCTCAATTATATTAAAAGAACTAAGAATTAAAAAGCCAACTTATCTCATGCTCCCAATATATTTCAGTTTTTTGAGTGGTCTAACAATGTTTCAGGAGGCACACAGTGCTTTTCATGAAAAAAAAACAAAACAAAACAAAGCAAAACAAAACATCACCTATGTTCCCACAGTTGGGAGAGAAAAGTCCCCTTGCATTAGCACAATCCTGGGACCTAGAGTCTTGCACTTGTGGAACCCCACTTCTTCCAGAGTGGCACAGTGCATTGTGGAAATTTTAGACTGCATTGCAGCACAGATCCTTTGAAAGTGAAGAGTTAGTTAGTTTGTTTGTTTGTTGTTTAGTTTTTCTTTTTTTCTTTTTAAAAAGCAAGGTAAAGATCCTTCTGAGCATGTACCTCCCCACCCCCTGTGGGTATTTTCAGCCTGCAAGTTCCAGTTCCTTTCCAGTTGCCTTGCTGCTGGAAATTTTCTCTTCAGTGGAGCTTGGGAGGTGTAACATGAAGGGATCTCAGGCTGCAGAACCAATGTCAGGTAGGAACTGCGAGCTGGATGCAGAACCCAAGAAGGAGTCTATCCTACACATGTTACTCCAGTATTGGACTGATGATTTATTCAGGGTTCAAGAGTTTGTGCTTCCAAAGCACTTTTGCCTCCAGGTGCCAGAAACTGGCTCACAAAGCTCTGACAGCAAGTTGGGTATTTCTCCCGAATAGGAAAAACAGGGAACTATGCCTTTATATTTCCATGACTAAGAAACAATGCTCTTAACCCATGTGAGTTTATTAAACTTTCCCCAGGTGTAAAATGAGCATGGTAACAATTATAGTGAAATTGTGAAGTGTGGGCCTGCTTTGACTCCATTTATATTACACTTGTATTTTGGGTTTCTGTGTTGTTTACCTAGAAGTGTTTCTGTTCTGTTCCTCCCTTGTTAGATTTCTTAGCACTCCTGCCTTTACTTCACATGTGTTTGTACACGACCTTTCTAGGAACAGGTCTACATGAGATATTACAGTAGTGTGTGATGGTCCTGTTTTTTTTTCTTTCTGTTAAGCAATGAAGGGTAGCAATGCTTGAAGGAGGATACCTTGTCAACTCTGACAAGCCCTACAGAGCAGAGGCAGAAAGGCAAAGAAGAACAACATGTTTTCAGCTTCCTTGCCTTAAGCAAAGATTCGTTCTACTTCCTAGATCACAAGACTCTGGTTGTACTCATTCCTCTAAACAGTCCCAATCACTAGGTGCTGTTGGAAGGTTAATGGTAACTACTAGGAGGGGAAATGAACTTGCCTGAGGAATCAGACAGAGCATAGTTCTCAGAAGGGACATGGGGCTGTGGTTTGTGGATTAGGAATTATTGTCACAACTGAAAGTATCTATCACTGTTCTTACTAATTTATTCAGCCTCTTCACTGTATTAATTCTAATACATGATCTCTCAAATGTTTCACCTATGGACATACTGATAGTAGCCTTACAGCTCTGGGTTTTTATTTTATTTTATTTTATTGTGAAAATAGTGTACAGAGGGGTTACAATTACATGGGCAAGATAGTACATTTCTTTTTTTTAATTTAATTTTTTTTGTGTGTGAACATACTGTACAGAGGGTTTACAATTACATGGGCAGGATAATGCGTACATTCCTTATCAAGCATTGCAGCCTCCTCCTTTGTTTACCCTTCACATCCCTGCCCTACCTCCCCCCTACTCCCCCCCACCCAAACCTTCCCCCTCCCAACCCCCACCACCCCCACCAACGTTGTAAAGCTCGTTTTCGACATGACCTTGTACTTCTCATTGTAGTTAGTACATTTCTTATTAAGCATTGTAGCCTTCTTTATTTTCCCTTCCCATCCCTTCCCATTCTCCCCCTGCCCCTCCACCCAATCCTCCCCGCCCTCCCTCCACCCTCCCCGGTACCAATGTTGTAAAGCTTGTTTCCGACATAACAACTTGTACACCTCATTGTTGCAATGGGTCCACCTGTATCCCTATTTAAACCATTTGTTTTTCCCCTTCCCCTCCACAAATTATACTGACATCAAATACAATGAAAGCAGGGGTTATACTGTGGGGGAAGGACATACATAGAAACAAAGAAATAATCTTATAAATGTGTTAGAACCAATCACATGAAAGAAAAAAAAAACCTTTGAATACATATCTTAGGGGGATGTGGAGAGAAGGGAACCTTACTGCATTGTTGGTGCGAGTGTAAACTTGTTCAACCACTTTGGAAAGCAGTATGGAGGTTCCTCAAAAGACTCCACATAGAGCTCCTCTATGACCCACTTTTGGGCAATTACCCAAATGTTTACAAACAAGACCACACTAAAGCTACCAGCACGACTATGTTTATTGCAGCATTATTTACTATAGCTAAGATATGGAACCAACCCAGATGAATGTGGTATATATATACACAATGGAATTCTATGCCTCCATCAGAAAGAATGACATTGCCCCATTTGTTAGGAAATGGAAAGGCTTGGAAAAAATTATATTAAGTGAAGTAAGGCCCAAATTAACATAGGTCCCATGGTTTCCCTTTTTTGCAATATCTAGTATATGTCTGAGTCAACCAGAAAAGGACATCGTTGGTTTTTACCTACAGTTCAGAATGTGTTGGTCAAGGAGTGTTACAGAAGGAAATTAAGGTACTGGGTCTTGCTCAAAGTGGTATGTTTTTTTGATGTAATGTATAACGAAGTTTTAGTTAGTGTTCTACATATTGTCTCAATCTGGTCAAAGAAGTATTATTTCACTTAAGAAATTCTTCGTGGGAATTGAAGTCAATGAAGCTTGAACATTCCTTTAAAATATCTTAGTGATTATGTCCCTCCCCCACGGTATAACTCCTGCTTTCACAGTATTTGATATTGGTATAATTTGTGGAGGGGAAGGGAAAAAACAAATCATTTAAATAGGGATACAGGTGGACCCATTGCAACAATGATATGTACAAGTCATTTTGTCAAAAAAGGAACTTTACAACTTTGGCGGGGGCGTGGACGGGTGGGGAGGGAGATGGGCAGGGATGGGAAGGGGAAACAAAGAGAAGGCAACAATGTTTGATAAGAAATGTACTCATTATCTTGCCCATGTAATTGTAACCTCTCTATAGGATATTTTCACAATAAAACAAAAATATCTTAGTGAAACATTTTGATCCCTTTTATCCCTTTCACTTCCTACTGATTTTCCTAGTTTAAAATGTTACTAGCATCGATATTCTCCACTTTATCTCTTCTTGACAAGTTACAATTTCTCCACTAGAATAATTTCTCCTCTTTTACATCACTTAAAATGAGAGACTGCCTATCTTTGTTAACACAAAGATAGGTTGGGGTAACCCATGTTCAAATCCACTCAGTTTCCTCTCACACACAATAACATCTTTAAGTTGCTAGACACTGGGTGAGAAGTAGGTTCAGTTACAACTTGGTGAGAACCTTCTTTAGTGGGAGTAATGAGGATATATTTCTATGAAATTTACCTGTAAGAGTTTTAACAAGTTCCCATTATAACGTTCAGAGTTTAATAATTTCTGACATCCGAGGAAAAGAGATGGTCCCAAAATATCTTGTTCTTGGCAACAATAGGCTTCTGGTTAAGAAAAACGGTGTCACTATTGTGTGATTTGAAATAGGGGAAGGATTGTTTGAAACCCCACCCTCTTCTTGCCTTTCTGTCATGTATTAGGAAAGTCAAAGCCCAAAAATTTTGGAGAGGGAGAAAGGAAGACAGAGAGGAAGAGAGAGAAAGAGAAAAAGAGAGACTGGGCTGATGGTCCCAAGATGGAGAAAACAGAGGGAAACGGAAAGCAAGAGAAACTTAGGTATAAAATACAAAGCAATTATCTTCACAGATACCTTTCCAACCTACCACAGGGTTTGGGTATAAGTGATTGATGGTGATATAACAAATGCTATATAACAGCAAGGTGTTTTATTTTCCCCAAATCCAGCAGGGCGGAATAAATAAAAGAAGAATATTAAAAGTAAAGAACTTTTAATTCCTACAAGTACAGCAAAGTTGAAATAGATCTTAATGCCTGGGCAGATAAATATAAATCCTCATAGTACTGGCATTTTTTACTTGTATTCTATGTACTTGATGTATTTGTCTTTTCACAAAAATTTAAGAGACACTAAGAGCCAGGTTCAGAAAATATGTATGAATTTTTAATCCAATATAACAATTATCAGACTGACAATTTCAAAGAATTATATAATCATAATTACTTCATGGAGTGCTGTAGTGAACAAATTGGACATCATGAATTAAACATACAGGTAAGGAGAGAGACAGCAACATTAGAAAGAATTTTTAAAATATCACTGACGATATTAGTATAAAATAGAAAACAAAAGGCTTTGATGAACTCATTAGTGTAGTGGGAAAAAATACATATGAAGAATCAGTGAGCTTAAAGCCCTTTCAATAGACAGTTACCAACCTGAAATTGGGATGGGAAAAGGAATGAATTAAAATAAATATAATATACAGCATCTATGTGATAATTATTGAAGGTATAATGTATGTATAATGAATACCAGAGAAGCAAGAATACAAAGGCCAGAAAAACTGTTCAAATGATAATAGTGGAAAATTAAACAAAATTTATATGAAATTCCAGAAGCTTACAGAAAACAAAGCAAAATGTTTAAAAAAATCATATTTTAATGGCAGAACACCAACAGCAGAAATAAAAAAGTCACCTACCACACAGTGAGACTATAGGCAGATATTAATAGCAGCAGATCAAAAAGGAACAATCGCTACATGCATATGATCGTATAAAATAATATTTAAAGAAATGAACTCCAAGAGATGGAAATAAGATTTTTGTTGTTGCTGCTGCTGTTTTTGTTTTTTCCTTTAGTGTTTCTTGGTAGGTTATTTGTCATTAGAAGGATGGGGGGGCACAGAAAAGGTGGGACAAAGGGAGAACAAATGCAGCAGTGGTATTCATTAGACAGTATATAGAAAATGAACTGCCCCTCAGTAGATGAATAGATCAAGAAAATGTGATATATGCTGGGTGCCAGTGGCTCATGCCTATAATCCTAGCTACTCAGCTGAGATTTGAGGATTGTGGTTCAAAGCCAGCCTGGGCACTTGACACTCTTATCTCCAATAAACCACCAGAAAAACCAGAAGTGGCATGTAGGTCAAGTGGTAGAGCTCTAGCTTTCAGCTCAAGAACTAAGGGACAGTGCTCAGGCCCAGAGTTCAAACCCCATGACCGACCAAAAAAAAATATATATGAATTCTATACTTCTATCAGAAAGAATGACACTGTCCCATTTGGAAGGACTTGGAAAAAATCATATTAAGTGAAGTAAGCCAGACCTAAAGAAACATAGGTCCCATCCTTTCCCTTATGTGTAATAAATAGTATACATCTAGGATAATCTTAGCAGATGAGCAGAATAGCTCAATAGCTATGTATATATGATCATATAAGATCATGCTAAGAAAAATGAATCCCAAGACATGGACACAAGAGGTTTTTCTTTGTTGGTGGTGTTTTTTAATGTACTATGTGGTTTTTATGTACTATGTGTTTTTGTGCATGTTCTTTGCCCTATAGTATCCTGTTGTCACTGTATTTGATTTTAGTACCCTGGGTTTTGTATAAATGATTATCTCAATTAGGGGAGGGAAGGGTAACAAAAAATGGTGAGTCAAAGGACAAAGTTGGGAACCAATGCAACAGTGATACTCAAAAAACCATATGTTGGAAATGTTCTGTACAACTTTGGGGGAGGACTTGGGGGAAAAGAAAGCAGGAGAAAAATGAAGGCAGGGGTAAAAAGTTAGCAAGAAATGTACTCACTACCTTACTTATGTGACTGTAACCCCTAGGTACAAAACCTGGACAATAAAATTTAAATTTAAATTAAACTAATTCTGTGAGTAGGGATGGGAAAGAAAAACTGGGAGAGACCAAAGGAAAAGGTGGCAGAGTTGAAAAAGAAATACATTTATTATCTGACTTACATAATTATAACATTACCTGTACAATACATCTGTGTATTAGCTGTACAGAAATAATAAAATATATTTTTTTTGTTTTTTGGGGTTTTATTTGGTTTTTTGTTTTTTGTTTTTTGTTTTTGGTCCAGTTGTGAGGCCTGAACTGTGGGTCTGGCCGCTGTCCCTCAGCTCTTCAGCTCAAGTCTAGCGCTCTACCACATGAGCCACAGCGCCACTTCTGGCTTTTTTCTTTTTGCTTATGTGTTGCTGAGGAATCAAACCCAGGGCCTCATGCATGCAAGGCAAGCACTCTACCACTGAGCCACCTTCCCAGCCCAATAAAATCTATTTTTAAGAGACAAAGAAAGACTGTCTGGTACCAATACAATGTCTCTCAGTTGGGGAGAGTCAGAGGAGAAGTGGAAGAAAAAATGAGGGAGCAGTAAAAAGGTTTGACGAGAAATGAACTCACTACCTTACTTATGGAACTATGAAGCCTCTGTGCATCACCTTTACAATAAAATTAAATTAAATTTAAAAAAGAAAGAAAATTTCACACAGTGGAGCCTTACTTCAGAAGGACACAGATAAAGATTTTATCAAAATATTCTAAATTTTTGCAAGCAACAATTAAATGGAGGAGAATATTTAAAGTATGGAAGAAAGACATAACAAAATAGAGCAAAACTAAAACAGAAACAGACAAGTTTAGAATTTGTTATTCAAAAAAATTATTATGAGAAGAAAACATTGTCGGGCATACAAGAATAATAACAAAAAAAAGTGATTTATTTTTTTTGTCAGTCGTGGGGCTTGAACTCTAGGCCTGGTTACTGTTACTGAGCTAGAACACAAAGTGCCACTTCTGGCATTTTTTTAAACTGTTTATGTGGTGCTGAGGAATCCAACACAGGGCCTCATGCATTCGATGCAAGCACTCTTCCACTCTGAGCCACCTTCCCAGCCACAAAAGTGAGTGAATTTTGTCCTTCATCTTTCCAGTTTCATCCATCAAAGTTCTTCAGAAGGAACAAAGAAAGGAATCTTCTTCAATGTCTTCCAAGATGATCTCGGTAATTCTAAATCACTTTTGATGAAATGGCATTATTTAGTGTGACACAATTCAATGAATGGACAGTCATGGTGACCTCTCCTGGAGAAATCATGTGTAAACAAATCTTAATCCCAATTAGGTTGGAAAAACTCATGACCAACACTTTCTTCTCCAGAATCCCATTCCCAGCTAATCTTTTAGATGAGGCTGATTGTCAGTTGCTCCCCTTAGAGTCTCATGATCAAATTTGAACCATGAAGCCTTGTATTTGCCCTGGTTACTCACCTCAAATTCACTGGTTAGAATCCTAGCCTAATTAGGCCATTCTTGATCATCCTTGTCTATAGTTTTCACGAGTTCACAGCTGGAGAGTATTCACCAGGTGTAGTCCTGCAAATAAGACTCTGCTTTTCCAGTATACAATTACAAATTTGTTTCTTTTCACATATTGTCATAAATTTCTTATAAGGACCCATATAATAGTCATCTCTGGACAAAAGAGTCCATCAACAATGAGGAGAGGACTATAGAGTTTGTTAGGATCTTAAAATATTAAAAATAGCATTTTTGCTTAGATGCCTTTCTGAGTAAATATAATTTAAAATTAACTAAGTATGAAACTGGGCATCATACCTATAGTCCTAGCTACTCAGGAGGCTGAGAACTCAGATTCCCACACAGGCAAGTAAATCTGTAAGACTCTTATCTTCAGTTACACAACAGTAACAAAAATGAAATCAGGAAGTAGAGATATGGCTACCATATAGAGATATGGCTGCGAGCATAAAATCTAAGGAACAATAGCACTGAGTCCCTGAGTTCAAGCCCCATTACTGGAATAATTAGATTAGTAAATAAAATAATTTATTAATCAACTAAATATAGCTACTCTGTGGCTGTACATTTAAGAGACAATTTTCTAAACATTCCAGAGTGAACATGAGATGAAATAAAGTCATGTATATTGATGCTTGGTTTTGTTATCAATGCCATGAGAATGTATCAAAGAGTTTGATCTAGAATAAATGAGTATATAGAATGAACTCTATTATTCCTGACAACTGAGATGACAGTTTGAATATCTGGTGAATGCAATCATGTATTGATTCTTATCTAAATGACAGGTGTTTACTTTTCAAAAAGGAAGATGAAGATGAGAGTTTTTTAGTTGGATATGAGAGCAGAACATATTTTGGGAATTTGACACACAAAATATCAATCAATAGACTATGTGCTAAAGACAGTTTCCTTAGGACAATAAAATATATGTAGGGGTATCAGAGTAACATTTAAAATACATCATTCAGTTTAGAGAACTTGTGAAAGGATTAAAAAGATGGTTAGGTTTCCATAGAGATATTTTAAAAATTATTTGTGGCTTGGACAGTTTTATTTTTTATTATTAAGTTTTATTATTGTGAAAATACTGTACAGAAGGGTTACAATTACATGAGCAAGGTAATGAGGACATTTCTTATCAAGCAGTGTTGCCTCCTCCTTTCTGTCCCATTACCATCCCTGTCGCGATTCCTCCTCCACCACATCTAGTCCCCCACACCCTCAAGTTGTAAAAATCATTTTTCAATTTAATGTCTTGTACATTTCATTGTTGAAATGGGTCCACCAGTATTCCTATTTAAACAATTTGTTTTTTCCCTTCCCCTCCACAAATTATATCAACATCAACTACAGTGAAAACAGGGGTTATACCGAGGGGGAGGGACACACAAAGCAACAACAACAACGACAACAAAAATCATCCATGGGCGACATATGCTTCATTGAGAATTGTCTGGTCATTTATTTTGTCCAGATACAAACTGGATTCTTTTCTTCAGTTTTCAGTTTTTTTTGAATTTTTTTAAAGTATAGTCCTTTACTTGACAAATAGCTAGAAAACATTTTCTTCCATTTTATAGATATTCCTTAGATTCGAATACTTAGTTACTTTGACATCCAGAAGTTGTTTAATTTGATGCAAAAGCATTTTCAATTTTTGCTCTTATTTCTTGACCAATTTGCATTCCTTTCAGAAAGGAGTCTCAAATTTAACTACCTATTTATACATTTTAAATAGCCATATATAGTCATACATATCTATAATGACAACTACTCAGAAGGGAAAATGAGGAGGATTATGACTGGAGACTATTTCAAAGTTAGTGATACTATCTAATAGACAAAATTAAACAAAAGTACTGCTGACTTGTTTCAAGTGTTAGAGTGCAAGGGAAAGACATTATCACAATGAAAGAAATGGAGGAGGAGGAAGTAGAGGAGGAAGAGGAGGAGGTGAAAGAAGGAAAAACCACAATAGTCTACTATAACTAGAATTGCCTTATTCTTCAATTAAGCAAATTCCACTTATTTTTGAATTCTGTAATCATCATGTGTCCAATAGTATCTTCAATAAAAATTTTTCCCAAAACTTCAAGATTTTTATGGAATCCAGTGTTCTTTCTCTTTTTTAATAAATCCTGCATTGTCTCTTCAAATAATTTATCACATCTATTGTTTCCATTGCTCTAAACATATTAATATGTCTCTCACATTTACATATCTGTACACCTTTATTTTTAATATAGTATATCTTATTATATTTTAAGAATAATACTTAATAATAATTTATTTGATTTGTTTTTTCTATCACTCAATCTATACTCCATTCTTCAAATATGGAAGCCAGTCATCCATTTGTTTACTTTTTACAAACTTAACGTACAGGTTCAGAAGACAATCAGTCTTTCTTCATTAGTAGGTCATTTTGAGATTAGTGGTATCACTCTCTATGAAACAACTATTAATAATTAAAAATCTATAGCTTATAGTGATAAAATAGTAACCTGAAGAGATTCATCAGGGCCCATGCATTCGAAGAGCCAATGTTGGATATTCTAATAATGTCAAAAGATCGAAACTGAGAAATGAAAACTGAGGAATGTTTAGAATGCTAATACCTGAGTTTTAAAATGAAAAAAATGTACATGAATTGTGATAGTAGTATTGTAGAAACTTTGAAAAAGTTGGCCAGCTTCTTATGAAATTTAATGTAAATCCATTAGAGAACCCAGGAAAGATTTTAAGAAATACAACTTGTGCATACAATATGAATGTGTAATTAAGCATTTATAATTATATGTATAACTACATATGTGTAGATATGTAGATTGTTAAAAATTTATTTTAACTACTGGAACCAATATTTTGATTTCAGAGGTTTGTATTATTTTAATACTTGCTTCACTATCAAGGTTTTATCATTTCATTGTCATTCTTAAATACCTTATTACATCTTTTTAATATTGCTAAGTGTGAAGGCCTTGAAAATCTAATATTTCATGTTTTTGTTACTGTCTGTCATGATGACTGAATTCTTATTAGTGGGAAATCTTTTGAAAATGTTTGTTTTCAGTTGTGTTGAAGGAAACTTTAAGACATGGCTGTAAACATTCACTTTCTATCATGGCCATCCAATGGCCATGTTCTAACAGGACCAATCTATGTTAAAACTTCAATAAAGCAAAGGATATATACATATTTAGAATGTATATGATATATATGTATATATATACATATATATATATATATAATTTGCTTGTGGCTAGGTCAGTGATTCTATAACCTACATTCTTTGATTAATATTTTACATTTTTAACTCAGAGCTCAAATTTAAAAAAAAAAGACAAAAAACTCAAAACCAATTACTCCTTTCTTATTTTCCTGATGGGAAGAATATTCTTTACCCATGTGTTCTTTCAGTGTGCTCGACTTATTTGATAAAATTTTAATGTGGGGTCTGAATTGTTGCTGTTTCCTACACTTCAACATGTGCTTGATTTTCAGCTCAGTCTGTTTTGCTGGGCTTGGAATTTGCCCTGTCTTTGTGGTATAATTTAATCAGTACACGAAAGTATGTTTTATGAATAAATCAAGAATGTAGAATAGTTTTACATTTCAATTCTTTAGAAAGATTATTTATATCATCAATGTAAAACACAAAATGCAGCAGTCTGCCATTTTCTTAATCTGGAATTCAGGAGAGTCTTATTCTTCACATCATATTCTCCCAAATTGCCCTTGAAGTCAGTAGAGTGTGCTTGGCAGCTGTAGTCAGTCTGGGAATGAGCACCAATCTGATTTGGCTAATAGACTGTGAACAAGCTTATACACTAGATCCAAGAAAACACTTTAAATGTATTGGAGAGGTTTGGCTATTCCTTCATCTTGAGTCCTAGAATGAGATAATATGTAGAAAAACTAGACCCGTTGCAGCTGACCAGTGAAGCTTCTGTAAATAAAAGCAAAAAGTAATTTTTTACTGTTAGCTGCAATCAATTTGGGTTTCCTTGGTGCCATAGAAATGAATGACAGACCAAGCAGAATGATTTTCATTTCCCTTTGGTTCTTATTCCTCTTGTACTGATAAGATTGATACTCTGCTTTCATGACAGTTTCCAATTTATTTTTAAGCAGCCTTCTAATTTTTCAAATAATTTTCTGTGCTCCTAAATGGGAGACTTCTGGCACTTGCCAAATTACTTTGCCGATAATCATCATAATGGTCTCTTTTAATTAAAAAATGACTTAATAGTATTTCATTTTTTACATGATCTCCTAATTTTTATCCACTGAAGGAAAGGTATGATATACTCTTATGTTATTCATATGGCACATGGTTCAAAGTATGGAAGGTTTTCCCTAACTTTTAAATCAAAAATGAAAAAAAAATCTAATAGGTGAATTCACCCAAGATATTTCAAATACTCTGGCTGCTCCAGTAGACAACAAAGGCAAAGGATTCTCTTTGTTTTTCTTTTGTTTACTTCAGCTTAACATTTGTCAGCCTTGCTGATCTTTTAGAAGATAGACTGTTTTGTTGATTGATTCATTCTTACTTGATCTCTATTTAATTGATTTCTGCCCTAATATTTAATTATTTCTTTCTGACTACTCATTTGGGGATTGGCATGTTTATTTTGTATTGTATTTAGCTAGTTATACAATAAGTTTTCAATTAACATGCCAGTTTATGACTACAATATCTCTTGACTAATGTTATCCTGCAATAGTTCAACCCTATCTCTCTTAGTTCCATTTTCACATATGAACAGACCAATGCCCAAATAGCTTCAAATAAACTATTAGGTTGAATTCTCTATTTATTTAAGGTGCATGTGTGATTGTTTGTGGTTGGTGATTTTCTTATCTAGGTTTTTATAACCATAAACTTTTTTTTTAATTACTGATTTTGACATGTCCCAAAGGTTCCGGGATTTTTAAAGATTTTTATGGCCTAATACATGATCTGTTTTGTAGAAAGTTCCATTGATGACTAGAAGAATGCGTAATCTTCTGCAGTTGGGTGAAATACTCTAGAGATGTGTGTTTAGGGCATTTTATCCATGGCATTGTTTAGTTCTGAGATAAATTTGTTGACTTCTGGTCTGGATCCTTCTTTATTGATAATATGTAAGTTAGCAGGCATTAAACACACTTGAACAACTCATGATTAGTATAGTGATTTTCATCATAGCTAAGCTACAGAAGCAGCCTAGATGCTCTACAACTGATGAATGGATGAATGAAAGGAATATAAGATGGGCTCTGTTGGTTGGTAGGTGCCAGAGGATAGGGAAAGAAGGATGTGGGCAAGAGTAGGTGAAGAAGGATGAATATAGTCAAAATACTTTACATTCATGTATGCAAACAGAACATTCAAACTTGTTAAAATGGGTTTAATGAGCAAATTATGAAGGACAATGTTAGAGGGAGTGGATTTGATTAGGTTACACTGGACACATGAGAGAAAGTAGCATAATTAAGCCCATTTGCATCCATAATATATGCTAATAAACAGGGAAACAATATACAATGGAGTATCATTCAGCTCTAAAGAAGGAAATTATGTGATTTTCAGGAAAATGAATGAAACTGGAGATCATTATATTAATCAAAGGACACCAGCTTCAGAGGGGCAAATATGATATGCTTTGTCTTATATGTAGAATCTACACAGATTGAAATAATATACATTTAAAGAGATATATACATACACACTTTATATGTTCATATATAGATATACAACAATAACAGAGAGAGGACAGAGAGAAAGAGGGAGAATTTGATTTTAATATTGGGATTGTTTGTGGAGACAAGTGGATAGAAGGAAAGAGAATGAAGAAGGCTGAAAGATATTGAAATACATGTGTTTATGTATAGTCATGAGTAGAATTAAAAATAAATAATAAAATAATAAAATATCCTGGTGAGGACCACATCTCCTGTGATCTTTCTGAGCTAGAGAGACCCAGAAATAATCCATTTTCAATCAAACTGAATGAAGCAAACACATAACTAAATGTAGAAATAAAAAAGGACTGTGTTACAGGCACACTGAGAACAAGCCCTCAACCATCTTCCCTCAAATGACTGATATAGCCGTAGCTGTTATAGCCTCACTACTAGTAACCTCTCATTAAAAATAATGCCACATGGAATTTTTCAGTTTGCTTTGTTCAGAACTTAATCAATAATCTTAAGTTTGTACCAAGATTCTATATCTTGAAATTAATGGGAAAATGTATTAAGAATCAGTGGCTTTTGTGACTCTAGGTTTCTTCTGGACTTGAGTATCTGCATAGTGAAGTTTGGTCATTATGAACAAGATCTATATTCCATTCAGGAATATAACACTAGGTGTAAGAATTCAAATCCAACTAACAATTCATCAAATTTAAGAACTGGAAAATATCAGTTCCTGTGAATTTAACAAGTTACTGACAGGGAAAAGTAACTCAACGGGTAGGTGGCATACAGGAGCTGCTGCATTATTAGTGGAGGTATATTTATTGATTTAGGACTTTCTTAAACACTTGTACTAACTTGGTGAGACAAAGTCAGAGTTTTAGAGTTATGGTATATACATTTCTATAGATACAGTATTTCAATAAATGTTGTACCAAACCATTAAGGTATACAAATACCTTGGATAAATAAAAATTTCACAAAACTATGGAAAATTTTCCTCATTTTTCAATGCATAATTATAGATAAAGTGAACGAAATTTTCATTTATATTTTCTTGTGACCTTCTACCCTACTTTAGTAATATATAATTTTATTGTTATTATTAAGCTGTGTACAGAGGAGTTATTATTTCATAAGTCAGGATATGCCTTTTCCTCTAGTTTTAGAAAAATGTTTCTAATAGATCAAAATAACTTTGAGTATTTGTTTTACTATATGGAGATGACATGAAGCTTCAGAGCACATAATATCCCAAATTCAGAACAAGTATTTTAGGTTTATCAATATATATTATTGAATAGAATGCAGGAAAAAATTACACGTATCTTATGAATTCTTTTTTTTTTTTGTCGGTCGTGAGGCTTGAACTCTGGGCCTGGGTGCTGTTCCTCAGCTCTTCAGCTCAAGACTAGTGCTCTGCCACTTGAGCTACAGTGCCACTTCCTTATGAATTCTATAATATGTGAATTTTTACAACATACACTTGGTACACACTTTAATTGTGACTCATGATTTTATACTTAATATAAAATATTTTTTAATGTTAAGAGACAAAGTTCTGATTATCAGTATCTAAAGAACTGATCTTTTAAATTTCTTTCTCTACTTTTTACTTTTGCAAGTGCTTACACATTTGCGTCAACTGAATAAAGTGTTAATTCAACTAAATAGAATGCTAGAAGGAAGAAGATACATCCTCAGAGGACAGGGATGTCAGCAAGAGTGCCCTGTGGTTAGAGGTGAAATAGGGATGTGTGGGCTGATTGAGTCTAGTAAGTACATTGAGTGCAACTGTGAGATAGGTACTATAGTTGGATGCTTGCTTGTCTCCAAAAGAAAACTGAAACCCAAATTCGTATTTCTTAAAATTAAGGACCCAGAAAAAAGTTTTAGTCAAGACATGGGCAAAAAATTATATATATATATATATATGTTATGCTTTGAAAGAATAATCCTTAGCAGATCCTTTCATGTAATTTTAGGAGAATAATTATAATTTCAATAAATTATTAAGTATTATACATCTATGATTTATCATTACATTTGTTTAAAATTGGAGCATGGTGGTACATAACCTTTTATACAAGATGCTAAGACATGAGAATTATAATGAGGTCAGCTTAGACTACTTAACAACTTTCTGTCTCAAAATTACCAAAATGACGATGATGATGATGATGATAAAACATTAACAACAATAACACTTCCATATACATTACAATTTTATATTATTTTAAAAGACTAAGGCAGAAAGCTTTGTTTTAGGGTCAAAAGATATACACATATATAATAAATACATTTATGCTATAATATTCTCAATGATCTAAAACAAAATGTCATACTATATATTATGGAAATAATTGTAATGTTAGTAACACTGTTGTTGGTCCAAGGCCTAGGCTGACTTTAGACTTTGTATCTTCCTGCCTCAATTTCTAGAGTGCATTATTTTAGTCATATACCACAATGTTCAGTGTTTTTCACCTTAAAATTTTAATAGTGACGAGAGCACAACACAAATAACCAATGACTAAAGATATGCTTATGATTTAATCTTCTCAGCTGTATATTAAACAGTTCTTTTGTTATTGTCAAAAACTTATTTTATAGCTTGATTTTTGTTTATTTTTAGTTATTTTCTACTGACTTAAAGCCTAGGGTTGGACAACCACTATTATGTTGAATTGAAGCTACATCAGTGGAGATCTTTATCTTGTTCCTGTTCTCAGAAAAAAGAAAAGAAGAGAAAAGAAAAGAAACTTAAAGTAAAAGCTTTCAGCCTCCTTAAGTTAGCTCTGATCTTGTCCAATAGAGACTTTTTCTCATTGAACTGTATTCCCTATATCTATTTTTTGAGATATTATCATAAAAATATGATGATTTTTGTCCAATGCTCTGTCTCTATTGTGACAACTACATGATTTTTTTTTGTCCTTCACTCTCTCCATGGAGTTTATAACACTTCTTTGTGTCTATTGAAAGCTCCCCGCATCTCTGACAAATCTAGGTTGACCATATTGAATGACCTGCTACTACTGTATTGTGACACTTATTTTGTTAGTATTTTGCTGAGGTTTTCCTCTTTAAAAAAAATACCCAAGATATTCATCTGTCTCTTGTTTGACTGGCTTTGGTATTTGGCTAATATTGGTCTTGTAAAATGAGTTTTTACTTATTCCTTTCAATTCACTTTATTTTAGAAGAGGGGTGACATTAACCAAGATGCATTATACTCATACCTTAATTTCTGGAATTGAAATCCCTTATGGACAACTACTTAATAATAACAAATAGTTTTTTTTTTTAATGTTGACTTTTGCCGGATGCAGTTGGCTCCTGCCTGTAATCCTACCTACTCATTAAGCTGCGATTTGATGATCATTATTAGAATCCATCTTAGGCAGGAAAATAAGTGAAATTTTTATCTCAAATTAACCACAATAAAGCCAAGTGGAGCTGTGGCTCAAGTAGTAGAATGCTGGCATTGAGTATCAGAGTTAAGGGATATCATCCAGGCTCTAAGTTCAAGCATCAGACCTGGCAAAAAAATTAACAAACAAAAAACAAACAGAAGTTCTTAATTTTGGAAAATTACTCTCATATGATTCTTTGCATTCTTATGCTATAACAGTGCTCCTCACTTTCTGCTTTTATCTTATGCGTCTTTTCTGCTTTTTTCTAAATTAGCCAAAGATTTGTTGCTTTTATATTTTTAGACAAATTATTACATTCATTAATGCATTAATGTATTCTATCGCTTTTTCTTCCTTTTATTTCAAGGATTTCAATTTTGACTTTTATTATTTACATCTTCCTCCTAAAGTTAATGCTACTGTTTTAAACTATAGTTCCACTCCTCTCTCCAGTTTTGAAACTGAGAACACAAATACTTTTGTAAAATAGTTAATAGAATATGTTAAAATATTCTAAAATTTATAGTACAGAGTGCTCTCCACCACAATTTTAATAAAAAGTCAAGAAATGTGTTGACTCATAATACATAAACGTTTGTATTTGTTTTATATGTAAAATTAAGTATTGAATTGCTAGAATCAACAGATGAAAAATAATACAAAACAATAAATAAACCAATATTTTATGTAGAAATAAAAGGAAAGTGAAGATAGAACAGAGTGACAAGAAGTAGGAAAGTTTCACTTAATTTAGAAGATAGTAGAGAAAAAACAAGTCTGAACATGAATGTTTTCTGAACATTGTGTGTGTCTATGCTTGTGTGAGCCACCGTGTTGTGTGTGTGCAAATGTGTGTGTATGCACACACACACACACACAGACACACACACATACCAGTACTGAGACTATAACTCCTTGTGTGGGCACTGTCCATTAGCTTTCCCTCTCAAGATGACGCTTGCCACTTGAGCACCACTTTACCTCTGGCTTTTCAGTGGGTGATTGATTGGAGGTAATAGTTTCATCGACCTTGCTGCCTAGGGTGTCTTCAAACCTTGATCTTCAGATCCCAGCCTCCTGTAATTTATTATATATATTATATGCAATATATATTATATAACATGTATATAATATATAATTTACAATGTCTCTCTCTATATAGTCTCTGTGTGTTTAGAACTTTCTATCAGTGTCACATCTTCCATTCTTCTTCCACATCTACCTTGTCTTCCCTTCCCCAGTACCATCAAGTCTGCCACTCCTTTTTCAGATATGTGTTTATTATAATGACTATATATGTCAGCCTTATACTTTTTCATTCATCCACTACCCCCTCACCAGCCCTCCCCTACTCAAACTATGTTTCAGCTACATGACATATTTCTATTTTTAGAGTGCAGTTTTTAATTTGCCATATTAATTCTAGAAGGATTCTCTGAAAAAAGTAGATAATTCTGTTGTTCATAAACAATAACATCAGAATATTTATACACACATATGGAAATGATTGTATATGAATAAATATCTCCTATAGCTTTTTAATAAAATTTAATTTAAAATACTTTTATAACAAATTGACTACATGACCGTCTCCTATTATTTAACTGGTTGAATTTTACTTCTTTTTTTTCCAATTGTGTGGCCTTAACTCTGGGCCTGGGCACTGCCCTTCAGCTCTTTAGCTAAAGGCTAGTGCTCTATCACTTGAGCCACAGCATCACTTTGGCTTTTTCTGCTTATGAGGAATTGAACCCAGGGCCTCATGCATGCAAAGCAAGCACTCTACCATTGAGCCACTTTCCCAGCCCTGAATTTTACTTCTTCATGCTAATGATTCATATTTATTGAACATTAGGTGATATTTTTATACCAGGAGATATTGTGTAAAGTTCAATTTAAGGTAAGACTTTCTCCTGATATTTCTGTCACTTGTTTTTGATGAAAACTTTGAAAATACTTTTTCTAACTTTTTAAGTGAAGATTATGTAATGGTTATTTATAATCACTCTACCCTGCAGTAGAATACTCAATAAATTTATCACAATGAACCATACCTTCCTATCTATGTATCAATTTTGTTCCATACATCCACCACCTTTATTATTCTTAGGCTCCTGTAAGTATCATTATATTCTCAATTTGTACAAAATATACATTGTTTTAGATTCTATATATGAGTAAAATAACATGTTACTAGTGGAGATAAATCCTTTCATCTTTGCTGTTCTGGGAATAGTTTGTGTCTTATTCATATATAAAAGTTGTTTTTCAATGTCTGTAGTCTTCACTGGCAATTTCTTTTTGAACTTTTCTTCAGTACTGTAAAACCCCATTAAATTCTGCTGTAAGATTTCTGCTGGGAAGTCTGCTATATGGTGAATTGGTAAAAGCTTATGAACTATTTGCTTCTTTACAATTTTCTTTTTACCATGCTTTGACTGACTGCAATATGGACACTTTCCTGAATTCAATCTGACTGGTGTCATTTCAACTTTTGGTTCTTGAATGCCTGTATCTTTCTGTAGTTTAGGAGGAAATCTGTTATTATTTCTGAAGTAGGCTTCCTAATGCTTTGATAGTCTGAAATTCCTCTTGAAACCAGCTCAGCTATTTAGTTTTATTTACTGTCCCAAAGTTCACCTAAGATTTATTCATTTTTCTTCATCTTTTTTATTCTAAAAAGCTTCTTTTCAGCCATGGACTGCTGGATCAGGCTTGTGATCCTAGCTACTCAGGACGCTGAGAACTTAGGATCATGGCTTGAAGCCAGCCTAATAGCAAAGTTCATGATACTCTTTTCTCCACTTGATCACCAAAAATCTCTGAGTGAAACATTGGTGCAAAAGGTAAAGCCCTAGTTATGAGTCAAAAAAAAAAGAAAAACTAACAGAAAACAAATATGTCAGAGACAGCATCGAGACTCTGAATTTAAGCCCCAGGACTGGCAGACACACACACACACACACTCAAAACCAAACAAACAGAAACATTTTATAAGCTGATAAATGCAAACTATGAAAAATCTGTAATGAATATTAATAAGGCCTTAAAATGTTCCTTTTCATGAAAGAAAATGTGACACTTGTCTTTGAGAGAAGTTATATATGGTTTCCCATTGCTCAAATAATCACCTAATATTGAATGGATGAGTTTTTGTCAATTACATATTCCCTATTACCTGAGCAAAAAGCTTACTTTGGAAAGAAAGGTTTTCGTATAAATGGTTTCAAAAATTGTTCTTTGCTCTATCATACTGCAACGGCTTTATCAAGTTTTTGATTAAAAGGTAAAAGTCTGTCCTAGAACTTTGATCGATTTAAGTCAAAACTTCAGAATAATGTATTATTATAAATCCTTTCTCTAAAATATAGTGAAGTCAGGGGCTGGGAAGGTGGCTCAGTGGTAGAGCACTTGCCTTGCATGCATGAGGCCCTGGGTTCAATTCCTCAGCACCACATAAGCAAAAAGAAAAAAGCCAGAAGTGGTGCTGTGGCTCCAGTGGTAGAGTGCTAGCCTTGAGCTGAAGAGCTGAGGGACAGTGCCGAGGCCCTGATTTCAGGCCCCACAACTGGACCTCCCCCCAAAAAAACAAAACAAACAAAAAAAAATATAGTGAAGTCAGTTCAGAGGACTTATCTTGATCAGTACTGAATACAGAAATGGTAGTCATTTAAACAACACATATCTAATAATTAGGTGTATTAATCATTTATAGTTTGTGTAACAAGTTACATGGTTTCTTACATGTAAAAGTACTTATTACAATAGAGTGCTAACCTTAAGCTGAAGAGCTGAGTGACAGCGCCCAGGCCGAGAGTTCAGGCCCTATGACTGGATCCAAAAGCAAAACAAAAAACAAACAGATATGTATTTAAATATTTTTTCTTTCATGCATTTGTTTCTAATGCATTTATAAGATTATTTCTTTGTTACTTTGTATTTCCCTCCCCCACAGTATAACCCCTGCTTTCACTGTATTTGATGTCGGTATAATTTATGGAGGTGAAGGGGAAAAACATGTCGTTTAAATAAGGATATAAGTGGACCCGTTCCAACAATGAGAAGTACAAGTTGCATGTCAAAAACGAACTTTACAACTTTGGTGGTGGTGGGGGAAGGATTGGGTGGGGGGACAGCGGGAGGCTGGGAAGGGATGGGAAGGGGAAACAAAGGAGGAGGCTACAATGCTTAATAAGAAATGTACGCATTATCTTGCCCATGTAATTGTAACCCCTCTGTACAGTATTTTCACAATAAAAAATAAATAAAAATTAAAAAAAAAGAAATGTACTCATTACCTTGCCCATGTAATTGTAACCCCTCTATATGGTATTTTCACAATAAAAATTAAAACAAAAACAAAAACAAAAAAAAGATATTGTTGTGCTGGCAAAGTATGTCCAAAATCTTTAAGGTAGGCATCCATGGGAAGGAAAGATTGTGCATAAACTGGAACTCCAAATGTGCAGGCTGCAGAAAGTAATACACAAACTAAAATCTTGGATTTTGAGGAAGTTATAAGCCTTCTTTTAAAGACCTTTTAGCTGACCACATTGGACCTTGAGGAATAACTTAAAGTCAATTTAAAAGTAGACTTTAAGCTCATCTGTAACATTGTTCACAGCTATGTCTAGAGGGCATTTGATAGAATAATAGAAATGTCATAAGCTAACTACCAGAAGTCCAGCTGCCATCCTCCCTGACCATGTATTCCTAGAGGAAATGTTATATGCTTCTATATGTGCACTAGCAAAAACACTCTAAAACTATGGCTCAGATGAACCACATTCATATATTGAAAGCCAATACTGGCTGATAACCTTATTGATAACTCTTGTACAAGATCTTCCTGTTTGAGAATTGTCTCTTCGACTTAGATATTTGCTTTCAATTAGATTGTTCATATAGAACTCAAGAAAAAAAATTAGCATTCAACTAACAAAAAAAATTACCTTCTTTAAACTTTAGTATTAAATTATTCACAGTAATAGGCCAAATATTTGGGAAATATAGTGCCAATTCTATGTTTGACAACAAAGTTGTAAGCACTTAAAAAAAAGAACAGTGTTTCAATTAAATCAATATTATGTTTTCTTGGCCTATATGCAGACTGTATTTTGCTTTGTTTTCCCTCCCAACTCAAATATGAATATTTCTCTTTGTCTTTGTAGGGGCTCGATAAGAAGTCCTATGAATATATCTAAAGTAAATGGAACTCTATGCCTCCATCAGAAAGAAAAACATTGCCCCATGTTTCGAAATGGAAAGACTTGAAAAAAAATTATATTAAGTGAAGTAAGCTTGGCCCAAAGAAACATAGGTCCCATGGTTTCCCTTATTTGCAATTACTAGTATATGTCTGAGACAAGTAGAAACGATCAGATATGTTGATGTTAGGCGAAATGAACCCCAAGATAAGAATTCACATCTTTTTTTCTTTCTTGTGATTGTTTCTAACATATTTATAATACGATTTCTTTGTTGCTTTATATGTCCCTCCCCCACGGTATAACCCCTGTTTTCACTGTATTTGATGTTGGTATAATTTGTGGAGGGGAAGGGAAAAAACAAATAGTTTAAATAGGGATACAGGTAAACCCATTGCAACAATGAGATGTACAAGATGTTATGTCAAAAAAGGAACTTTACAACTTTGGCTGGGGGCGAGCAGGGGAAGAGGGGAAGTGGGGAGAGGGAAGGTGAGGGGAGATGGGAAGGGATAGGAAGGGGAAACAAAGGAGGAGGCAACAATGCTTGATAAGAAATGTACTCATTACCTTACCCATGTAATTGCAACCCCTCTGTACAGTATTTTCACAATAAAAATGAAAAAAATACACCTTGCTAATATGTATTCTTTTAAAGAGCTTATAAATATCATCAGACATTACTTAAGCACACAGAAAAGGCACAGTACTTTACATTAGTAGATCCAGTTTCTGATCCTGAGAAAGTAGGGTTTTGTAAGAACCTATGACAACTCACAGCCATATTTTCATGAATACTTTCATGTAGCTAGAACTAGTTTACTAAAATATTCACTTGGAAAATATGTACTAAAATATCCATGTACTCAGCTTTTCTGTTTTATTTCTTGGTATTTCATTTAAGTATATTTTTTCCCCATTTTCTTTAGCTATTTATATAGCTTCCCAATTCTTCTTATTCTTCTCTAAAATATTGTTTAACTTGTATGTTTGTTCTAGTTTTTCAAACTGAGCTCTTTACCCTGAGATCTTCACATAACTGACTTTGCCTCAGATAATTGCTGTCTTTTAGTAGAATCCTTCTCAACTTACTGTATGCCCCAGGTCACTTTAATACCATTCTGTTCTGCTTTATATATCTTAGGACATTTGCAATGAAATCTATCTGCTTATTTCATTTTTCTCTCCTTTTCTTAAAGCACTGGGTTTAGGAGATTTGGGGACACTTCTCTTGTTCATTTCTGTAAATGCAGCAGATAAGACTCCTCTAGAGACAGACCCAGAATTCATGCTTACGGATAATGGACTTTCTGTCAATATCAAAGGCACAATTTTTAGGTATCTTCCAAGATTTTGTGTATTATAACTTAGAGTCCTACAGACTTCTTACATTTTTTCCACACTTGACAACCAAAAATTTGATACCATAGATATTAGCAAAATTTGTTTAATACAATGTTTCTGCATCCACTTTCTGGCCATGTATGTTAAGTTAGTTCTAGCCTGAAAGGAACACTGCCTTTGTGTTTCCTATCATACTAAATCATATACCTGACTTTATTAATTTTATCAAAAGCTACAAACTTGAAGAGACATCATATTACTTCATTGGATGGATGATTCTTTAATTCGTTACAGTTGTTCACTTTTGGAACACTGATGGAATTTATCATTTATCATAGACAGCTGCTTATTCTGAGGATATCTGTTTCTCTTCACAAAGTCTGCCCTGGAATTATAACTTCATTCAATTCTCAAACTCATATACTTCTGAAATTCTATTTTGTTTCCACTATCTGGATTTTTCTACTTCTCTCCACGTGATGATGTCAATGCTCATCTCTCAGTCATAATTAAATAAAAACTGTATTATAGTTATGAACAAATTCTCTCTACCTAAGTATATGCTACACATTTTGACATCATATGATCTACTAGTAATTGTATAATATATATATACATATATATATATGCACAGACACATACATACACCTTTTTCTGTTGGGAGTACAATAGAATTGTGTGGATAATTATTAGTCATCTTCACTTACTCAGACAAACTCCCACAGACTGAATGAACTATAACACAAATTCATATCCTCATATAAACCCTGAACATTCAAAATTAAACCTATCAGCAGGGTTAGTTTCTTCTGGACACCATTCAAGAGGATCCAATTGATCCTGCTCAACTCATTTCTGGTGGTATTCTGATAATCTATTGCATTCTTTGCTTTGTAAAGACAACACCATGACATCCGCCTTTCTCCTTGAGTATATACTTTTGCCCAAATATTATTTATATTAAGACATTAGTCCCACTGGATTAGGGGTCTTCCATACTTAGGAATCACTTCCTCTTAACTGAATTGTCAGGAGGAGGCAACAATGCTTGATAAGAAATATACTCATTACCTTGCTCATGTAATTGTAAATACTCTGTATGATATTTTCACAATAAAAAACTTATTAATAATAAAAAATAAAATAAAATCTCAATCATGGGCATTGGCAGTTTAGGACTTCCACATAAAAATATATGAAACAAGTTAACGAATTCCAGTGGTATTACAGAAGATAGTAATGCAACAAACTACATGTTTGTTTTTTCATAAAACTACTTAAAATGTTTAAGTGACAACAAAGCAGTCTTAAACTAGCAGTATTCTTAGCATAATGTTTTATTCCAGTATGTACCAATCTACTACTTAAGAAAATGTATTTAGGGGAGCCTCTGCCGCCTCGGAGCGCGGGTCCAGCCGGGAGCGGGCGGGCGCTGCGGGCTCCTCGCACCTCGCGCCCGCCACTCGCGGGGCCCAGGGCCGCCGGCGGCTCGCGCGGCGGGCGGAGGCTGGCCACCCCTTCGGGGACAGCGCCGCGATGGCGCGCGCGGCCCGTTTAAAGCGCGTGGCTTTACACGTTCGCGACTGCCGGGCGGCGCAGGCATGGGGCGGCGGCGGGCACATGCGGTGGGGCTTTGAGCGCGGGAGCCCGGGAGCCCGGGAGCCCGCGGCTGTGAGGTGGGTCCAGGCGGGGATGCCATGCGGGGCGCGGGGGATGCGGGGCCGCCTGTGCGCCGCGGCCGGACCCTGCGCGAGCGCTCCAGGCGGCACCTCAGCTGGACCCTGCGCCAGGGAGGACGGGGCCGCGGGCGCCTCAGCTGGGCAGGGGAGCACGGGGCCGCGGGGAGGACGGGGCCGCGGGGAGGACGAGGCCATGGGGAGCACGGGCCGGGGAGGACGGGGCCGTGGGGAGGACGGGGCCGTGGGGAGCACGGGGCCGCGGGGAGCACGGGGCCGCGGGGAGGACGAGGCCGTGGGGAGGACGGGGCCGCGGGGAGCACGGGGCCGCGGGGAGGACGGGGCCGTGGGGAGGACGGGGCCAGGGAGGACGGGGCCGTGGGGAGGACGGGGCCGCGGAGAGGACGGGGCCAGGGAGGACAGGGCCGCGGGGAGCACGGGGTCGCGGGGAGGACGGGGCCGCGGGGAGGACGGAAAGCACGGGGCCGCGGGGAGGACGGGGCCGTGGGGAGGACGGGGCCAGGGAGGACGGGGTCGCGGGGAGCACGGGGTCGCGGGGAGGATGGGGCCGCGGGGAGCACGGGGCCGCGGGGAAGACGGGTCGTGGGCGCCTCAGCTGGGCCAGGGAGCACGGGGCCGCGGGGAGCACGGGCCCTGGAGGACGGGGCCGCGCGCGCCTCAGTCGGAGCTGCCATGGGGTCAGGCGGCCCATGCTTCGCTCGCTCGGGGTTGGGGCGAGGGCGGCGGGGCGGGGTAGGGCGGGTCTGGGGCGGACTCGGGAGGACGCTGTGGAGGACGTGAGGAGGGAGGACGCTATGGAGAGAAGGCAGTGCGGAGGGAGGACGCTGTGGAGGGAGGACAGTGTGGAAGGAGGACACTGGAGAGTGCTATGGAGGGAGGGCGGACGCTGTGGAGGGAGGACACTGGAGGGAGGGCAGTGTGGAGGGAGGACGCTGTGGAGGAGGCTGAGGCCCAGGCTGCGATGGTGCCTGCAGTCTCTCCCCAGGGCTTCCTGGGGTAGAGGCTGGGCCAGCCTGGGTTGTGGGTTGGCTGCTTGCACTGAGGGCCCTGACCATGCCTGCAGGGTGCACCCTCACCCTCCCCTGCCCTGGTGAAGGAGCCCTCCCCTACACCCCCTATTACCTCCAACCCCTTGGTGAGGGTGAATGCCCCCCCATGGAGAGCCCTCCCCCCCACCCCGGTGCCTGAGGGTGAGCCCTCCCCTCTACTCTGCCCTCCCCCATGGACAAGGTCAAGCCCTCCACCTCCTCCCACCGGGCCAGCCTCTCCCCAGTGAGGCAGGGAGACTGCCGAAACCCCTCCCCCACGCTCCCCGTCCATTGGGAGAACACTTGCAGTATGTGCCCAGGAATCTCCTTGGGCCACCTTGCAGAAAGGCAAGGTGGATCCTGAGACCCAGGTGGACACTGAGCCACACAGGAAGTGTTTCACTGGGCACAGGCTGTCAGTCTCTGATCCACCTGTAACTGCGGAGGTCCGGGGACGGCTGCGTGGAGAAGCCCTGGGGAGCTGCAGCTGCCTGGCAAACACGGCCCAGCGTTGATGGTCAAAGCCCTCATTTCCTAGTTAAAGCCGGCACTCTTTTAGTGGCTTTTAAACATGTCAATTAAAAACTACTGGATGACACCAGCGGCTTACACCTGTAATCCTACATAGGAGGCTGAGCTCTGAAGATCACAGTTCATAGCCAGCCTGAGTCAAAATTCCATGAGACTCTTACCTCTAGTTAACCACCTAAAAGCTGGAAGTGGAGCTGTGGTTCAAGTGGTAGAGTGCCAACTTTGAACACAAAAAGGCAGGGATGGCTCCCAGGCCCTGAGTTCAAGCCCTAGAACCAGCAACAAAATGAAATTTAAAAAACAAAACAAAAAAAAAAAAAAACGGAAAAAAAAGAAAATGTATTTAGCTCCCTTGATTTATTTGTTTCATAAAAAAGAGTAGGTACAGTATTTTTTTAATTTTTATTTTCCTAGCATATAGTTTCTGCAGTTTTCTAAGTTCTTTTCCTTTAGAATACCCTAAGAGCTTATCTTTAATTGAAATACTTTATGGTCAATGGCTTGGCAGACTTGCAGTGATTTCCACTATCTACTAGGCTCTTCTTTATGTCTTTTTTGGTACTAGTACTAGGGTTTGAAGTAAAAGCCTTGTACTATTGTTTGGCTTTTTCCACTCAAGGCTGGTGCCTTACCACTCATCCAAACTTCCACATCCAGCTATTTGGTAGTTATTGAAGATAAGAATTTTGAGGATGTGAGGATTTGTCTGCTGGAGCTGGTTTGTACCCTCATGCTTGGTTCTCATCTTCCTTAGTAGTCAAAATTATAGATGAGAGACACCATGACCTGGCAGCTACTTTTTTTTTTCCTTTTGTAGGGCTTGAACTCTGGGCCTGGGCACTGTCCCTCATCTCTTCAGCTCAAAGGGAGCAATCTATCACTTGAGCCACAGGGCCACTTCGGGTTTTATGTGGTTAATTGGAGATAAGAGTTTCACAGCTTTTCCTGCCCAGGCTGGCTTTGAACCATGATCCTTAGATCTCAGACTGCTAAGTAGAAAAAGTTATAGGTATGAGCCACAAGCACCTGACTAGATTTAAACTTTTATATTAAGTTATACAGTTTAAAAAAATCCTACTAGCAAATCCTAGAACATACCTCCTTGATATTTTGAATAATTTCACCTATTTTGTCCTTTATGCTACATCTGAATTTTTTAATAAAACCTCTACTTTCATTCAGAAGATTTTGTTGATGGCTGAACAATAGGGGCCAGGATATTGAAATCATGCAGCTGTTGATTCACCTAGTCTAGCATACAGTTCTTTTAGTCTAATTTTTATCTATCTCAACTTCCATTCATAAACTCAGTTTTGAAAATGCACATTTTTTTCATTGTATTAGCAGTGAAAATTATAACTTTGGAACCTGGACATTTTTTGAAACATCTTTCACAGTTCTGCCAGCCAAATAACTATCTTTGTAAACATGATTTTTCTGACCTGTGAAAGCTGCCATCAAATTCTGATGTTTGAATAGGCAGTTACACAGCTTAATCTCTGATAAATTTTCTATGTCAGATTCAGTGTGTCATATCTTATTTTTATGAAAGTTCTTCTTTTCTTTTAAAACCTTTTATGCTATGTTTTAAACTGAGTGAAATTCTATAGCCTATTTTATTAACTTCAGAGATCTTACAGATTGTAGGGACAATGCTAGAAAATGTAGACAATTAAATACCACTCTCTCCAACTAGAGGTTTTGTTTCATTTGCAAAACCTAGAATATACTATCATTTCTCCCCATCATTTACCTTCTTTCTCATATATATCATTTGTACACTGAAATGACCCCTATGCTGTCACACTCTGTTGCTTACAAGTAAAAATAGATGCCTGAAATATTAGGTTGTCAGTTGAACAGAAGTGTGAAAGTAATAATTCTAAAAAAGACAGTCTTATTTTGTAATGAGGCCTAATTCATGAGGATACTTTCAAAGCATGTGTGTTTTGTATAATTACCTCTGAATATTAGGAAATTATGAGATGCTACAGCTGGAAAGCATGCATAATGTACATATTCAGGAGTTGGAGAAACAAACATATGTAGTCACGTTGTCTAGATGAATAGAAAATAACACGAAAAAACACAAAATCAGAAAAAGATAAGTCACCCAGAAATACTTTTCAAAACAACATTAAAGCCATCAGGGTAACATTAGGGTTAGAGTCTATAAAGATTAATGGTGATATTTTCTGCAAATTTGCATAGTAGTTAAATATCAAATATTTATATGTAATAAATATCTTTTTCATACATACAAAAGGCCAATAGTTACACAACAAAGGACTCAATATCACTGTTACAGCAATGTAAATAAATATACACATCAATTTTGACTCCCATCCGTTAGGGAGAGTATAATTAATCACTCAGATAACAAATGTTGGTAAAGGTTTAAAAGAATGGAGGTTTTGTACACTCTTCATGTGAATATAAATTGGTACCACCATGTGAAAACATTATGGAGACTTCAAGAAATTATTCATAATTCCAATATGCAGCAGTTTTGTCTATGGGTACATTGCCAAGAAAATGAAGTCAACTTTTTGAAGAGCCATGTGTACCTTCACTTCCATTTTTATACTATTTTTTGAAACCAAGAAATGGAAATAGACTGTCCTGATTGATTGCTGAACCAATAAAAATATATTACATATATGTATACATATACATGTATGTATAAACACATGTGTATATTATATGCGTATAACTGGAATGTTATTCAGACAAAATGAGAGAAATTCTATGATATTACAATATTTGATTGCTAACAAATTTGTTCTCCCAATAACAGAGATAATTGTGGTTATCATGGTTAAGGTGATGGTGAGGTATTTCTCAAAGTAAACTTCAAGTCATAGGATGAATGAGTTTTGGGAATCTGTGTACAGAATGAATAAAGCTATAGATTCTATTTGAATACATTTGTCTTTAAGAATACTAGAAAAGTTACTTTCCTCCTTTATTAAAAGTGTAATATAGTTGATACTTGCTTCCATTATTCTTTGACTCATCTTATGACTTTTATCTGGGAGCTTGACAATGGATATGATTTTATATGAGACCATCAATTATTGTTCATAATAATAATTTTATGGTTTTGATACACCAAGTAAACCAATTTTGCCATATCTAATTCAGAAAATCATGTACTTTCTCTAAAATAAGTTTTAAAAGTCATAATGAGACGTTAAATTTGTTTCAATCTATATTGTAAAATATCAGGAAAGAGTAGAAATATATAACTGTAACACTGAATCCTAAATATTTTGGATAAAGTAGAAAGATATTAGTTTAATTTACCTCTCTCTATAGATCCCTCATTTTCAAAACCAGAGATTTTCAGAAATAATGCATGTGTTTGCTGACTTTTAATATGCTTGGAAGCTAAAATCAGAACCAAAATCACTCAATATGAACTCTTCTGACCAAAATACCATTAAAATGTTTAGCTTACAAAAATAATTTAAGGAAACATAAGTCACCAAGCATGTTTCCTATGTTTTCACAAATGCCTCAATATGAAGAATACAAATTTTACTAGGGGAAACAATCATACACAATTGTGACACCTTCTTAAAGAAAAATAACATCTTTATGAATCAATGCAAAACTCATTTATTGAATATCTGCTGGATGTCACAATGTGCTCTACTAAAGAATCATAAGAGAATTGTAAGTTCTTTCAGAGAAATCTGTTTTTTGTTGTTTTTGCTGTTTGTTTTCCTTAATTTTTCCTGTCAGTCTTGGGTCTTGAACTCAAGGTCTTGGCTTTGGGCCTGAATGATTTTTGTTCAAAGCTATCATGCTACCAGTTAAACCACAGCTTCGCTTCCAGGTTTTGTATTTGGGGTTTTTTTTTGTTTTTTTTTTTTTTGAGAATTAGTTGGAGATAAGAGGCCTAAGAACTTTGGACCCCAGTCTCCTCCACAAATGATACCAACATCAAATGCAGTGGAAACAGGGCTTTACCGTGGCTTCCCCACGGTATACAAAGCAACAAAGAAATCATCTTATACATATGGTAGAAACAATCGCAAGGGGCTGGGAAGGTGGCTCAGTGGTAGAACGCTTGCCTTGCATGCATGAGGCCCTAGGTTCGATTCCTCAGCACCACATAAGCAGAAAAAAGCAGGAAGTGGTGCTGTGGCTCAAGTGATAGAGTGCTACACTTGAGCTATAGAGCTGAGGGACAGTGCCCAGGCCCAGAGTTCAGGCCCCATGACCGGACCCCAAAGAAAAGAATAATTATAAAAAAAATAAAAGAAACAATCACAAGAGAGAAAAAGCATTTGAATCCTTATCTTGGGGTTCATTTTGCCTAACATCAGCTTACCTGACTGTTTCTACTTGTCTCAGACATATACTAGTAATTGCAAATAAGGGAAGCCATGGGACCTATGTTTCTTTGGGCCAACCTTACTTCACTTCATATAATTTTTTTCAAGTCTTTCCATTTCCTAACAAATGGGGCAATGTTTTTCTTTCTGATAGAGGCATAGAGTCCCATTTACTTTAGCTATATTCATAGGACTTCTAATCAGGCCTCTACAAACACAAAGAGAAGTATTCATATTTGAGTTGGGAGGGAAGACAAAGCAAAATACAGTCAGCATATAGGCCAGGAAAACATAAAATTGATTTAATTGAAACACTGTTCTTTTATTTAAGTGTTTACAACTTTCTTTTCAAACATAGAATTGACACTATATTGTCCAAATATTTGGCCTATTACTATGAATAATTTAATACAAAAGTTTAAAGAAGGTCAATTTTTTGTTAGTTGAATGCTAATTTTTTTTTCTTGAGTTCTATCTGAACAAGCTAATTGAAAGCAAATATCTAAGTCAAAGAGACAATTCTCAAACAGGAAGATCTTGTACAAGAGTTATCAATAAGGTTATCAGCCAGTATTGGCTTTCAATATATGAACGTGGTTCAGCTGAGCCATAGTTTTAGAGTGTTTTTGCTAGTGTAAGTATAGAAGCATATAGCATTTCCTCTAGAAATACGTGGTCGGGGAGGATGGCAGCTGGACTTCTGGTAGTTAGCTTATGACATTTCTATTATTCTATCAAATGCCTTCTAGACATAGCTGTGAACAATGTTACAGATGAGCTTAAAGTCTACTTTTAAATTGACTTTAAGTGATTCCTCAAGGTCCAATGTGGTCAGCTAAAAGGTCTTTAAAAGAAGGCTTATAACTTCCTCAAAATCCAAGATTTTAGTTTGTGTATTACTTTCTGCAGCCTGCACATTTGGAGTTCCAGTTTATGCACAATCTTTCCTTCCCATGGATGCCTACCTTAAAGATTTTGGACATACTTTGCCAGCAACAACAATATCTTGTAATAAGTACTTTTACATGTAAGAAACCATGTAACTTGTTACACAAACTATAAATGAGTAATACACCTAATGATTAGATATATGTTGTTTAAATGACCACCATTTCTGTATGAAGTACTGATGAAGATAAGCCCTCTGAACTGTCTTCTCTATATTTTAGAGAAAGGATTTATAATAATACATTATTCTGAAGTTTTGACTTAAATCGATCAAAGTTCTAGGACAGACCTTTACCTTTTAATCAAAAACTTGATAAAGTTGTTTCAGTATGATAGAGCAAAGAACAATTTTTGAAACCATTTATATGAAAGCCTTTCTTTCCAAAGTAAGCTTTTTGCTCAGGTAATAGGGAATATGTAATTGACAAAAACGCATCCATTTAATATTAGGTGATTTTTATTTGAGAAATGGGAAACCATATATCTTCATTTTCTCTCAACCTATACTATTTTGTGCAATATTACCGTGAATAACATAAAAGTGGCATGGGGGGTGATGGTGGTGGGAGGTGGGGAGATGGGAAGGGATGGGAAGGGGAAACAAAGGAGAAGGCAACAATGCTTGGTAAGAAATATACTCATTACCTTGCTCATGTAATTATAACCCCTCTGTACAGTATTTTCATAATAAAAAATAAAAAATAAATAAATTTGTGAGATGAACTTTGAAATTGATTCAAATTATTGTAGAAAGAGAATTTCATTACACAGTCTATACAGAAAAAATTCAGTAATTTAGAGAAAACTTGCAAAATTTCTATTATAATTCCCTAAGGGTAGGCAACAGAAAAATTACTAATGTTCTTTATAAGACAATTCCATTCATTGACACTGCTTGCTTGTGGTGGGTCAATTCAGACTTAGTTGTAAAAGACTAGCACTGAGCCTTCACTAATAGACTCTGGTTACAACTATTGCTCGTGCCCACATATTTCCCTCCTTTGCTATGTAGCATGTTATGTGTATTAAGGAGTTCATACCTTATAGTTTACTAACATTTTTAAACTTATGTAAGCATTTCTGTTTAATTTTTGATAAACAAAAACTTGTAAAACTAGGAATTATATTGAGATATTTCCATACATGCACACAGTGTACTTTGAACAAATTCACCCAATCTTCCATATTCTTACTGCTCAGTGCCCATTTCCCTCTGCTTTTTCAAATAATCATTGGTGAATTTAATATATATATATATATATATATAAATACATATACACATTTGTGTTCTTACATATTTTATATATTTATATAAATACATTTTCTTTATATATGTGTGTGTTTATTATATATATTTGAAATGTAATTTATAATATACATATGATATACATTTATATATTTATATATCAGATATTTATATATACAAAATACTTTGAAATTACCCACTATGTCTAATTTTTCTTAAAATCAGTATATATATTTGGCTAGTCATGGGGCTTGAACTCTGGGCCAGGGCACTGTCACTCAGCTCTTCAGCACAAGGTTAGTGCTCTACCACTTGAGCCACAACACCTCTTCTGGTTTTTTGGTGGTTAATTTGATTAGAGTCTCACGGACTTTCCTGCCTGGGCTGGCTTTGAACTGTGATCCTTAGATCTCAGCTTCCTGAGTAGCTAGGATTCCAGGCACGAGCCACTGGCACCTGGCAGAATAAGTACTTTGAAGGCATTGCTTTCAAGAACTGGTGGAAGTAAATAGTATCAATTCAGAGGAAGAATCTAGAATGCATTTTCCTTCTCACTTAAGATATGATTCCCTAATTATGGCACAATGAAAAACAACAGGGTATAGAATCTGACTTGTATTTCAGAATTTGTAAGTATCTGTTGTTTCATAGTATTTTATTCAGTTTTCTTATTGATAAATCCTGGAAAAATTTATTGAGTCTTTGACTCAAAGTCAGTAGAGTCTTTGACTCTACTGTTTTATGAATAAAGTATATTTGAAGAGAACACATTATGAACACAATATTCTTATATAAAATAATAGTATATTAATTATGATTATAACTAAGTTCACTAAATGATTATAAGGTTACATGGAAACTACTATGTAGTTCCAATATTCTGTGTGAGACTTAAAATGTCTAATTGATTTATTAGTTGAATTGAAGTTCATAGAGCTCATGCAAAAGGAACATAAAAATCATGCCTGTTGCAAATCAACTAGTGTTTTGAACATATAGTACTATTTCTATTCTTCAAACTGGAGGAAGATGAATTAGATATACATTTTAAATAATAAAACCAACAAGTTTAAAAAGAGTTCATCTATTTAATCATGAATCCTAAAATTAATGTGAAGAATGTATAAATATCCATTATGGATTTTAACACTGTGAGTGACATAAGCAACCTTGATTAGGAATAAATTATGCATAAGGGGAAGGAATTTATATTCATTAAGTCTCAAAATGAAAATGCAGAAATACAGAAGCTAGGTAGAATAATTAAACTTTTTATATATTTCGCATTAGGTAACATTTAGAAATATATAACTGCCATAATATCAAGTAGAAGTAATACCATTCATAATTAGGACACTATTAGAATTTCACTGAAGAGTTGAAGAGTTTAGAAATTCATAATTGGTAATTATTTGCTGCATAAGTCTACATCACCATTTACATATTGGAATTAAAGAACTTGACATACAGTCTTATTTATGCTCCTAAAAGCTTTTAATATTTTCTATGTATCACAGAAACGTGTTTTAAAACAAGAATGACAAACATATGCTAGGTGATAGAAAACATGCTGTGTCAGTGAATAAGCAAAGAGATGGTTGAAACTTGGACATGCAGATTGCAAATACTCTATCAAGCCGGGGTCCCCTGTGGCTCATGCCTGTATTCCTAGCTACATAGGAGGCTGAGATCTGAGGATCACAAATCAAAGTCAGCCCAGACAGGAAATCCCATGAGATGCTTATCTACATTTAACCACCGGAAAACTGGAAATGGTGCTTTGGCTCAAGTGGTAGAGCATTAGCCTTGAGCAGAAGACCTCAGGTACAGCACCCAGACCCAGAGTTCAAGCTCCAAAATCAAACAAAAAAGAAAAAAAGAGAGGACATATCCACCAATATTGGGAGACTATTTTCAACAAAATCACAAGTAGATTAATGTATTATCACATTAACAAAAAAAATCTGCAAGAATATTTTCTCTCAGCAGTAAAATTTTATTATGTTTATTGCCAAGGTGATACACAAAGGTGTTACAATTACATAAGAATTACGTACATTTCTTGTCAAACTTGTTACTCCCTCATTTTTCTCCCACTTTTCCTCCCCCACCTCATATTATTTTCTATTCTATCACTCATACATGGAACAGTAAAGTTATGTTCTTTGTCAAGATTGCAGGAAGACAGACAAGATTTGTTAAGCTTTTGATAATTTATATAAATATGTGCCTGTGAGGTATAAGAACATAGCAAAAGTCACGTCTTCCCAACTTTATTTCAAAACTAGAACTTTATAAAGAAAAGATTTGTGAGGACTTGGGAGAACAGCATATCATTTTGAGATTCATAAAGGAATCTTAAGTCATAAAAATTATCTTAAGATTTGTCAACATGTCAGGATACATTAAATTTAGCATTTGCTGGCTAGGGCTTAGCAGTTCACATCTAATCCTATTCAAGAGGCAGACATCAGAGATCAAGGTTCTAAAGCATTTCAGGCAGAAACATCCCAGAAACTCTTATCTTCAATGAAAAGTTAGAAGTGGAAGTGTGACTCAAATGATAGAGCTTCAGTCTTGAGCAAAAAAGATAAGGGACAACACTCAGTCACTTAGTTCAAGCCCTGGTATACACACACACACACACACACACACACACACACACACACACACACACACACACACTCACACCAAAATAAAACAAAATAAGAAAAATACAATAAATACTTGAAAGCATACCACTCAGCATCACAGAAAATACTTCCATCAACTTACACAAGGTTATATAAAATTATAGAAGGTTTGTAGGTTTTATTAAACTTTGCATGGATATTATTCTTCTGTTTGTGTTTAAGAAATCATTTTGTACATAGAAAGTGACAGTCCTCTAGTGTAAAGCTTTCCTTTATTTTTATGAATAGCTATGCTTCTTGCCTTGAAATTTGGAGACTAGAAGAACCCCATGGGTGATAATGATTATGGTCCTAATTTTATTGTAAAGGTCAAATAATTTTGCTCAAGATAATTTTCTAAAGATAAAAGTTTTATCATATACTTTAAAAAATTACTTGGATGGTTTAATAAATACATATCACCAAAAAAGGGTACATTTTCAAAACTGAGTTAACTACTCAGGAGGTAAAGATTGGGAGAGTCAATGATTGAGGTGAGTCCTGGTCAAAATTAGTTAGGCTCTTATTTCAAAGAAAAAGATGGGTATAATTGTAAACACATGTTATCATGAATCTTAGGCTAGGACATCCAGAAAGCATGAGACCCTGTGTGAAAAATAACTAAAAACAAAGGGCTGGATGTTTGGTTCAACTGGTTTAGGTATTAACTAGCAAGCACAAGGGTTTGAATTCATACTCAGTACTACCAATATAACAAAGCTAACTGTTAATTAGATTCACTATTATATTTTCTTAGATGTTTTCTTCAACATATTATATAAATATTATATGTAATATGTAGGGATTATGAACCAATAGATATACTGCTTTTTAAAATGAGCTTTCTGACACAAATAACTTTTTTAGCATTATTTATGAAACCTTCTTTGTAGTCAAATGTCCTTTATTCCTAAATGTCAATGATAAAAGAGCATTGTTTTCACACAAAGTAGACTTAATTTTATGTATTTTGCTATTTTCCCAATGTTACTAGAACCAGGATAAACACCACACTTTACAGCATTATGCAGCTAATTTATAGTGCAGGGCAGGCACAGATTTGATCTCCAGACAGCAAAATTTTATGGTTCCATTTCAGTGAGACTGCCTAACACAGTAATAGCAGGCCAACAAACCTTAAATATAAGTTAAGCTAACATGATCCATTACTTTCTAGAACTTAAGTACCCTCTGGAGTCCGGCAGAATATGCCAAGTGATTTTTCAAAACTTAATCATCCTAAATGTCAGATAAAGGTGCTTTTGCTGTCATTCTTTAAAACCGGGGCAAAAATCCCAAGTGTGCCTAGAAGTTATAGAGAAAACCTCTTCTTAATACTTGTATTAAATAAACAAGTCTTTCCAATCACCATTTGTTTTACTAGCCACTGTAAATAAAAATATACAAGGTTGGTGCAAAGCAAACTCAACACAAACAGTTTTTATTTTTTTAAGGAAAAGATATAAAGATGTTTTTAGCAAAAAAAAATCTTCCTCCTGTATTTTATCAGAACTGATAAGCCTGGCAGCTTTGGATATCATCTATAATCAAAGAAATTACTGTAAAAAGTTTTTTTCTTTTAGTAAAATTATAGTGATATTTAAATGTTTCCTATCTCTTCTGCAGTAAGAAAATACCCATTCAATACAAATTTTCTTGTTTTTAATAAGCTTTTTTATTGTGAAAATATTGTGCAGAAGGGTTACAGTTATATGAATAAGGTACATTTCCAATCAAGTATAGTTACCTCCTCCTTTGTTTTTCCCCTATCCTCCCTTCCCTCCCACCTCCACAACGACACAACTTCCAATCCCCCCCCCCCCCCCCCCCCCCCCCCCCCGCCTAAATTGTAAAGTTCGTTTTTCAACAGAGTGTCTTATACATCTCATTGTTACAATGGGTCAACCTATATCCCTATTTAAACATTTTGTTTTTTCCCTTCCCCTCCCCAAGCTAGAGAAGTGTATATACAAAATGCAGGGCACCTCCATCAAATACAGTGAAAACAGGGGTTATACCCTGGGGGAGGAACATACAAAGTAACAAAAAAATCATATGGTACATCTTAAATACTTTAGGAACAATAGAAAGAAAGAAAAAAACACTCGTGTCCCTATCTTGGGTTCATTTTGTTCAAAATTTTCATAAGAATTAATGTGATAGCACATTTAAAACAATTTCAAAATCTAAATCAGTGGTCTGATATAAGTATTGTTTAGCATGATTATTTATTAAACATCTGTTTCCTTTTAATTCATAATTTTCTTTTCACTTTTTTCTTTCATATATATATATGGTGGTTGGGGGTTCTAGAATATATAGAGAGATATAGATACAGATATAGATATAGATATAGATTGGTTGTAGTTCTAGAATAAGAATTTAGAGTATCAGCCGGGCGCTGGTGGCTCATGCCTGTAATCCTAGCTACTCAGGAGGCTGAGATCTAAGAATCGCGGTTCAAAGCCAGCCCGGGCAGGAGAAACCGTGAGACTCCTATTTCCAATAAACCACCAGAAAACCGGAAGTGGTGCTCTAGCTCAAGTGGTAGAGCGCTCGCCTTGAGCTGAAGAGCTGAGGGACAGCGCCCAGGCCCAGAGTTCAAGCCCCACAACCGACAAAAAAAAAAAAAAAAAAAAAAGAATTTAGAGTATCACATAGGTGATTCATAGCCTGAGCCAAAGCAATATTTTCTCACTTGCAATATTTTCTCCTTCTTATTTTGTTTTTCTCTTTCTCTGTTTTATTTATATTTTTTTATTTTCCTCAGGCAGTGAAGTCTTCCTGTGTAGAATAGACTGACCATGAACTCACAAACCTGCCTTTGCCTTCTGAGGTCTGAAATTACAGGTGTGTACAATAATCCCCATTTATGACCAGTTTTGGGTTTTTTTTTTGTTCCTTTATTGAAACAGGAGAAATTAACAGTGACTCAGGGAAACCCAACAGTGAAATGCTATTGCTTTTTTATGTTTTTTATTGTAAAAATATTGTACAGAGGGGTTACAGTTACACGAGTAGGGTGATGAGTACATTTCCTATAGAACATTGTTACCTCCTCCTTTGTTTTTCCCCTAACATCCCTTCCTGCCCCACCTCCCCACCTCCCACCTCCCCCTCCAAGTTGTAAAGTTCCTTTACTGCATAGTGTCTTTACCTCTCATTGTTCCAATGGATCATCTTGTATCCTTGTTTTCCCTTATTTGTAATAAGTCGTATAAGTCGAGGACTAGCAGAAAAGGTCAAAAGCTATGTATATATGACCATAGAAGATGATGTTAAGTGAAATGAACTCCAAGATAAGGACACAACTTGTTTTTTCTTTCTTGCTATTGTTTAATATATCTAAAATGTACTATGTGATTTTTTTTGTTTCTCTTGCATGTTCTTCACCCATGGTAAAATCCCTGTTTTCACTGTATTTGTTATCGGTGCCCTGCATCATGAAATGTTATTTCAAATGGATACAGAAATAATGTGAGTTAGATGAACCTTCTTTGAAATCACAGTGGCAATAATGAGCCTCATGTCTGCCCTCTGCACAGAGGCATAGACTTCCTGTGGCAGTCTCCCTTGACTCTCACTCCTCACCACTGATGCAGAAAGGTGAGCAATTTGAGATGTGCATAATGTTTGAAAATGTCTTCAGGATAATATCATATAGGGTGAAAAAGCCATTGTGCATTTCTAAGAATGTCAAGAAGTCACAAAATAAGTATCAGAAAATACATTTTTAAAATGCTATTGATTATTGAACAATAGGAGTTTAGAAGAGACAGAAGAATCAAGGATAGTGAATAAGGGAGGTTAATCTGACTAAATTTAATCTCTAAATATGTAAAATACCATGGTGAAAATACTTTGTACAATTAATATACATTAAAATGAAATTGGGGGTAACAATGTTCGACATACCTGACAAATGTGACTGATACCCCTCTGTCCATCACCCTAACAATAACATTAAATTAAAAAATGAAATGAAAAACAAAACAAAAGAAAAGTAAAACATCCTCTATTGAGGGAAGGCAGGCACAGAAGGAGGAGAAAACCTAGAGATATGGTGGAGGATGAAAATGCATATATGTACTTCATATGCCTATATGAAAACAGAACATTGTAAGGTGCAGAAATCATTTGAAGAAGAAGCAGAATCCTAGAAGGGATAAGTTAATTATGATAAATTGTATATATGACTAGAACTATCATAATGAAACACTAAAAAGCAAACATTTTAAAAGGTTATTAAAATAGAATACACACACAGACACATATACACAGACATACACACACACACAAACACACACACACCTTTTATTTCTGTGTGCACATAATCTCTGCATTGGGAAATCATCGAATCTTCCCCATTGGGTCCAGGTGTTGTTAGATGATGAAGGAAATATTTTCATAACCGATGTTACAGTGCTATTTTCTTTTTGTCAGTCATGGGGCTTGAACTCTGGGCCTGGGTGCTCTTCTTGAGCTCTTCAGCTCAAGACTAGCACTCTACCACTTGAGCCACAGCGCCACTTCTGGCTTTTTTTCTTTTTGCTTATGTGGTGCTGGGGAATTGAACCCAGGGCCACAGGCATGCAAGGGAAGCACTCTACCACTGAGCCACCTTCCCAGCCCACAGTGCTATTTTCTAAAGTGGCACAATAGAAGAAAGTGGAAAAAATGACACGGCATGAATCCAGCTCTCATTTCATAATTGCCAAACAGCTTCTGCAACTGGCACTCCAAATATTTTGGTGCTACTGTGTAGGGAGCCGAGGCGAGACTCCGCCCACTCCCTTGCAGTTTTGAGGATTACCACTCCAGACGGTGCTTGGCGGGACGCCTGGGCTGTGCGCGTGCGCGAGCTCGGTAGTGTCCCCAGCCAATCCCATGAAACCTGGTGACGGTAAAAGGCAGGCGACCAACAATAGAAAAGACCCGTGTTCGAATTCCCTATATAAGCGGCTGTGTTTTGGGTGCACGCTCTCTCGCGCCCAAGCTCTCCTACAACTAAAAGGCTCTCCAATAAAGCGTGATCTGAGAAGACTCCTGGTGTGGTGGTCGTTTTTCCTCGCTGGTCGAGTAGACGGTCACTACAACTGGTGCCGAAACCCGGGAACGAACCTGGGACGGGACCCGCGCGAGAGGCCGAATCGGAGCCAGAACTCAACACGCGGAGAGGAGACGTCGGTAAATAATCCCCGGTATGCTGTTCACTGTAGATTTAGATATTTATTGGTTGCTTGCATTGCTTCTTCCCTTGTGGCTTGTCTTTTTGATGGTGCGCAGTTGCCTCCAGGAGGGAGGGTTTGATTTAATCCAGGAAGGACGCAAAGTACTAACGCAGCATCAGGATAGTCTATCAGAGTCAGTATACAGTAATGGGGAGGAAAAGAGGCCTAAAAGAAAAAGGGAAAAAAGACAGAAGGATCCTAAAGAATTAAAGCGAGAGGGGCTGCAGCCCTCACAAAAGGAGAAGGGTTTCAGAGAGGAGGGGGTCTCAAGGAGACTCCCGCGCCCTTCTTTAAGAGCAAACCGGTTCTCAGCCCTACATGTGGAAGGGCGGGACCAAGAATATAGTAATCTTGTGAGTGACTCAGAGGAAGAAATGTTAGAGGAGGAGGGAGAGCAGCTCGATCCAGCTGATAGTGAAGAGTTAGAAGAGGCTGCGGCGGAGCACGTGGCAGACAGATATGGAGGGTGGCGCCCCCTAGGGGTGGGAGTACCGCAGCAGCCAGGAAGAGGAAACGGAGCTGCCCCTCACCCGTCGGCCCCCCCGCCGTGCCCGCCGGCAGGGAAGAGTCACTTTATAAAAGGCAGCACCTGGTCGCCTTTAGCGGCCGCCTTTCCAGTTTTTGAGAATCCCATTACTGCTGAAAGAAATTTTGAGCCGGTTTCCTACTCCCAGTTAAAAGATTTAGTTGAGGCAGTCAGGACTTATGGAGTGACGGCCAATTATACCACTGCCTTGCTTCAAAGGCTAACTATTAATGCTATGATTCTGTGGGAGCAAAAACTGTTCAATATTTTCCTGAATTAGTGGCTAAACAGGCAATTTTGATCTGAAAAAAAAAATAAAAATAAAAAAAATAAAAACAAAATAAAATAAAATAAAATAAAAATAAAAAAAAAGGCAATTTTGGGTATAAAGTGTTGTTTAATGCACTTTGCAAAAATTCCAGATAAATTAATTATTCCATACACCTGTGAGCAAGTTGAAATTTTAGCAGCCACAATGGATATGTGGGCAATTCTTGTTTGCTCATTTCCAAATGTAATTGATAATCATTATCCTAAGCATCCTCTGCTTGCCATAGTTAACAAAAATTTAGTGTATTTTCCTGTTGTCACTTCAAAGGAGCCCTTGGTTGATGCTCTAACCATCTTTACGGATGGATCAAAATCTGGACAAGGTGCCTTTTTTGTTCAAGGACACAAACAGCCGGTAGTTTTTAATTTTCGGCCGAATGTCCCACAGGCTGTTGAATGTTTAATTGTGCTTGAAGTTTTTAAAAGATTTGATCAACCTTTTAACTTATTTTCTGATTCATTATATGTTGTAAATGCCGTTGCTTCTCTTGAAGTTGCTGCTTCAGTTAAGCAGGCCAGTACAATTTCTAATGTTTTGTTACAGATTCAATCCCTTATCTTAAACAGAAAACATCCTTTTTATATTGGACATATTCGCGCCCACTCTATGTTACCGGGCCCAATGGCAAAGTGTAATGATTTGGTGGACCAGGCAACTCGGGCTGTGGCTCTGGTCGCTGCTGATCCTGTAGAATTGGCAAAAGACTTTCATAGATTGTATCATGTACCTGCTAATACCCTTAGGAAAAGATATAATTTGTCCAGGCATGTGGCAAGAGATATTGTTAAAGCCTGTAAATCTTGTGTTACCTTTCTTCATCCTCCCCATGTGGGGGTAAACCCCAGGGGGTTGAGACCAAACGCCCTATGGCAAATGGATGTTACTCATCTGACGGAATTTGGTAAGTTGAAATATTTACATGTGTCTGTGGACACCTTTTCCGGTGTCATTCATGCCACACCTTTGGCAGGAGAAAAGGTGTCTCACGTCAGAATACACTGCTTAGAAGCTTGGGCAGCTTGGGGAAAGCCCCTTAGACTTAAGACGGATAATGGCCCTGCTTATACTTCCCATGGTTTTCGCGCCTTTTGTGCACAAATGCAGGTTGCCCACACCACCGGATTGCCCTACAATCCTCAAGGACAAGGTATAATGGAAAGAGCTAATAGAAGCATAAAAGAAATGCTTCAAAAACAAAAAGGGGGAGTTGCTGAGTCCGCGTCCCCCAGGGAAAGACTTTCTCTTGCGCTCTTTACCCTTAATTTTTTAATTCTAAATGACAACGATCAGTCTGCCGCAGATCGGCATATGACAAGAGACTCCATGGATACTAAAGACATGGTTATGTGGAAGGATGTTATTAATAATAAATGGTATGGACTGGATCCGGTAATAACGAGATCCAGGGGAGCTGTTTGTGTTTTTCCACAGAGTCAAGAAGTACCTCACTGGGTGCCAACGAGACTGACCAGGCCAGTGGAGACTGCAGAAGAACCCCATCTTGAAGATGCCATCCACTCAGCTGATCTTCCTGCTGTTAGCAACAGTGCTAATAGCAATCCCTGTGATAGCTAAACCAATGATGCTGTGGGCTGTTACAATTTACTGACTGGATTGCCTCTGCGGTGTCCTTTTCCAAAGAGCGGGTGGGAGTCGGAATGTTTTTAGCCTGCTGCTTGGGAGGATGCGTGGTCTGCCTATGGTTGGTCTGTCGCCTTCGAGCCCAAACCAGAAGGGACAAGGTTGTTATCTCGCAAGCATTAGCCGCTTTGGAGAGTGGATCCTCACCCCAGATCTGGCTGTCGGCCCTAAGAGGCAGTTAAGCCTTACCATTCTGCATAGCCTTAGCACCCCGAGGGATCAGGGGATCCCATTGCACCGGGACAGGTATGCAATTTGCAATTTGGGACAGGGTGCCAGGCAAGTGCACTGCACTTGAGGGTACCATCTCCTCAAGAAGAGCATGCTGGGTAGCAAGTGGGTTGATGCCCAAGATCCCACCTCTGCAAAAAAGGCATCGGACGGGCCTGGTCATCACTGGGGAAGGCGCGCCCCTCAGGCAAAGGCCAGTGCAAGGTCCTCTCATTAATGTCTTAGACAGAGGCCCAACCTCTACTCTTACCTGTTGCCATAAAACAAAGAAGGGGGAACTGTAGGGAGCCGAGGCGAGACTCCGCCCACTCCCTTGCAGTTTTGAGGATTACCACTCCAGACGGTGCTTGGCGGGACGCCTGGGCTGTGCGCGTGCGCGAGCCCGGTAGTGTCCCCAGCCAATCCCATGACACCTGGTGACGGTAAAAGGCAGGCGACCAACAATAGAAAAGACCCGTGTTCGAATTCCCTATATAAGCGGCTGTGTTTTGGGTGCACGCTCTCTCGCGCCCAAGCTCTCCTACAACTAAAAGGCTCTCCAATAAAGCGTGATCTGAGAAGACTCCTGGTGTGGTGGTCGTTTTTCCTCGCTGGTCGAGTAGACGGTCACTACACTACTGTAGAGAAGGTTGCTTGCATTGGAATGTAGCATGCCTTCTTGCTCAATCATTTCTTAGCAAAGTAGATTTAATGTTTGCAGCAAGTTTTGAGAACAAATGCAAAAATTTTCAGCATGTCAGTGCTGTGGAAATAGAGGGGAAAAGGCATGTGTGTGTGTGTGTGTGTGTATTTCAAGTTTATAAGATACAGTGACAGTGTATTATATATTTCACTTGTAGATTACATATATCAAACAAATGATGAAAGAAGATGGATTTCTTTGTTGTTTTCAGTTTTTTCTTGTAGATTTGTGGAAGAAGGTACTAACACGTGAAATTAGGTCTTGAATTCTCATTTGGCTTTGTCTAGCACTTTAGCACTTGAATCATGGCTCCATTTCTGGCTTTTTGCTGGTTCATTGGAGATTAAAGTCTTACACACTTTCCTAGATGTTCTGATTTTGAAACATGATCCTCAGAAGTCAGCCTCCAGAGTAGACTGGGATCATGGGACTGTGCCAGCAAGATTTGGAGAAAGATTTGCCTTAAATTGAACTTTACACAATACCTCCTGTATAAAAATATCACCTAATGTCCAATAAATATGAATCATAAGCATGAAGAAGTAAAATTCAGGGCTGGGAAGGTGGCTTAGTGGTAAAGTGCTTGCCTTGCATGCATGAGGCCATGGGTTCAATTCCTCAGCAACACATAAGCAGAAAAAGCCAAAGTGATGCTGTGGCTCAAGTGGTAGAGCCCTAGCCTTGAGTTAAAGAGCTGAACGACAGTGCCCAGGCCAAGAGTTAAGGCCTCACGACCGGAAAAAAATAAAGAAGATGTAAAATTCAACAAGGTAAATAATAGGAGATGGTCATGTAGTCAATTTGTCAAAAAAAAAACTTAAAATTAAATTTTATTAAAAACTATAGGATATATTTATTCATATACAATCATTTCCATACGTGTGTATATATATTCTGATGTTATTGTTTTTGAACAACATAATTATCTACTTTTTTCACAGAACCCTTCTAGAATTAATATGGCAAATTACAAACTACACGCTAAAAGTAAAAATATCGGGCTGGGAAGGTGGCTCAGTGGTAGAACGCTTGCCTTGCATGCTCAAGGCCCTGGGTTCGAATCCTCAGCACCACGTAAGCAAAAAGAAAAAAACGGAAGTGGCACTATGGCTCACGTGGTAGAGTGCTAGCCTTGAAATGAAGAGCTAAGGGACTTTGCCTAGGCCCAGAGTTCAGGCCCCATGACCGGACCCAAAAATAAATAAATAAATAAATAAAAATAATAAAAGTAAAAATATGTAATGTAGCTGAAACATAGTTTGAGTAGTGGATGAATGGAAAAGTGTAAGGCTAACATATATAGTCATAATAATAAACACATATGTGAAAAGGGAGTGGCAGACTTGATGGTACTGGGGAAGGGAAGACAGGGTACATGTGGAAGAAGAGTGGAAGATGTGACACTGATAGAAAGTTCTAAACACACACAGAGACTATATATAGAAAGACATTGTAAATTATATAATATATTATGTATATATTATATAATGCATATTGTATATAATATATATAATAAATTGCAAGAGGCTGGGATCTGAAGATCAAGGTTTGAAGACACCCTAGGCAGCAAAGTCGATGAAACCATTACCTCCAATCACCCACTGAAAAGCCAGAGGTAAAAGTGATGCTAAAGTGGCAGGCATCCTCTTGAGAGGAAAAGCTAAGGGACAGTGCCCACAGCATGAGTGATAGTCTCAGTACTGGTGTGTGTGTGTGTGTTCATGTGCATGCACACAAATTTGCACACACACATGGACACACACAATGTTCAGAAAACATTCATCTTTAGACTTGTTTTTTCTCTAACATCTTCTAAATTAAGTGAAACTTTCCTATGTCTTGCCACTCTGTTCTATTTTCACTATCCTTTTATTTCTGCAGAAAATATTGGTTTATTTTTTGTTTTGTATTATTTTTCATTTGTTGATTCTAGCAATTCAATATGCAAATTTACATATAAAACAAATACAGACATTTATGTATTATTAGTCAACATATTTCTTGACTTTTATTAAAATTGTGGTGGAGAGCACTCTGTACTATAAATTTTAGAATATTTTAACATATTCTATTAACTCTTTTACAAAAGTATTTGTGTTCTCAGTTTCAAAACTGGAGAGAGGAGTGGAACTATAGTTTAAAATAGTAGCATTAACTTTAGTAGGAAGATGTACATAATAAAAATCAAAATTTAAATCCTTGAAATAAAAAGAAAAAGCGATAGAATGCATTAATGAATGTAATATTTTGTTACAAATCCTTGGCTAATCTAGAAAAAAACAGAAAAGATTCATAAGATAAAAGCAGAAAGTGAGGAGCACTGTGATAGCATAAGCATGCAAAGAATCATATGAGAGTAATTTTTAAAATTAAGAACTTTTGTTTTTTTTTGTTTAATTTTGCCAGTTCTGATGCTTGAATTTAGAGCCTTGATGATATTTCTTAACTCTGATACTCAATGCCAGCATTCTACTACTTGAGTCACAGCTCCACTTGGCATTATTGTGGTTAATTTGAGATGAAAATTTCACTTATTTTCCTGCCCAAGATAGATTTTAATAATGATCATCAAATGACAGCTTAATGAGTAGGTAGGATTACAGGAAGGAGCCAACTGCATCTAGCAAAAGTCAACATTAAAAAACCCTATTTGTTATTATTAAGTAGTTGTCCATAAGGGATTTCAATTCCAGAAATTAAGTTATGAGAATAATGCATCTTGGTTAATGTCACCCCTCTTCTAAAATAAAGTGAATTGAAAGGAATATGTAAAAGCTCATTTTACAAGATCAGTATTAGCCAAATACCAAAGCTAGTCAAACAAGAGACAGATGAATATCCTAGATATTTTTTTCTTTAAAAAGAGGAAAACCTCAGCAAAATACTAACAAAATAAGTGTCACAATACCGTAGTAACAGGTCATTCAATATGGTCAACTTAGATTTGTCAGAGATGTGGGGAGCTTTCAATAGACACAAAAAAGTGTTATAAACTCCATGGAGAGAGTGAAGGACAAAAATCACGTAGTTGTCACAATAGAGACAGAGCATTGGACAAAAATAATTATATTTTTATGATAATATCTCAAAATAGATATAAAGGGAATACAGTTCAATGAGAAAAAGTCAATATTGAACAAGGTCAGAGCTAACTTAAGGAGGCTGAAAGCTTTTTCTTTAAGTTTTTTTTCTCTTCTCTTCTCTTCTCTTCTTTTCTCTTCTTTTCTTTTTTCTGAGAACAGGAACAAGATAAAGATCTCCACTGATGTAGCTTCAATTCAACATAATACTGGTTGTCCTATGGTAGGCTTTAAGTCAGGAGAAAATAAAAATAAACAAAAATCAAGCTATAAAATAAATTTTTGACAATAACCAAAGAACTGTTTAATATATAGGTGAGAGGATGAAATCATAAGCATATCTTTAGTCATTGGTTATTTGTGTTCTGCTCTTCTCACTATTAAAATTTTAAGGTGAGAAACACTGAGCATTGTGGTATATGACTGAAATAATGCACTCTAGAAGTTGAGGCAGGAAGATACAAAGTCTAAAGTCAGCCTGGGCCTTGGACCAACAACAGTGTTACTAACATTACAATTATTTCCATAATTTATAATATGTGTAGTATGCCATTGAGAATATTAGAGCATAACTGTATTTAATATAAATGGGTATATCTTTTGACACTAAAACAAAACTTTCTGCCTTAGTCTTTTAAAATAATATAAAATTATAATGTATATGGAAGTGTTATTGTTGCTAATGTTTTATCAATATCATCATCATCGTAATCATCATCATCATCATTATCATCATCATTTTGGTAATTTTGAAACAGAAAGTTGTTATGTAGTCCAAGCTGACCTCATTATAATTCTCATGTCTTAGCATCTTGTATGAAAGGTTATGTACCACCATGCTCCAATTTTAAACAATTGTAATGATAAATTATAGATGTATAATACTTAATAATTTATTGAAATTATAATTATTCTCCTAAAATTACATGAAAGGATCTGCTAAGGAATATTCTTTCAAACCATTATATATATATATGGCCCATGTCTTGAAAAATACTTTTTTCTGGGTCTTTAATTTTAAGAAATATGAATTTGGGTTTCAATTTTCTTTTGAAGACAAGCAAGCATCCAACTATAGTACCTATCTCACACTTTTACTCAATACACCTACTAGACTCAATCAGCCCACACATCCCTATTTCACCTCTAACCACAGCGTACTTATGCTGACATTCTTGTCCTCTGAGAATGTATCCTCTTCTTCCTTCTAGCATTCTATTCAGTTGAATTAACACTTTATTCAGTTAACTCAAATGTGTAAGCACTTGCAAAAGTAAAACGTAGAGAAAGGAATAAAAAAATCAGTTCTTCAGATACTGATAATCAGAACTTTGTCTCTTAACATTAAAAAATATTATATATTAAGTATAAAATCATGAATCACAATTAAAGTCTGTATCAATTGTATGTTGTAAAAATTCACATATTATAGAATTCATAAGATGTGTGTAAATTTTTTCTGCATACTATTCAATAATATATATTGATAAACCTAAAATCTATGATGGTTTTCATTTTGGTTGTAATGCATGAATGAATTCAGGAATATTTTGCTTGTTCAAGTTATAAATAAATTATTTGGTTTTATCATCATGTCTAAAGCATTCCTGATCCCAGAATACTGGGTTTTATTTCTGTTGCATGATGATCCTATTGTATATGCAGGATTTATCACAGTGCATCTTAGAACACACCTTCTCAATTCTTATTTTTCATAGACTAAGGATGGGGTGTTTCATGTTCCATTTGTTCTCTTGTTGAACATTTGTTTTGGGTGGTTTCTATTCATGCTTCATATATTGCTCATTCTTTTCCCGTTTTTCTTTTTGAGACGGAAACTGCGGTTATTAATACTGTCAGAGCTATCATTTGGTTTCATTTTTAATCTTCATCAATCACCTCCAGATGAGCAGTTTTTAACTATTCTTTTTTTTCACTAGCTTCCATTGGCACATTATTCCTATTTTAGCCCAAGTGAAGACTCAGAGAACATATACTACAGTAAATTCATTTTTCTGTTTCAAATTATTCATTCCACTATAATATCTACTTTCTAATTGTTCTGAATTTGGGATATTATGTTCTCTGAAGGTTCATGTCATCACCATATAGTAAACCGAATACTCAAAGTTATTTTGATTTATTAGAAACATTTTTTTAAACTAGAGGAAAAGGCATATCCTGACTTATGAAATGGTAACTCCTCTGTGCACACCTTAATAATAACAATGAAATTATGTATTACTAAAGTAGGGTAGAAGATCACAAGCAAAAATAAATGAAAATTTCGTTCACTTTATAATTATGCATTGAAAACTGGGGAAAATTTTCCATAGTTTTGTGTAATTTTTATTTATCCAAGGTATTTGTATACCTTAATGGTTTGTATAAAATTTATTGCAATACTTTATCTAATGAAATGCATATACCATAACTCTAAAACTCTGACTTTGTCTCACCAAGTTAGTACAGATGTTTAAGAAAGTCCTAAATCAATAAATATACCTCCACTAGTAATGCAGCAGCTCCTGTATGCCACCTTTCTGTTGAGTTAACCCCCCCCCCCAAATAACTTGTTAAATTCACAGGAACTGATATTTTCCAGTTCTTAAATTTGATGAATTGTTAGTTGGCTTTGAATTCTTACACCTAGTGTTATATTCCTGAATGAAATATAGATCTTGCTCATGATGACCAAACTTCATTATGTAGATATTCAATTCCAGAATAAGCCTGGAGAGTCACAAAAGCCACTGATTCTTACTACTTTTTTTCCCATTGATTTCAGGATATAGAATCTTGGTACAAACTTAAGATTATTGATTAGGTTCTGAAAAAAGCAAACTGAAAAATTCCATATGGCATTATTTTTAATGAGAGGTTACTAGTAGTGAGGCTATACCAGCTACGGCTATATCAGTCACTTGGGGGAAGATGGTTGAGGGCTTGTTCTCAGTGTGCCTGTAACACAGTCCCTTTTTTATTTCCACATTTAGTTATGTGTTTGCTTCATTCAGTTTGATTGAAAATGGATTATATCTGGGTCTCTCTAGCTCAGAAAGATCACAGGAGATGTGGTCCTCACTTCAGGATATTTTTATTTTTCTTGATATAATGATAATGTATATTCCTTCACTTTATTGTTTATTTTTAATTCTACTCATAACTATACATAAACATGTATTTCAATATCTTTCAGCCTTCTTCATTCTCTTTCCTTCTCTCCACTTGTCTCCACAAAGAATCCCAATATTAAAATCAAATTCTCCCTCTTTCTCTCTGTCCTCTCTCTGTTATGGGTGTGTATCTATATATGAATGTATAATGTGTGTATGTATATATCTCTTTAAATATATATCATTTCTATACATATAAGACAAAGCATATCATATTTGCCCCTCTGAAGCTGGCGTCCTTTGATTAATATAATGATCTCCAGTTTCATTCATTTTCCTGAAAATCACATAATTTCCTTCTTTAGAGCTGAATGATACTCTATTGTATATTGTTTCCCTGTTTATTAGCATATATTATGGATGCAAATGGGCTTAATTATGCTACTTTCTCTCATGTGTCCAGTGTAACCTGATCAAATCCACCTCCTCTATAATTGTCGTTCATAATTTGCTCATTAAACCCATTTTAACAACTTTCAATGTACTGTTTGCATACAAGTATGTAAAGTATTTTGACTATATTCACCCCTCTTCACCTACTCTTGCCTACATCCTTCTTTCCCCATCCATTGGCACCCACCAACCAACAGAGCTCATCTTATATTCCTTTCATTAATCATTCATTAGTTGTAGGGCATCTAGGCTGCTTCTGTAGCTTAGCTACGATGAAAAGCACTATACTAATCATGAGTTGTTCAAGTGTGTTTAATACATGCTAACTTACATATTATCAATAAAGAAGGATCCAGACCAAGGGTCAACAAATTTATCTCAGAACTAAACAATGCAATGGATAAAATGCCCTAAACAGACACCTCTAGAGTATTTCACCCAACTGTAGAAGATTACACATTTTTCTAGTCATGGATGGAACTTTCTACAAAACAGATCATGTATTAGGCCATAAAAATCTTTAAAAATCCCGGAACCTTTGGGAATGTAAAAGCCAGTAATTTAAAAAAAATGTTTATGCCTATAAATACCTACATAAGAAAATCACCAACCACAAACAACCACACATGCACCTGAAATAAATAGAGAACTCAACCTAATAGTTTATTTGAAGCTATTTGGGCATTGGTCTGTTCATATGTGAAAATGGAACTAAGAGAGATAGGGTTGAACTATTGAAGGATAACATTAGTCAAGAGATATTGTAGTCTTAAACTGGCATGTTAATTGAATACTTATCGTATAACTAGCTAAACACAATAAAAAATAAACATGCCAATCCCCAAATTAGTAGTCAGAAAGAAATAATTAAATATTAGGGCAGAAATCAATTAAATGGAGATCAAGTAAGAATGAATCAATCAACAAAACAGTCTATCTTCTAAAAGATCAGCAAGGCTGACAAATGTTAAGCTGAACTAAACAAAGAAAAACAAAGATAATCCTTTGCCCTCATTGGCTACTGGAGCAGCCAGAGTATTTGAAATATCTTGGGTGAATTTACCTACTGGATTTTGTTTTCATTTTAGATTTAAATGTTAGGGAAAACCTTCCATATTTTTACCATGTACCATATGAATGACATAAGAGTATATTATACCTTTCCTTCAGTGGATAAAAAATAGGAGATCATGCAAAAATGAAATACAATTAAGTTATTTTTAATTAAAAGAGACCATTATGATAATTATGGGCAATGTAGTTTGGCAAGTGCCAGAAGTCTCCCATTTAGGAGCACAGAAAATTATTTGAAAAATTAGAAGGCTGCTTAAAAAAATGGAAACTGTCATGAAAACAGAGTATCAATCTTATCAATACAAGAGGAATAAGAACCAAAGGGAAATGAAAATCACTCTGCTTGGTCTGTCATTCATTGCTATGGCAACAAGGAAACCCAAATTGATTGCAGCTAACAGCAAAAAATTACTTTTTGATTTTATTTACAGAAGCTTCACTGGTCAGCTGAAACAGCTCTAGTTTTTCTACATATTATCTCATTCTAGGACTCAAGATGAAGGAATAGCCAAACCTTTCCCATACATTTAAAGTTTTTGCTTGGATCTAGTGTATAAGCTTGTTCACAGTCTATTAGCCAAATCAGATTGGTGCTCATGCCCAGACCGACTACAGCTGCCAAGCACACTCTACTGATGGCAAGGGCAATTTGGGAGAATATGATGTGAATAATAAGACCCTCCTAAAATCCAGATTAGAAAATGGCAGACTGCTGCATTTTGTGTTTTACATTGATGATATAAATAATCTTTCTAAAGAATTGAAATGTAAAACTATTCTACATTCTTGATTTATTCATAAAACATACTTTCATGCACTGAATGAATTATACCATCAAGACAGGGCAAATTCCAAGCCCAGCAAAACAGACTGAGCTGAAAATCAAGCACATGTTGAAGTGTAGGAAAGAGCACCAATTCAGACCCCACATTAAAATTTGATCAAATAAGTCATGCACACTGAAACAACACATGGGTATAGAACATTCTTGCCACCAGGAAAATAAGAAAGGAGTAGTTGGTTTTGAGTATTTTGTCTTTTTTTAAAATTTGAGCTCTGGGTTAAAAAATGTAAAATATTAAGCAAAGAATGTAGGATGTAGAATCACTGACCTAGCCACAAGCAAATTATATATATATATATATATATATATATATATATATATATATATATATAATTTACATTCTAAATATCTATACATCCTTTGCTTTATTGAAGTTTTGACATATATTGGTCCTGTTAGAACATGACCATTAGATGGCCGTGATAGAAGATGGATGTTTACAGCCATGTCTTAAAGTTTCCTTCAACACAACTGAAAACAAACTTTTTCAAAGGATTTCCCACTAATAAGAATTCAACCATCATGACAGACAGTAACAAAAACATGAAATATTAGATTTTCAAGGCCTTCACACTTAGCAATATTAAAAAGATGTAATAAAGTATTTAAGAATGACAATGAAATGATAAAACCTTGATAGTGAAGCAAGCATTATTATAATAATACAAACCTCTGAAATCAAAATATTGGTTCCAATAGTTAAAATAAATTTATAACAATTTATTATAGTGATTACCTATTATAGGAAACATTTCTACAAATATCTACACAAATGTAGTTATACATATATTTATAAATGCTTAATTACACACTCATATTGTATGCACAAGTTGTATTTCTTTAAATCTTTCCTGGGTTCTCTAATGGATTTACATTAAATTTCATAAGAAGCTGGCCAACTTTTTCAAAGTTTCTACAATATTACTATCACAATTCATGTACATTTTTTTCATTTTAAAACTCAGATATTAGCATTCCAAACATTCCTTAGTTTTCATTTCTCATTTTCGATCTTTTGACATTATTAGAATATTCAACGTTGGCTCTTCGAATGCATGGGCCCTGATGAATCTCTTCAGGTTACTATTTTATCAATATAAGCAATATATTTTTGATTATTAATAGTTGATTCATAGAGAGTGATACCACTAATCTCAAAATGACCTACTAATGAAGAAAGACTGATTGTCTTCTGAATCTGTACATGAAGTTCATAAAAAGTAACCAGATAGATGACTGGCTTCCATATTTGAAGAATGGAGTATGGATTGAGTGAAAGAAAAAACAAATAAATTAATTATTATTAAATATTATTCTTAAAATACAATAAGATAAACTATATTTAAACATAAAGGTGTACAGATATGTAAATGAGAGAGACATATTTATATGTTTAGAGCAATGAAAACTATATATGTGGTAAATTATTTGAAGAGACAATGGAGGATTTATTTAAAAAGAGAAAGAACACTGGATTCCACAAAAATCTTGAAGTTTAGGGAAAGAAATTTTTATTGAAGATACTATTGGACACATGATGATATACAGAATTCAAAAATAAGGGAATTCGCTTAATTGAAGAATAAGACAATTCTAGTTATAGTAGACTATTGTGGTTTTTCCTTCTTTCACCTCCTCCTCTTCCTCCTCTACTTCCTCCTCCTCCACTCTCTCCTTTTCTTTCATTGTGATAATGTCTTTCTCTGGCACTCTACCACTTGAAACAAGTCAGCAGTACTTTTGTTTAATTTTGTCTATTAGATAGTATCACTAACTTTGAAATAGTCAGTCTCCAGTCACAATCATCCTCATTTTCCCTTCTGAGTAGTTGTCATTACAGACATGTATTACTATGCATGGCTATTTAAAAATGTGTAAATAGGTAGTTAAATTTGAGACTCCTTTCTGAAAGGAATGCAAATTGGTCAAGAAATAAGAGCAAAAATTGAAAATGCTTTTGCATCAAATTAAACAACTTCTGGGCATCAAAGCAAATAAGTATTCAAATCTAAGGAAAATCTATAAAATGGAAGAAAATGTTTTCTAGCTATTTGTCAAGTAAAGGACTATACTTTAAAAAAATTTTAAAACAACTGAAAACTGAAGAAAAGAATCCAGTTTGTAGCTGGACAAAATAAATGATCAGACAATTCTCAATGAAGCATATGTGGCCAATAAACAGAAAAAAACTCAACATCCTTTGTCACAAAAAATTGAAATGATAAAGATATTCCATCTCACTACAATCAGAATGACAATCATTAAGAAAACAAGCAGCACTAATGTGAGGTGAATTAAATATAAATCAGTGCAGCCATTGTGAAAAACAGTATGAAGCGTCTTCAAAAGACTGAAACTGCCATATATCTTGCGAGAAAACTCCCCGGTATGTATCCAAAGGAATATAAGTAAGCATTCAATAGAGACACACCTGCACACTCATGTTTATATTAGTAATATTCAGAATAGCCCAACAAAAGAACCAGAGTATGTGTTTATCAGGCAACAAATAAATAAGATAGATGATAGATGGTTAAATAATGATCTTGATTGAATCTTTCTACAACATATGCATATATCACTTAATATACATATTTTTTATTTGTCAATTAAAATTAACAAATATGTAATGAGGAAATTGTATAGAAATCCAGACTCAAGCTGAGCCATATGTACTGAATAAGTAGCCACACTGCATCAAAAGCATTTATGAAATGAGAAAAAAGTGAATATTTGGAGACAACACATGTTTTCAGGAAGGAGACAAGGGGAACAACGAATAAGAGAAAAGAATGAGTGAGAGAGAAAGAGAGAGAGAGACAGGCAGACAGACAGACAGAGACAGACAGAGAGAGAGAGAGAGAGAGAAATGTGAACAGAGAGAGAGCACCAGAGAGAGATGGAAGGGAAGGATTTTCCACTTGTTAAAAGTCTCAGCTTTTATCTCCGTTTTTAAGTATCCCAGTTTTTCGGGAAAAATAAAAAATAAATATTCAGAAACGAAAATACCGACCAAAAGAGAAATATAAACAACCTTTTGAAAATTCTTTCCCTTGTCCTTAGTCAACTAGACTATAATTACAAAATCTGAGTAAAGCACTTTCTCCTCAGTGGATATTTTTAAAAGAAACAAAAATTATAGGATTCATACAGCGATAATATTTTAAAGTGCTAGAGATTCCTGCAAAACAAGTAACAGCTGATAATGGGATGAAAACTGAGAAAATCTTACAACATACATGAAACAAGCATTGGAATATTTTGCCACTGTGGGCAAAGTGCAAGCCTACTGAGAAAGGCACATGAAAGAAAAGGGATGGGCAAACAGAAAGCATAGTTAGATGACTTAGAAAATGACAGATATTAGTGAAAATTTCAGAAATAAAGCCCAAACCAGGAAAGAGAAAGATAACAATCTAACACACTTGCATATTGAGGAAAAAGATAATGGTAAAGTAATGAAAGACAAAGTTTCACCTTGGTTTTAGAAAGCATAAAGAAAATGAAAACAGTAGAACAAAAAATCTCCTGAATTTATAAAAGATATATAAATGCATACTGAATGTTTACAGTATATCAGAGGAAAATTTACCGAGTGCACTCAGCAATGAAGAATCTTGCATTTAGCCATCTAATTATTGTTTAGACTATAACAACCATATATTGATAAGCAAGTAGAGGGATAAGAAGATAATCTGTTGTGATCTCCAGCTAAATTTTGTCAGGTATAGCTGGCAATGCAGCCTGGTTTCAGGAAATATTCCCTCCGGAAACATGTACTAATAAAGATATAATATATCTTATATCTTAATAAAGATATAATATATCTTTATATATATTATATATATAATAAAATATCTGCTTATTATGCTTATACAGTTATTTTTATAACATATTACACTTATATAAGCATAAAATTTATGCATTCTAAGAAAACTCTATTATTTCTAGTAATATATAGTGTTATATTGCTTATGGCTTATTATTGCTTATTGCTTATTGCTAGTTAGTACTAAGGGAAAGACCCACACATGTATCTATTCCCTAAAGGTGCAGTAAGGAAGTCAAACAGAAACTCTGATTACAGAAATTGGGCTGGGACTGTAGCTCAGTGTACTTAACATGCATAAAGCTAATGATTCTACTTCCTAAACTAAATCAGATAGATGTTATATAGAAAAGCAGATAGAGAAGGACAGACAGACAGTCAGATAGATGGATGATAGATTTTTTTTCACAATTTTGGGGGCTACAAAAGTAAAGATTTTGAAGTTATTACTTCTTGCTCTGGGCTGTATTAAAAGGGTCTGTTGTGGCCTTCCTTTTCCTTGAATTCTAGATGACTATCATCTTTCTGTTCTGAATTATTTTCAATGATTATCTCCTTGTCCAAACTTTCTTATGTTTTAAGGAAATTAGGCATATTATATTAGGCTCCTTCTTTTTTTATTTGATATATATTTTTATTGCAAAGATACTGTATAGAGGGTTTACAGTTACATGAATATGGTAATGAGTACATTTCCTATAACTAGGCTCCTTCTTAATGATATAATTTTGAGCCAATTAACTATGAAGATTCCACTACCAAAGAAATTTCCATGAGATTAAAATCTAAATACATGCAAAACATGCAGTTTAGCCATGTCACAAATAATAATAACAATTACAACAACAGCAATAATAAATACCTCTTGAAGAAGGTGATATTAAGACAAAATCATTCTTATCAAACACAGAGGGAAGCTGCCCAGCCTACCTTAGTCTTTCTCTGTACTTTCTCTAATATATTCAAAGTCCTGTAAGAGATTTCATCTCCAGATTTGTGCTCCTTGTTATTTCCTTATTTTGTCTGTGTTCACAGATTTTTGATACTAAATTTTGTCTTGGACCTCCTTAAGAATCCAAAACTTCGGACATGAACATATATCCCTCAAGGATGCCAGCAAATGCTGTGTCTCCAAGACCATGCCAAGTCTCTAAAATTCTATCTGAATAGACTATGGAGGTTCCAAGTATTCCATTGCTTCAAACCCCTTAAAATAACCGTATTTTACTATTGTCATGCTCTACTTTTGCCAAATAAGTATCAAGTGTCATAATTCTTTGGAACTATTTCCTTTCAATGTTGTAAATGCTGACAGAAAAAATTCAAGTTGAAGAATACTTTTAGATTTAAGAAGTCTAAGACTCTGTTCATGCAAGCTTCATTTCTTAAGCTTGGTGGTAAATTTAAAAATCTCATTTATCTTTCTGAAGCCAAGTTCTTTCTAAATAAGAAGTAAAGCATATAAAGGATTTCTTTTTTTTTGGGGGGGGGGTCCTGTTGTGGGGCCTGAATTCTGAGCCTGGGCTCAACCACTTGAGCCACAGTGCCAATTCCGGCTTTTTTCTTTTTGCTTATGTGGTGCTGAGGAATCCAACCCAGGGCCTCATGCATGTAATGCAAGAGCTCTACCACTGAGCCACCTTCCCAGCCCCATAAAGGATTTCTTAAAAGAAATAAAAGCAGGCACATTTATTTAGAAAGAAAAAAGCAGGCACATTTCATTTTAAATTTTAATAAAGCCAGAAAATTTTGTTTCTGAAGTTCATAGCAAAAATACAGTGCTTGGGATTAAATTTATCAGTAGCAAATGTGAGCAACAGTAAAGTACACATGTCTATAATACCTGTCAGGAGGTGGAGATGTGAGGATTTCAGCTCAAAGCCAACCTGTACAGAAATGTCTATGAGACTCATCTCCAATTAACCAGCAAAAAGCCACAAGTGGTTTCCCTTATTTGCAACAACTAGTATATGTCTGAGACAAGCAGAAAAGGTCAGATAAGATTATGTTAAGCAAAATGAATGCCAAGATAAGGACACAATTGTGTTTTTTTTTCTTGCTTGCTATTGCTTCTAATGTATTTATAAGGTACCATGTGATTTCTTTGTTGCTTTGTATGTCCCTCCCCGTGGTATAACCCCTGTTTTCACTGTATTTGATGTTGGTATAATTTGTATAGGGGAGGGCAAAAACAAATTGTTGAAACAGGGATATAGGTTGACCCATTGCAACAATGAGATGTACAAGAAAACAGGGAAAACAAACTTTACAATTTAGGTGGTGGAAACCGGAGAGTGTAGTTGTGGAAGTGGGAGGGAAAAACAAACTTTACAATTTAGGTGGAAAAACAAACTTTATAACTTAGGTGGGGGGAACAGGAGAGTGTAGTTGTGGAAGTGGGAGGGAAGGGATGATAGGGGAAAAACAAAGGAGGAAACAACAATGCTTGATAAGCAATATACTCATTACCTTGCTCATGTAACTGTAACCCCTCCTCTGTACAGTATTCTCACAATTAAAAACAAAACTTATTTTTAAAAAAGCCAGAAGTGGACCAGTGTCTCAAGTGAAAGAGTATCACTCTTGAATAAAGAAGCAAAAGTGCAGTGCCTAGGTCCTAATTCAATCCCCAATACCTGCACACACACACACACACACACACACAAAAACACACACACACAAACACACACACACACATCTCTAAACAATGTAATATAGAATATGAGTCAAATTTTACATGATTTGTGAGTCTGTGGATAGAGGGTATCTTGGATTCATTTGCAGGCTTTACACATATTCTGCAGAGAAAGCCAATGGAACCTTTGTTCAAGGTATGTTTTTGCTCTCATCCAATAGTATTTTATGCAGAAAAAATATCTGTATTTGATTCCAGTGCCCTGCATCTTGTATATACATTTTTTGTAATTTGGGAAGGGGAAGGGAAATAACAAAATGCTAAAGTAAGGAAAGAGCTTGACCCATTGTAACAATGAGATGTACAAGACACTATGTTAAAAATGAACTTTACAACTTTGGAAGGGGGTGGGAGGAGTTGTGGAATTGGGGAGAGAAGGGATGGTAGGGGAAAAAACAAAGGAGGGGGTAACAATTCTGGATAGGAAATGTACTCACTACCTTATTCATGTAACTGTAACCCCTCCGTACAGTATTTTTACAATAAAAATATATAAAAAGAATATGTTGGTAGCTAATTTAAAACTGTCCAAGCTTACTGCATTGTTTGTGGGTGTGTAAATTTGTTCAAGCACATTGGAAAGTAGTATGGAGGTTCCTCAAAAGACTCCACATAGAGCTCCCCTGTGACTCAATTTGGGACATTTACCCAAATGATCACAAACAAGACCATACTAAAGCTACCAACACAACTGTTTATTGCAGCATTATTTACCATAGCTAAGATATGGAACCAACACAGATGCTCCTCAGTAGATGAATGGATCAAGAAAATGTGGTATATATACACAATGGAATTCTATGCCTCCATCAGAAAGAATGGCATTGCCCCATTTGTGAGGAAATGGACAGACTTGGAAAAAATTATATTAAGTGAAGTAAGCCAGGCCCAAAGAAACATAGGTCCCATGGTTTCCCTTATTTGCAATAACCAGTGTATGTATTGAGTCAAGCAGAAAAAGTCAGATAAGTTGGAGTTAGGCAAAATAGACCTCAAGATAAGCACTCAAGTGTTTTTTCTTTCTTGCTATTGCTTCTAACGTTTTATAAAGTGATTTTTTTTCGGTTGTGGGGCCTGAACTCTGGGCCTGGGCATTGTCTCTGAGCTCTTCAGCTCAAGGCCAGTGCTCTACTTATTGAGCCACAGTGCCACTTCCAGCTTTTTCTGTTTATGTGGTACTGAGGAATTGAACCCAGGGCCTCCTGCATGCATGGCAAGAACTCTACCACTGAGCCACCTTCCCAGCCCAGGGTGATTTGTTGTTGTTGTTGTTGCTTTGTGTGTCCTTCCCCCATGGTATAACTCCTGTTTTCACTGTAGTTAATGTTGGTATAATTTGTGGAGGGGAAGGGAAAAACAAATTGTTTAAATAGGGATACATGTGGACCCATTGCAACAATGAAATGTACAAGACATTAAGTTGAAATATGAACTTTACAACTTTGGGGAGGAGTCGGGGGACTAGATGGGGGAGAGGGGGTGTTGCAGCAGGGATGGTAAGGAGAAACAAAGGAGGAGGCAACAATGCTTGATAAGAAATGTCCTCATAGTAGGAGGAGGCCAGGCACGCAGAGCGCAGCCGGGTTACAATCTGACTGGCTAGCCAGTCTGGGGCACCTGGGCCTCCAAGGGTAGGATCCTGGTTGCTTGTGTCCTGCCCAACAAGTTGCTCCTCTCCAGCTCTCTCCAGTTATGTCATGGCCCCCAAACCCGGGGAACAGGAACCTGGCTTGCTTGGTAAAAGACGCCTCTGGCTTGCCCCACCACCTGCCCCTCCGCCACCCCCACCCCCACCCCCGGACTCGGACCTTGGGTATTTCAGGCCACTCCTCTGTAGCTGGAGACCTGCTGGAGACCTGCCGGGCAGCCTCTGGGAGAAGCAGGCCCAAACCTCTAGGGCCTTGGGCCCAGGGACCCAAGGAGGATGAGCTGGCTCTTTCCCCTGACCAAGAGCACCTCCTTCTCCACAGCAGGGTCCCCGGTGGTGGCCTCACCAGCCTCCAACAGCAGAAGCAGCGCCTGATCGAGTCCCTCCAGAACTCCCACTCCAGTATAGCTGAAATTCAGAAAGATGTGGAATACAGATTGCCCTTCACTGTAAACAACTTGACAATTAACATTAATATACTACTTCCTCCACAGTTTCCTCAGGAAAAAACAGTGATCAGTGTTTATCCACCAATCCGACATCCTTTAATGGATAAACAAGGAATATATGTTACCTCTCCATTAGTAAGCAATTTTACAATGCACTCAGATCTTGGAAAGATTAGCCAGAGTCTGTTGGATGAGTTTTGGAAGAATTCTCCTGTTTTAACTCCCACTTCAACAGCATTTCCATACCTGTATAGTAACCCAGGTGGACTGCCTCCTTATGCTTCTCAGTGTTTTCCGTTTCTTCCTGCATATCCTCCTCAAGAAGCTAACAGAACATCACTTCTTTGTTACTGACACTGTTTCTTCTTCAACAACAAGTTATACAACAGCCAACTCTGCTCTCCTACATTTGGTGTCCTTTCAAGTCTGCCATTGCCTGTTCCCACAGTGGAAACTTCAACACCGATAAGCCAAAATGGTTTTGGGTACATGATGTCAAATGTCCCTGATGCATTTCCAGAACTCTCAGAATTAAAGTGTGTCACAACTCACAGATATGAATGAACAAGAGGAAGTATTACTAGAACAGTTTCTGAGTTTACCTCAGCTAAAACAAATTATTAATGACAAGGATGATTTAGTAAAAAGTATTGAGGAATTAGCAAGAAAAATCTCCTCTTGGAGCCCAGTTTGGAAGCCAAAAGGCAAACTGTCTTAGATAAGTATGAGTTACTTACACAAATGAAATCTAAGTTTGAAAAGAAGATGCAGAGACAACATGAACTGAGTGAGAGTTGTAGTGCAGTTGGCCTAAAGGCAAGATTGAAAGTCGCTGCACATGAAGCTGAGGAAGAATCTGATAATATTGCTGAAGATTTCTTGGAGGGAAAAACTGAAATAGATGATTTTTCTCAGTAGCTTCATGGAAAAAAGAACAATTTGCCATTGTAGAAGAGCCAAGGAAGAAAAACTTCAACAAGAGATAGCAATACACAGCCAATCTCCTGCTCCATTATAGATTTTCCTGAAAACATGGACTGCCAAGAGAGAAATGGGACATAAAACTTAGTACATTATTTAAGATTTTTAAGTTGGCTGCATTCAGATGTACTCTACATTGTTTAAAGAACTGAGATTGATTTTATATAGATTAGAATGATTATGATCTTTGCTTTGAAAATTTTTCTGCAGTATTTGCACTAAAAATGCCTATTTATCATTGATAAATCCTGTTCTGTTTAAATTTCACTGCTATTCTTATAATTAAATACCTTATGCATGTAATTTTAGTTTTAATATTTTATGAAAACTACTTAAACTTGTACTTTTAATTTGAAACTGCCTCATTTCTTTATCAAGAATGATATCTTATTTAGATTTTTTTCCTCTCAGTTTTTTTTAAGTACTTTCAGCTATGGAAAGATACCCACACCCTCCCTTTTTCCTTCTTTTTGGATAAAACTTTGAAAGGTAATTTGTTTTTAAATATCCATAATATCAGAAAATATCAAACCTGCCAATGTGCCATCTCAAAGTAACTTTTAATATACCTATAATAAATTTAAAAATTCAAAAATATGTCTTTATTACCTTGCTCATGTAATTGTAATCCCTCTGTACATATTTTCACAATAATAAAACTCATTAATAAAAATAAATAAAACTGTCCAAGCCACAAATAATATTAAAAAATAGCTCTATGGAAATGAAATGTAACCATCTTTTTAATCCTTTCACAAGTCCTCTAAACTGAATGATATATTTTATATGTTACTCTGATACCCCTACATATATTTTATTGTCTTATGGAAACTCTTCAGCAGATAGTCTATTGATTGATATTTTGTGTGTCAAATTCCCAAAATATGTTCTGTTCTCATATCCAACTAAAAAATTCTCATCTTCATCTTCCTTTTTGAAAAGTGAACACCTGTCATTTAGATAAGAGTCAATCCATGATTGCATTCACTAGATATTCAAACTGTCATCTCAGTTGTCAGGAATAATAAAGTTCATTCTATATACTCATTTATTCTAGATCAAACTCTTTGATACATTCTCATGGCATTGATAACAAAACCAAGCATCAACATATATGACTTTATTTCATCTCATGTTCGCTCTGGAATGTTTAGAAAATTGTCTCTTAAATGTATAGCCACAGAGTAGCTATATTTAGTTGATTAATAAATTATTTTATTTACTAATCTATTTATTTCAGTAATAGGGCTTGAACTCAGGGACTCAGTGTTATTGTTCCTTAGATTTTATGCTCACGGCTAGTGCTTTACCATTGCAGCCACGTAAGAGTCTCACAGATATACTTGCCTGTGTGGGAATCGAGTCATGATCTGAGATGTCAGGCTCCTGAGTAGCTAGGACTACATGTATGGGCCACCAGTGCCCAGTTTCATACTTACTTTATTTTAAATTATATTTACTCAGAAAGGCATCTAAACAAAAATGCTGTTTTTAATATTTTAAGATCCTACCTCCAGAGTCCTCTCCTCATTGTTGATGGACTCTTTTGTCCAGGGATGACTATTATATGGGTCCTTATAAGAAATTTATGACAACATGTGAAAAGAAACATTTGTAATTTTATATTGGAAAGGCAGAGTCTAATTTGCAGGACTAAACATAGTGAATACTCTCCAGCTGTGAACTCATGAAAACTATAGACAAGGATGATCAAGAATGGCCTAAGCTAGGATTCTAACCAGTGAATTCGAGGCTAGTAACCAGGGCAAATACAAGGCTTCATGGTTCAAATTTGATAATGAGACTCTAAGGGGAGCAATGGACAATCAGCCTCATCTAAAAGATTAGCTGGGAGTGGGATTCTGGAGGTGAAAGTTGTTGGTCATGAGCTTTTCCAACCTAATAGGGATTGAGATTTATTTACAGATGATCTCTTTAGAAGAGGTCACTAACACCATGACTGTCCATTCATTGAATTGTGTCACACTAAATAATGCCATTTCATCAAAAGTGATTTGGAATTACCAAGATCAATTTGGAAGACATTTCAGATGATTCCTTTCTTTGTTCCTTCTGAAGAACTTTGATGGATGAATCTGGGAAGATGAAGGACAGAATTCACTAACTTTTGAGGCTGGGAAGGTGGCTCAGAGTGGTAGAGTACTTGTCTCCAATACATGAGGCCCTGTGTTGGATTCCTCAGCATCACATAAACAGTAAGAAAAAAAAAAAGGCCAGAAATGGCGCTGTGCCACTAGTGGTAGTGTTCTAGCCTAGAGCTGAAGAGCTCAGTGACAGTAACCAGGCCTAGAGTTCAAGCCCCACGACTGACAAAGAAAAAAAAAAAATGACCTTTTTTTGTTATTGTTCTTGTATGTCGGACAATGTTTTCTTCTCATAATAATTTTGTTGAATAAGAGATTCTAAACTTCTCTGTTTCTGTTTTAGTTTTGCTCTATTTTGTTATGTTTTTCTTCCATACTTTAAATATTCTCCTCCATTTAATTGTTGCTTGCAAAAATTTAGAAAATTTTGATAAAATCTTTATATTTGTCCCTCTGAAGTAAGGCTCCACTGTTTGTGATTTTCTTTCTTTTTTAAAATTTAATTTAATTTAATTGTAAAGGTGATGCACAGAGGCTTTATAATTCCATAAGTAAGGTAGTGAGTTCATTTCTTCTCAAACATTGTTTACCCCTCCCTCATTTTTTCTTCCACTTTCCCTCTGACTCTCCCCAACTAAGAGACATTGTGTTAGAACCAGACAGTCTTTCTTTTTCTCTGAAAATATATTTTATTATACTGTTCAGCTAATACACAGATGTATTGTACAGGTAATGTTATGATTACATAAGTCAGATAATAAATGTATTCCTTTTGAACTCTGCCACCCTTTCCTTGGCTCTCTCTCAGTTTTTCTTTCCCATCCCTACTCACAGCTTTTAGTTTAATTTAAATTTAATTTTTATTGTCCAGGTGTTGTACCTCGGAGTTACAGTCACATAAGTAAGGTAGTGAGTACATTTCTTACTAACTTTATACCCCTGCCTTCATTTTTCTCCTGCTTTCCCTTCCCCCAAGGCCTCCCCAAAAGTTGTTCAGAACATTTCCAACATATGGTTTTGTGAGTATCGCTGTTGCATTGGTTCTCACCTTTGTCCTTTGACTCACCATTTTTTGTTACCCTTCGCCTAACTGAGATAAATATTTATACAATACCCAGGGTACCAAAATCAAATACAGTGACAACAAGGGATATACCATAGGGCAAAGAACATGTAAAAGAAATAAAAAAACCCACATAGTACATTAAAAAACACCACCAACAAAGAAAAACCTCTTGTGTCCATATCTTGGGATTCATTTTTCTTAGCATCATCTTATATGATCATATGTACATAGCTATTGAGCTATTCTGCTCATCTGCTAAGATTATCCTAGAAGTATACTATTTACTACACATAAGGGAAACCATGGGACCTATGTTTCTTTGGGTCTGGCTTACTTCACTTAATATGATTTTTTTCCAAGTCCTTCCAAATGGGACATTGTCTTTCTGATAGAAGTATAGAATTCATATATATCTTTTATTTGGTCGGTCATGGGGCTTGAACTCTTGGCTTGAGCACTGTCCCTTAGCTCTTCAGCTCAAGGCTAGAGCTCTACCACTTGAACTACATGCCACTTCTGGTTTTTCTGGTGGTTTATTGGAGATGAGTGTCAAGAATTTTCCTGCCCAGGCTGGCTTTGAACACAATCCTCAGATCTCAGCCTCCTGAGTAGCTAGGATTATAGGCATGAGCCACCAGCACCCAGCATCTATCACATTTTCTTGATCTATTCATCTATTTATGTATTGAGGGGCAGTTCATTTTCTACATACTGTCTAATGAATACCACTGCTGCATTTGTTCTCCCTTTGTCCCACCTTTTCTGTGCCCCCCATCCTTCTAATGACAAATAAAGGAAAATAACAAAAACAGCAGCAACAACAACAAAAATCTGATTTCCATCTCTTGGAGTTCATTTCTTTAAATATCATTTTTATAGGATCATGTGCACACAGCGATTTTTCCTTTTTGATCTGCTGCTATGAATATCTCCCTATGGTCTCACTGTGTGGTGGGTGACTTTTTTATTTCTGCTGTTGATGTTCTGCCATTAAAATATGATTTTTTAAAACATTTGCTTTCTTTTGTTAGCTTCTGGAATTTCATATAAATTTTGTTTAATTTTCAACTATTATCATTTGAACAGGTTTTCTGGCCTTTGTAATCTTGCTTCTCTGGTATTCATTATACATATATTATACCTTCAATAATTATCACATAGATGGTGTATATTTTATTTCTTCTAATTCATTCCTTTTTCTATCTCAATTTCAGGTTGGTAACTGTCTATTGAAAGGGCTTTAAGCTCACTGTTTGTTCATATGTATTTTTTCCCACTACACTGATGAGTTCATCAAAGTCTTTTGTTTTCTGTTTTATACTAATATCGTCAGTGATATTTTAAAACTTCTTTCTAATGTTACTGTCTCTCTCCTTACCTGTATGTTTAATTCATGATGTCCAAGTTGTTCACTACAGCACTCCATGTAGTAATTATGATTATATAATTCTTTGAAATTGTCAGTCTGATAATTGTTATATTGGATTAAAAATTCATACATATTTTCTGAACCTGGCTCTTAGTGTCTCTTAAATTTTTGTGAAAAGACAAATACACCAAGTACATAGAATACAAGTAAAAAATGCCAGTAGTATGAGGTTTTATATTTATCTGGCTGGGCATTAAGATCTATTTCATCTTTGATGTACTTGCAGGTATTAAAAGTTCTTTACTTTTAATATTCTTCTTTTATTTATTCCCCCCTGCTGTATTTGGGGACAATAAAATACTTGCTCTTATATAGCCTTTGTTATATCACCATCAATCACTTATACCCAAACCCTGTGGTAGGTTTGAAAGGTATCTGTGAAGATATTTGCTTTGTATTTTATACCTAAGTTTCTCTTGCTTTCCAGTTCCCTGTGTTTTCTCCGTCTTGGGACCATCACCCAGTCTCTCTCTTTCTCTTTCTCTCTCTTCCTCTCTGTCTTCCTTTCTCCCTCTCCAAAATTTTTGGGCTTTGACTTTCCTAATACATGACAGAAAGGCAAGAAGAGGGTGGGGTTTCAAACAATCCTTCCCTTATTTCATGTCACACGATGGTGACACTGTTTTTCTTAACCAGAAGCCCATTGTTGCCAAGAACAAGATATTTTGGGACCATCTCTTTTCCTCGGATGTCAGAAATTATTAAACTCTGAGCATTGTGATGGGAATTTGTCAAAACTCTTACAGGTAAATTTCATAGAAATATATCCTCATTACTCCCACTAAAGAAGGTTCTCACCAAGTTGTAACTGAACCTACTTCTCACCCAGTGTCTAGCAACTTAAAGATGTTATTGTGTGTGAGAGGAAACTGAGTTGATTTGAACATGGGTTACCCCAACCTATCTTTGAGTTAACAATCCATCCCAAATGTATTATCATGCACTGGAGTGCATAATAACATATGAAATTTATAAGGATTAACTGCAAAGGCATTGAAAATCTGAAAATGAATATGATTTTTGGATTTAAAGGCAATTACTAGCATATTAAACCTGTGCATGTTCTTAAACATCATAAACAAATGAAGCATTCTACATACTCACGATACATGTATGAGTGACGTGGAGGCAATATTGAAGTAGACTCAAGCTCACGGGAATGAGAAAATATCATCATATTATCCAAATTATACAATGAAACCTGTGGTAGCTATCTACCCACATATTCTAATAACAATATCAGAGGAACTTCATTAGGAAAGTCTTTTTTTTTTTTTTGCTTATGTGGTGCTGAGGAATCAAACCCAGGGCCTCAGGCATGCAAGGCAAGCGCTCTACCACTGAGCCACCTTCCCAGCCCAGAAAAGTCTTTTTTATTAACTGATAAATTTAAAATTTCCCTTAAACTTGATGATGTTTTAAGTTGTGGATCTACATTACTAAAAGTAGAAAAATTATTAGCAAGCAGACCTACCTGATGTGACATTTTACAAATTTCTCTGCCAAAGTTTTCTATTCTTTGTTATAATTGATATCTTGCTGTGATTCCCATTACCCAGTGCAGAAGAAAGTCATTTGTGGATAAACACAATAAAATATACTTATCAAATTTTGTTCCCCTTTTCTGAACCCAGACTTCATCATTATTGATTGGTGCATTATAAAATTAAACTAAAACTAGGCAACAGTGGGTCATGCTTTTATAATGCTAGGTACTCAAAGGCAGATATCTGGAGGAGGAAAGTTCAAAGCCCATATAGGAATAAGACTGCATGAGACTCCATCTCTGATGAATTAGCAAAATGCTTGTGATGGTTCTAGCTATGAGCATTAGCCATGAACAATAAAGCTAAGTCAATGCGATTGTTTCTAACCCATTTATAAGATTATTTCTTTGTTGCTTTTTATGTCCCTCCCCCACAGTATAATCCCTGCTTTCACTGTATTTGATGTAGGTATAATTTGTGGAGGGGAAGGGGAAAACAAATCGTTTAAATAGGGATACAGGTGGACCCATTGCAACAATGAGATGTACAAGTCATTATGTTGAAAATGAACTTTACAACTTTCGGGGGGGAGTTAGGTGTGGAGGATGGGGGGGCAGGGCGGAGGATGGGAAGGGATGGGAAGGGGAAACAAAGGAGGAGGCTGCAATGCTTGATAAGAAATGTACTCATTACCTTGCCCATGTAATTGTAACTCCTCTGTACAGTATTTTCACAATAAAAAAATAAAAAAAGAAAGCTGAGTCAGAAATTAAGTCCCTGAACTCAAACACATCCATTATCACCACCACCACCACAAGAAGTCATACCAGACAGAATACACCATGTGTTCTTACTTTACCCTTGAAATGTGATCTCTGACTACAGGTGATACTACCATACCATAATATCTGTCATCTCTGACTACAGGTGATACTACCATGATATCAAAACTTACTGAGTTAACCAGATATGCTTTATTTGAAAAGGTGAAGTATTTCTTCTACATCTGTATCAACTTACACTTATTGTGTGTCCAAAATGGGAATTATCACGACTTTTACGAACTTGAAAATGGTCTCTATTTAAAACCACTGGAGGATTCCAATGTCCAAATTTCATAGAAAAAGAACATGGAACATGCAGAAAATATGTTCAGTATTAATCCTAGCATCTCTACTTCATTTACATTCTGATGACCATAATATTCCACAAAGTCTAACAGAAAAGCTCAAGAGACTCATCTCCAGTTAACCAACACAAAAGCCAAGACGTAGCGGTGTGATTCAAGTGGTAGAGCTACAACTTTGAGTGGAAAATCAAAGGTGATAGAATCTATATATGATCTTGGACAAGAGTCCAGGCCTTGGTGACGAATATGACATTGACAAATGGATTTGCTAGCTATAGACCTATACCTGCTAATAGTTTGGAAAGTTTGTTGTTGTTGTTGTTGTTGTTGTTGTTGTTATTAACTTTCTGGACTGAAGGTTTTCCTCAAATAACTATGTTTCTGACTGCAGCAAGATTGGAGGCCGAGATCTTAGGATTGTGATTTGAAGCTAGCTAAGGCAGAAAAGTTTGTGACATTTTTATCCCCAAATAGCTACTTTAAAAATCCAGAAGTGGATATATAGCTCAAGCATTAGAGTGCCAGCCTTAAGTGAAAAGGCTAAGGGAGATTTTGAGACACTGAGTTCAAGCCCTAATACCAGAAGAACAACAAATAAACGAACATCCTCTAGTGTTTTAAACTATGGTAAACGTTGTCACATTCTAAAACAGTCCCTAAATTCTGACACTCTTAAAACAACATCTTTAACACTTAACAAAAGTTAAAAAAAGGAAAAGAAAGCTTTAAAATATAATAAGTTTATGTAAAACTTGTAAATTTTCTTGACCAACTGTGTTCTAGTCTCTGTCCTGGTCACAACACTGCTTAGATCTCCTGGCTTGCACTTGCACTTGCACTATATCACTATATATATATATATATGTATATATACATATATGCATTGTATAAATGTACTATATATATATATATATATATATATATATATATATATATATATGGGTTCTTGCAATATATTTAGTATATCATGAACAGGCACCAACTTCCATTCTGTACACTCTTCAAGCAGGTTCTAAATGACCTAATACTAAAGAATTTGTCTTCTGGAAAATAGACCAGAAGAGAAATGCCTTAGAATTATGTTTTAAAATATCCTATTAAATACTTCTGTGCACTAAAGCAGTCGTTAATCTTCATAGTACTGATCCTTGGCTAAAAGTGTCCTGGCTGCAAAGATATAAGACATGGACCTCCATTCTATAAGGAAATGTAAAGCTAAGAGTCAGTCTTAATAATCCTTAGAAGACAGATGGCTTTGGATGATGTATCTGTCACAGATTAATCAGGGGGAAAATCCACACAGTAATTTAAACAAGAGGGAAGTTCAATAGAAAGAACTATGAACTATAGGAAAGTATTGGGGTACTACAGTGTTGGCTAATAAAATAAGAATAACTGCAAAGAATATAGACACAGAAATGTAGGAGACAGAGCAAAGCATTGTGGGCTCACAGAATGACAAAGGAGTTGTTATGGCTGGGCTTGTGGAAACATACTGTCTGGCTGGACATTGCTGTGAGTTTGCAGGTGACTGGAGATGGCTAGAAGTGTCCTGTTTGGTAGGGAAGCTGGGTGCACTAGAAGAGCTTCTCCATGAGCACCCAGAATGAACCCAGAATGTGAATACAAAACACTCTGTGCTACACCTTGCACCCTCTGTAGGCTTTCATCTAGGAATTCTGAAGTGAAACAACTAGGTGAATATGGAGCTCCTTTGTGGAATGCAGTGCTGGTTTTATATCTTATGTGTGCTTATGACTGACCTTAGCCTGGATATTTACAATCCTTGGTCTTCAAATCCCCTTTATGGTAAATAGTCCCTCCTTTGCATGAGAGTCCACGCCAATGACATCATCACTGTTTAAAGATGTGAGTAAAACTTAAATCAAATCTTTACACACATTTTTTTGCATGGCAAATAACTCTTCTCAGAACCAATGACTATTTTAAAATGTGTTTCATAAGTATTTTTGCTCAATTAATAAGTTATAATTTACAAAAATAAAGTAAGTGAGACAACCAAAGGTCTGAAACCACTTGCATTCACATCTATGAAAGCAACAGTAATAAATCCATGTATCCAGGTGGGTGAGATTCAGGAAGGAAACAGAAATAGAGGAAGCATCTTTATAGATATCATACGAGTCTTACTTCATGTGTGTGTGTTCAGATATTTTTCTCATCTAGTCTTTCATTCATTGATTACCATTTCTCTTTCTCCACCCCTTACTTCCTCCCTCTTTCCCTTCCTCCCTCTTTGCTGTCTCTCTCTCTCTGTCTCTCTCTGTCTCTCTCTGTCTCTCTCTGTCTCTCTCTCCACACCTATCCCTCTCCCCCTGCTTCCATTCTTTTCTTCTTCTTGAAGACATCTAAAATAATGGACCCTGTCTTGGAAATTTAATGACAAGTTTCATTTCTCCTCATCTTCCTCGTCCTCATCCTTCTCCTTCCTCCTCCTCGCCATCGTCCTCCTCCTGTTCCTCCTGTTCCTCCTGTTCCTCCTCCTCCTGTTCCTCCTCCTCGTCCTCCTCCTCCTCCTCCTCCTCCTCCTCCTCCTCCTCCTCCTCCTCCTCCTCCTCTTCTTCTTCTTCTTTTTCCTCTCCTTCTTCCTCTTCTTCCTCCTCCTCTTCTTCCTACCACCACTTTAACAAATAACTGATTAGAATTCATGGTCTTTTGCTTGCTAGGCAGTGCTCCACTACTGAGCTATATCAAGTAATTTCTAATGTTTAAGTATTCTTCACTTAGGGATTCAAAACTTTTGCACAGGTCAGAATGGACCTTAATTCCTCTTTTTTATTGTGAAAATACTGTACAGAGGGGTTACAATTACATGGGCAAGATAATGAGTACATTTCTTATCAAGCATTGTAGCCTCTTCCTTTGTTTTCCTTTCCCATCCCTTCCCATCCTCCCCCCCCCTCCCACCCAATCCTCCTCCCCCCTGGACCTTAATTCTTCTACCTGAACCTCTCATTGTGAAGACTACAAGCATGTATTCTCAGGCTCAACTGTTTTGTTTTGTTTTGTTCCTTGAGTTAAGGTCTTTCTACCTTTGTACCTAAACATTCCTGTAATTTCAGAGGCAAGGATTGCATTTTTGAGGGCCAAGTTGGATGAAAAAAAAATAAAAACAAGTTAGCAAGCTCTCCTCTCAACTTAATTCACACTTAACTAGTGTACTGGTATGCAAATGCAATCCCAGCTATGAAGGAGATCTATCGCCTATATAGAAAAATTGTGATCCTGGCCTAGGTAAAAAACAGAGGACCCTATTGGAAAAATAAATAAATAAATAGATAAATAAATAAATAATAAATGAATGAAGGGTCTGTGGTGTACACCAAGGGTAAAGAACGTTTGTAAATATAAAAGAACCTGTGTTCAAACCCTTAGCATAGAATTTAATCAGGACTATTTGAGAAGTCTTAATAAACTGTAAGATAACCATTCCTCTATGAATCAATTACAAAAGACAATAAAACTCTGTGAGTTGGATTCTAAAAAGAACATAAAACTGGTGGAAACACCTTAGTCAATGTCCAGAGGGCCATTTCATTTATACCACTAAATGCTTATATTAGGAAGTAATAAATTCTAAAATCAAAATGATCTATTAAAATTGGACTTAAGATAAAATCAGAGTAAGTATAAATGAAGAAATAAAACCTTTAATGAATCTCTTTGATATTGATAATTGTTGTTTGGTGTTCTGGTCAAAGGGCTTCAACTCAGGACCTGAGTACTACCTCTGAATAATTCCACTTAAGTCTAGAACTCTACCTCTTAGGCCACTGCTCCATTTCCATGTCTTTGGCAGTTAATTGAAAGTAAGAGTCTCATAGTCTTTCCTGCCCAATTTGGCTTAGAATTGTGATACTCAGACTGCAGCCACTTGGGCAGTTTGGATTACAGGTTTAGAAGCCAGTGTTGACTTTGTTGAGTTCTTATACTTTCCATCGATGTCATTCTCAGGTATGATAATAGTAAGATACCCTGTGATGACCTGGATTCATAAAAAATTCTTCCTTCCCTCCATGGTAGAGTAGAAGTCAAATTTCCTATGATATTCAAAATCACCCTCCCCAGTAGCACAGCCCTTTCTTTTCCTGTTAATACAGATGCAGGAGGAATCCAAAATGGCCTGCAGCATGGTTAACTTCCAGTTCAATGGTATTACTGTGAAATCATTTTCCTCTTCAGAAAGACCTCTACACTATCAAAACATAAGCTCACTAGCAAAAACTTTCTAGTAGGTTCTGAGGGTTAATGAGCAATAGTTCTTCCATTTGTATCTTTTACCTCTACACCTGTGACTCTTAGCTATGGAAGAAAAATGCTGTAAAGGCTGATTCCAAAATGGTATATAGGACCATCCCTCAGTCCTGTATGGTATTGCTAACTAGTAGCTACTATAATTGGGCCTTCAAACAGCTGATCCTCTGTTCCCTTATTCATTGAATTGGGATAGTATGTCACATGGCAAGAATTCATGCCATCACATGACAGGGAATTCCATGAGCATGCAACTGTTGTTATACTTCATTTTCTGTGAAGTGAGTTTCGGGGTCAAAAGCAATGCTATATGGGATCTCCATCATGTGGACATTTTTATTCTACTTTGAGCAAAAGCTTTTTGCGCAAGAAAGTAAATCTGTATTTAAAGTATGTACATATTCAAATGAAATTGCATCAACCTTTCCACAATGGAGATGGTCCTCCTCAGGGAATGGTGGACTACTGGGAGCACAGTGTTAGTGTCTGCTATTGAAGCCTAGCTGTTTAGCAGGAGTTATTGGCAGGTCAACATTGGCAAGGAAAATCCATGATGCTGAACTTCTATATAACCACTGTCTTGTATCTCTGACTACATTGCCCATGAACCCATTGAGAAACAACAGATTGATAGACTGAGTAGATGATTGGATTCTCTAAACAGGTATAGATGTCTGTTCTTGGGAGAAAAGGTATGATTCTCATCATCTATCTTCCTCCTTTGCTGAGGTCACTTTCAGGTGAGCATTCCCGTGGGAATTCACAGATGTCTTCATCCATATGAGAAGTATACACACTTACTTGTGGCTCTTTTCACCTAGAGAAGTCCATGCAGATACCTCATTAATAACTTACCTTGTTAAAAAATTCCAATCATCCAGTGAGTCCATCTAATATTTTCAAGTTCTAAACTATTCTACTAAGTAAAATCTTGTCATTGTCCCATGTATCAGTACATCATCATATATCTGGCCATTTCTCCTTAGTAAAGAGAACAATTAGTGACTCTATTTGAGGTCCTGACCATCAAAAGAACTGTCATTTACCTTTTTGTTCAGAGAGAAACAGAAGGTTGAATGTAGAATCACAGTTGACTACTTTCATGTGTGTGTTAGCTGTGGGTTATGCAAAACCATCTGTAAACCATACCTAAATATTCCATTCTTCAGTCAGCTGCCCAAAAAACATCTCAAATACTCATTGATGTCGACTTGTGTAGAGATATCCTGACAGTAGCATGGATAATGGACTTTTCAAGGAACTTTTTCCATATAAATAATTTTCTGTGTTTAAGGCCTGCTTTTATTCCACTTCTTTGTGAAAATGAAATGTTTATACTAACATACCACTTTATGGCTTGGTGAATCAGATAATACTCAATTCAAGATGGATAGCACAAGCTCATCATGACTGTGACCTATAAATAAATGATCAATCTCCACTCAAGGCCCTGTAGTAAGCTAAGAAATTTAGGGTAGGGTCGGGGCTGGGAAGGTGACTTAGTGGTAGAGCACTTGCCTTGCATGCCTGAGGCCCTGAGTTTGATTCCTAAGCACCACATAAGCAAAAAGAAAAAAGCTGGAAATGGTACTGTGGCTCAAGTGGCAGAGCACTAGCCTTGAGCTGAAGAGCTGAGGGACAGCTTCCAGGCCCAGAGTTCAGGCCCCATGACCGGAAATAAAAAAAATGAGTAGGTTCATTTTTTTCCTTAAATAGTATCAGGACTTTTACCAAACTTTAAGTACTTGCACAGTGTTCATACACATAGTAAAGGCTCTAACTAGCATTCCTCTTCTTTGCCATTGCCAAACATCGTTGGATGTGTAGGATAATGGAACTCAATGTCAGAACACATGAGTCTGGGCCTGTCGCAAAGCCTTCTCTTCTGGACCACAGTCTAAACGAGGATATTTTAGGTTATAAAGATGGTATGTATTTGTACATTCCATTACATATCCCCTTTTTGTTGAGAGAGGCCAGATCAACTTGTGCCTAAAGATGAACATCTTGACTCCTCTAACACCCTACCCCAGCCCATAAAGGTTGAAGGGTCTTAAATTTGCTACATTTCATTTCCTGCTGGACACTACAAATGTATCAATGGAAACTACAGAGACTTTGCTTATGTTGGTTCATCAGGTCTAGCCAACATAAGGCCACCATTGCAACGGACTAATATGATACTGTTTGAAAGAAAATGTTAGGATTTACTACTCTTGCATTTTATTTATTTTTCTTTTTTATCACAATGAGATTTGATCTCAGGGACTTGTGCTTGCTAGGCTGGCACTTCACCTCTCAGTCATGCCTCCACTCTGCTCTTCGTTGATTATTTTTTAGATAGGAATTTGATTCCATCCTGGGCAACCTCCTGGACTATTATTGGTCTACTTTAGTCCTCCCATAATGCTGAGCTATCAGAAGATTTCCATATTGTCTAGCTTCCCTATATTAAGATGGAGTCTCTCAAATATTTCTTCCTGGGATAGTCTGGAACCATGATTTTCCAATTCTCCTGGTTGCATGGAGTGTGTAATGACTGGTGCTCATCGCTGTGTCCAGGTACAGGTGGAGAAAGGGTCTTGACAAGTTTCCTGCACAGACTGGTCTCAAAACAGAGTTCTTCTATCCCAGCTTCCTAAGGAGCTAAGATCATACACATAAGAATCCAAATACATGGGATTTTTATTTGTTGAATGTCATTAATGAATTATTTAGTGTTCTTCTTTGTGGTCCTAATCACAAATTCTTGAAAAAATGTTAATCATGATCAGCTTGAAATTTTCAATTAGATAATTCAAATTATACTTTGTAGAATTTCTATAAACTGATAACTTTAAGATATTTGAAGTGTGACAGAGTTCCTATACACCTGCTTCTTTTCTTAATATGATAGGTATACTTAGTAAAAATATAATTTTTATTAACCCATATAGGTAACTTTAATACTGCATATTATCTGCTAAGTACTTATACAAATACTAAATACTAAAACAAAATTGTGGATAGAAACAAAACTTTTTAAAATCATTGAAATGTAATTATTCAGGTCAAGGTTAATTTTTAATTTGTTGAAATATATTGGTAGATATTAACTGATTTCAGGGAAGCCACAGTTACTAATCCATGGTAGAGGACTTTTCAGACTGAACTATTTATACAAAATACCTATTTCATTTTGTAATTATTAAAGGTTAACACATATACATCTAATTTATTTCAGGCATTAGTGACTGCTATTTAAATCAACAAAAATATTATTCAACATAAATACAGTTTTAGGAACAAATTATTTTACTAGCACATTTAGAAATTGTTAGTCATGCATGTAAACTTTTAATGTATTTAGCTGTTTGCTCATGGCTCAAGTCTGCAACCATAGCTGATGAGATCTAAAGGTCATTTTTCAAACCCAGCCAAGGCTGAAAAGTCCATTAGACTCTTATCACCAATTAACCAGCCAAAAGCCAGAAGTGGAGTTGTGGCTCAAGTGATAAAGCATCAGCTTTGAGTGAAAAATCCAATCAAGAGCTCAACGCCTTGAATACCAGCATTGTTATAGGCAGAAAAAATTAAATAAATAATAAAAAGATGGGTGCCCATGGCCCACACCTTTAATCTTAGCTACTCAGGAGGCTGAGATCTGAGCATCATGGGTCAAAGCCATCCCAGGCAGGACAGTCCGAGAAATTCTTATCTCCAATAAACCACCAGAAAACCGCAAGTGACACTGTAGCTCAAGTGGTATAGCATTAGCCTTGTGCTGAAGAGCTGAGGGACAGCACCCAGGCCCAGAGTTCAAGCTCCATGACTGACAAAAAAAATTATAATAATAAGTTAATATGAAATTTATATGTTGAAAGTTTTGCAATTATTTAAAATATGTCTAGACTCAATCTCATATTAAATATATTAATAAAAACTTTACTTTTTATTTTTTAGTTCATTAAAAATAGTATACTATCTTGGGAAAGTAAATTAATGTTTCCCAAGGCTATGTGATAGCCTGTATGATACTCAAACTATTTGACATAAAGTTCCCAGAGTAGAGGGGATAGCTAGAAATCAAAGATGCATATATAGATAGAAATCAAAGATGCATATATAAAATCTTCTATGCCTCTGTGGGCGCCAGTGGCTCACACCTATAATCCTAGCTACTCAAGAGGCTGAGATCTGAGAATCGTGGTTCAAAGCCAGCCCAGGCAGTAAAGTCCATGAGACTCTCATCTCCAATAAACCACTAGAAAACCAGAAGTGGCGCTATAGCTCAAGCAGTAGAGCATTTGCCTTGAGCTGAAGAGCACAAGGACAGCACTCAGGCCCAGAGTTCAAGCCCCATGACAGACAAAAAAAAAGAAAAAAGAAAAAAGAAAAAAAAACCTTCTATACTGATGGCTCATACTTTAATCATAGCTAATTAGAAACCTGAGATCTGAGGATCATGGTTTGAAAGCAGCCTAGGTAGGAAGTCTATGAGAATCTGAGATTCTCATAGCATTTTAGATGACCTCAAATAGTCCTTTCCATATAGTACCATGTTTTAGAAAAGAAATTCATCAACAATACTAGCTACCTTAATCCTAATAATGTTGAAATAAAGCAATAAAATTATTCTCCTTTAAATGATCAAATATCTTTGGTTAGTTTAGAGTTAATTTAAACTGAAAATTAATTTATACATTTTTCCTTATTTTTTTAAACAGTGTAGCTTTTCCTTCAGGTATGACTTGGGTACATGAATGTCATCCTTTCTCACATATATACAGTAGGGCTTTGTCCAAATACTAGCAAGCTAGGTGAATTCAGAATCATTACTGTTTGTAGTATCTATAATTTATATCCAATCTTTCTCTGATGGAGTAAAACTGGATGACACATAAAAACCTACCCTATATGAACAAATTTACGCTACTTGTGAGTGCAAGAGACAATCAGAAAATGAATGTTATAATTCACTTTCCTCTGGAAGAAAATTGTAATTATAATCATTTGTGAATATCATCTAGAAACCTTCAGTTAAACCTCAAGTAAGTTCTGTGGGCTGTGTTCTGTTTTCTCCATATGTATGCCAAATGCAATAACATAATTCCTGTACTTGTTTATTTACACATTAAGATGCCAAAAATACACAAAGTCCACTATACTTAGAATGCAATCTCACTAGCATTTAAAACATGCAAGACAGAAGAAAACAGTTTAAACGTTTTGATGAAAAAGAACAAAATGTAAATAAAAAAGATTAAAAAAGAAGAAAAACTAATGTAAAGTCACTCTGAGAAAAATCAAAAGCATGAAAATCCAACTTGTTCTCAAACAAAATAACATAATAGAAAACTGGAAGGCTAAGTAAATCTGCTAGTTGCAATTAATAAAATGGAATTGAGCTGGAAAACAAAGTCATTGCATCAAGTTAAAAATGAATTAGAATAACTCTAGATGAAATGATAACCTGAAATTCACAAAAATTAAAAAAAGAAAGGAAAATGGAAAAGAATGTAAGCTGAACCGAAACTGAGAGGAAGTGTGAAGTTCATAACTAAAACTGACAGCTGTAAACTGGCATGCCAACACTGAGTTTCCCCCAGTTAAGTATTTGCTATATGTTGTTATGATTCTGTAATGCAGTTTGAACTCTGGTATTGTGATACTCACAGAATTGCTCTTTTGACCAGAAATGCTGTCACTATCCATGATGTTTTATGCTTTCATATACATCTTAGAGCTGATTGTTCAATTAAGTAGGGAATGGTGTTGAGCTTCTGGTGGGTACTGTATTGAATTTGTAGGTTGTTTTGATAGAATAGACCCTCTCGTCCAGGTTGGGAATGTGGCTGTTGGTAGAGTGCTTGCCTAGCATGCATGAAGCTCTGGGTTCGGTTACTCAGTACACATAAATTTTTTTTTTAAATCTAGAAGTGGTGCTGTGGCTCAAGTGGTAGAGTGCTAGCCTTGAGCAAAAGAAGAAGCTCAGGGACAGTACCCAGGGCCTGAGTTTTAGCCCTAGGACTAGCAAAACAAAACAAAGCAAAACAAATCAAATTCCTCTAGTCCATGATCCTAAAATATCTTTATATCTTCTGGTGTCTTCCTCCCTCTATCCCTCCTTCCCCTCTTCCCTCCCTCTTCCCTCCTTTTTCCTTTCTTTCCTTCTTCCTTCCTTAACTCTCTATTTCCTTCCTACTTTTTTCTTTCTTTTTTATCTTTTCTTCCCCATTGTAGAATTTTTTCATGTCCGTGGTGAACTTTATACTCAGATTTCTGAGGCTACTGTCAATGGAATTGTTTTATTAGAAATTTTTCTATTCCAAATGTGTCATCATATTTTCTTATATAATTTTCATAGTATAATTTATAAAATCTTAATATAACACATTCCTTATGATTTGCAATATGCACAAGTTGTCTTTTTATAGTTACAGTAATTATAGTGTTTTGTAACTATATTAATCTCATGAAAGAACCAATAATTTACATTTTGCATTTTAGCGGGGTTTTGTATTTATTGTTTTTTTTGTTTTATGTGTAACTTTTTTCAATATATATTCCTTTATGTTTTCTTCTTGTGATTTTTTTCAAAAATATTAAAGATTGGCTTTATATCCTTGGTTTTCATCTTTTTTCTAAGAAATTAATTTATTACTATTTGTCTTGATTAACCATTTTAGCCACAATGCTCAATTTTTTTCTGCTGGACAATCTTTAGTTTTCAACTCTTTTGACTTATTCTTGGTAGATATTTATATAATTGCTTATAGAGTTATTCTTAACCTTACCTTTTCCTATCTCATAACCATTACAGTTGTAGAATGTGCTCAATGTTTTGACTTCAATATTTTAGAATTTCTTGATTGTTATTTAATTAAATAGTCCATATACACTCAAATGTAGTATTGCATGTTCAGATAAATATTTTATCTCTATCAATTGTATTGTGCTTTCTAATTTTGTTCTGATACCAAATTTGTTAGAAAATTTTTGTTCCCTTCCTTCCTTCCTTCCTTCCTTTCTTTCTGTCTTTCTGTCTTTCTGTCTTTCTGTCTTTCTTTTTCTATTTCTGTTTGTCCTGGAGCTTGTACTCAGGGTTCTCAGTGCTGTCCCTGAGCTTCTTTTTCTCAAGGCTAGTACTATATACCTCTTGAGGCACAGCTCCACTTCCAAACTTTGGTGGATTAATGGAGAGTAGAATCTCATATTTCCTTGTTCCATTCATCCATTGAGGAGCATCTGGGTTGACCTATCTTGGTTATGGTGTCTCTACAATGGAATTCTACTTATCCATTAGAAATAATGATATTGAACCATACATAAGGAAATGGAAAGACTTGAAAAGGATTACATTAGGTGAACTACACTAGACCCTGAGAAACACATGCTTTCCCTCCTGAGTAGAAATTAGAATGTGCCTATAAATATAGGTAAAAACACTGGGTGGCACCAAGCAGGTATAGATGAATTAAGTGAAGTATAATAGAATCTATGGGAAATATAAATAATATAGTTATTTAGAAAGACTAAGGCAAAGCCTATCAAAATGAATACTAGAAAATATGTACTTGCAAGAGACAGAGTGGATCAAGAAGAGGGGGGCAGAAGAATGAATGGGGGAAATAAGTAGAATGTAGACAAGAATGCAATATATATGTCACAGAACTGAGAAAAATAAGAGTGTGTGGATGAAGATCTTGAAGGGATGACTCAAACAAGATGCATTATGTACATAATTTTCTTTGTTAAATGAAAAAATCAAATAAAACCTACAAAATTAAGAAAAGTGAAGGAAGGGATAGTGTGAGAGGTGGTTGAGAATGTTAACTTTATTTTATTTTATTTTGTTCATGGGCCTGAACTCTGGGCCTAGGTGCTGTCCCTGAGCTCTTCAGCTCCAGGCTAGAAATCTATCACCTGAGCCACAGCACCATTTTGGCTTTCTCTGCTTTTGTGGTGCTTAGTAATAAAACCCAGGGCCTCATGTATCCAAGGCAAGCCACCTTCCCAGATCCAAGGGTGAGAATGTTAAAAAGGGTGACACTAATTCTCTTTTTATAAGACACTGTATTCATAAATTGCTGTGTTGAATTGCAACTCCTTTGGACAACTACCTGACAATAAATAAAAATATATATTTAAAAATAGAAGGAACAAAGAATATCTTAATATTCTCACCTATGCTGGCTCAAGTTGTGCTCCTCAGATCTCAGCCTCCTGCATACCTCTGATTTCTCCAGTTTACAGCATGAGCCACTGGCTAGTGAAGATTTTTTGAACGCTATTTTTCCTACTTTTCTCTTTTTGATTTTGTTTTTGCTATACTGTGATCAGTTTCAGATATTTGTACATTCTAGGCAGTTTATCACTGAGCTACACCTCCAATATCCCTTTCACTTTTACACCAAAACAATCTATTATCATCTACTACAGTGTCATGAAGATTTTCTATTTTTCTTCCTATTTTACATGTATACAACACACCCATACACATACATACATACATACATATATACATACATACATAGAGAAGAGAAAGAAAAATGTTAATTGTATTTAAGCAGAATTGTTTTTCTAGCAAATTGACTTAATTTTTGTTGTGCTATTACCATGATAAATTATTTGTTATGTGTAAAACTTTCACTTTAGGTCACAGTCCTGACATTTTTCTTCCTTCATTTAGCACTTATTTGAGTCATTTTCAATCATGATTTCATTTCTTCTTCTTGTGTTTGGATTCTTTTGTTAAATAAAGTCAAATCTATTATCTCCCACAGAGTTCAATCTTTTGAGCATCCACAAAAGTGTGAATATTTTATTTTAAGACTCAATTAGAAAATACTTTTAACACTGAATAAGACGGTGAGGTAAACTGTTAGGAAATTAAATATATTTTTATCTCCTTAGACCATGCTCATTCACACAGTTGTTTAATGGCTATGACAGGTTCATCATAACTTAGCTGCTGCAGGAAGGATAGAGATGAATGGAACACACACATCATTACCTCATGTCTGCAATATTCTGCTTTGAAGCAGGCCCCCCAAATTTATAGCTCACCTGTGTTTGCTGGTAATTTAAAGAGTTATGAAAGAAAATGAAGTAAGAGAAGAGCTAATGAAAATTGGGAACTATGCTCCTTTTATATGCCAATATCCAAGAAAAAATACATAGATAGTCCTTTATCATAGGAAATCTTATTAAGAAATAAAATTTCTTAAGAAAGGGTTAAAATCTGAGACGACACAGGCTGAGGTGACCACTGGTATATTCAACCAACAATCGAAAATTTAAGGTTTCTCTGGTGAATGTGAAATATTAAACATGGTGTTATGAAAGATGGCTAACTGATCATTGTAGCATTATATGAGAGCTTGTTTCACAAGTGGTTACAGTTGAAGACATCACAGATTGCTTTGTTGGATTGACCTTTCAAGACTGTAAGTATGGCTAGGATTTTTTTTTAATACATTCTAGGTGGTCCTTGAGCTCAGAATTCTGTGCATTGGAAACATTTCTGTTACAGTTTCTGTTATCAGGGAATGCACATGTGAAAACCTTTTCTTTATGCCAGTCCCCAGTTCCATTTTGCCAGGATCTGACACAAGTGGATCCAGTATAATTCTTCACCTAGGGGAAGATTTTTGAAGAGGTCCGATGATATGAGGAAATGAGCCATGCAGGTTCTTGGTCAAATACATGCATGGACTAGGAGAAACAGCAAATGCCAAGCTCTGTGTAAAAGCATGTGTCACTCATGGAAGTTTCTTCTTGCAAAATTTCTAAAATCCTTCCCCTGTTTTCCTTTCCAGCTAGTGTGCATCATTAGCTCTTGCTCTGGACTTGGAATTTTCATCTTAAAGATAACTTGTATGTATTACTATTATTTGCATTATATTCTCATAATTCACTTTCCTAATTTTTGACTGAAGGATATTTTTTTATTTTCTACAAAACATTAAATAAAGTTGCAAGAACACAGTGAAGAATTAATAGGTGCATACCGTGTATTAGACAAATAAACAATCTGAGAGATCTATTTTTGATGGCCTTTATTCTTATTTTTCTGCTAATTACTGGAAATTATAGTCAACACATAAAAATTGAGCAACTCTATGGCTATAATTAAGGCCTAAAGATAATGTCAAATATATGTCAGGCTAACAATGCATCACATTTATGTTCAGTCATTATGCTACAAGTTCTTTTAGCTTCAGTTATGCAATTATTTAATTCAGTCCATCACAACAATTGGTTAATTGAGTAAAATCTAAAGCATATTTACAAGAGAGCAAAAGGCTTATTATTCTATAGAATTATACTTATTGATTAATTGTCTCTTTCCTTTCAGCTGCTCTCTCTAGAAGAATTTTCTTTCTTTCTTTCTTTCTTTCTTTTTTCCAGTCATGGGGCTTGAACTCTGGGCCTGGGTGAAGTTACTCAGCTCTTCCGCTCAAAGAGAACATTCTACCACTTGAGTCATAGCACCACTTCCAGTTTTTTTTTTTTTCTGGTGGTTTATTGGAGATAAGAGTACCATGGACTTTCCTGCCAGGACTGGCTTTGAACCACGACCCTCAGATCTGAACTTTCTGAGTAGCCAGGATTACAAGCGTGAGCCACCAGTGCCAGGCTATAAGATTATTTTTTATTTATAAAAATAATTAATTTAATCTTTAGAACACTTTTCCTACTAGATCAGTAAAGATAAAAGAAAGATAAGCCATACTTCTGAGAAAAAGACATATTGATTACATAATTGTTTTTATGAGGAGTTCCTTAAACAGAGACATGTTAAATTATTATTTTATTTAAAACTTTACCCTGCAATTTGAGAATGTTGCCTTAAATATGTGAAGATATTTCTGGCCTGAGCCGGGCGCTGGTGGCTCACGCCTGTAATCCTAGCTACTCAGGAGGCTGAGATCTGAGGATCACGGTTCAAAGCCAGCCCGGGCAGTAAAGACTATCTCCAATAAACCACCCGAAAACCGGAAGTGGCGCTGTAGCTCAAGTGGTAGAGCGCTAGCCTTGAGCTGAAGAGCTGAAGGACAGTGCCCAGGCCCAGAGTTCAAGCCCCACGACCGACAAAAAAAAAAAAAAGATATTTCTGGCCTGAAATTTCTCCTTCTCATCAAAGGAATATTGGCTGCATTTTAAGACAAGTTTGACAAGTTGAATTGAATACTTTAAATAATTAGTTGTAACCTAAATATTGAACTAAAATATTCTCTAAACCAGTTAAAATAAATGTACTGCTTCTTGTTGAAGAGTTGAATAATTTGCTACATACTATCCTCACTCAACTTGACAAACCATTGTCAGTACTATGATTGTGCTTCATACTTCAAGGATGTTGTCTCATATCCTCTAGCATATACGACATGATAATATTTTTAGAGATAAATGGTAATTTTCTTTGAACAATGTACTAAGTATAATCACTAGAAAAACAATGGCAGTTGTTATATGGTGAGAGAAGCAAATTTTATGTAAGGTTACACATTCAAACATTAAGTAATATGATTTTTATATAAGAGAGACTATACTTTGGTCAATTTTTTAAATAAAAAATGCAATCTAAAGGGGAAAAACAAGTCGTTTAAATAAGGATACAGGTGGACCCGTTGCAACAATGAGAAGTACAAGTTGTCATTTCGAAAACGAACTTTACAACTTTGGTGGGTGTGGGGGAGGAATGGGTGGTGGGGGCGGGGGATAATAGGAAGGGATGGGAAGGGGAAACAAAGGAGGAGGCTACAATGCTTGATAAGAAATGTATTCATTATCTTGCTCATGTAATTGTAACCCCTCTGTACAGTATTTTCACAACAAAAATTTAAAAATGCAATCTAAATGCTTTTTATCTATCATTTTAAATATTGTTCATATATTTTATCTCAATTAACTTTCCACAAAGATCTTTAAAAATATCCTCTATGGTGAATTCATTGAAGATATAGTGTACCATTTGAATTACTTTATGTTTCTTAGTATACTGAAAACCATGTAATAAGTGTTCTATTATTATATTTTAAATAAATGAGTATCTGGACATATGTGTGTCTTTTTTTAACAGATAGTTCTAGTCTAGCATGGGTAGTAAAATATATTAAATCAGTTGTTATTTAAAATGATTAATCATGAAATAGTTGATATAATTCTATTTTCTGTTACAGATGATTATGCTCTCTAATTTTAAAAAAAAAGAAGAAGAAAAAGCCTTGGCTTCTTTAACATTATTTATAAGAAAAAAGGAAAAGAAACAAAGCATGAATTTTAAAACTCCCCTACACATTTTAATCTGTATATGTGTGTGTGTGTATATATATACAATTTATTCAATTCACCACCATTCAGCCAGTGTTTGGACATTATCCTAATCTATATGGAGCTGAAAATCATAACATACACACACACACACACACACACACACACACACACACACACACATAGAACAAAAAAAAACATAATTTCCTTCACTAAGGTGTGAACAAAAACTCAAAAACTCTTGGGAAATTTTACCAGAGCTAATTAATTCAGTCTGCTTCAATAAGATTGCAGTAGTCATGTTATAAGGCACCTTTCTGAAAAATAATTAGTTTGGAGTGCTAATATATTAAAATGAATTCAAACCATCTCAAATAGTCACTAAGTAGCACAGATTTTCATTTTGTTAGAACAGTTCCAGATTTCAAAGGATCAAATATGCAAAAGCTGGGTGATTTGAGGAAAATAATTCTGAAACATTAGTTGCTAAAGTCTTTTCTTAAAAGATCTATGAAGCTAGTTTTATTTGTGTGCTCTTAAATCAGTAAATTGATATCATGCCATTTAACTGGACTAAACTAGGCTAAGACAAACACAGCACAGTACTTAGCTACATTTTTTAAAGTTATATACAATAAATAGCACTTCTATCTAATGGTATCAATCAAATAATGAAGAATATTGGACAAAAATTCACTGTAACATATTGTTAAGCTTACATAAAATATTCGGGCTAAAAAAGCAAAAGGATTAAAAACAATGGATATATTGGGGAAATTTAACTGATCATTATTTGTTAATTGGTCATGATAAAATAAGAAGAAAAGCCCAGGTTTCACACGTAAATAAAACTGACAAATATGTATTTCAGGTATGGAACATACTTTTCTATGACTCTGAGAATAAAGCAAATAAACTTATCTATATCCTTCCATTGCTACATTTTATTATAAGCATGCCTTTTTAAAACAGATTTCCAGCTAAGACTATTTTAAGGCATGGTTTTGGAATATACTAATTATATCATACACTGGATCTCTGTAAAAAAGTACAGATACCATGTGTGAATACTATAATGAAACCCCTTTGAAGAAGTAACATTTATTTTTAAAAAGGTAAATATAAACAGATCTGGTCATATCAAAATGACCCCTTGTACAACATAATAATCCTAGTAAAATATGTGGGGAAAATAACTAACTACAACATTGTGTTCCTTTATCTGAATGTCCATTTTTCAAAAAGGCTCATGGTAGTCTCTGGTAGCATCTCTAATGACTTGTTTCTTCTTAAATACCTTTAAATTAGTCAAATTCTTAATATTTTCTTTTTTTTACTTATTTTTATTTTTATTTTTTGGTCCAGTCGTGGGCCTGAACTCTGGACCTGGGTGCTATCCCTCAGCTCTTCAGCTCAAGGCTAGCGCTCTACCACTTGAGCCACAGCGCCACTTCCGGCTTTTTTTTCTTTTTGCTTATGTGGTGCTGAGGAATCGAACCCAGGGCCTCAAGCATGCAAGGCAAGCCCTCTACCATTGAGCCACCTTCCCAGCCCTTAATATTTTCTTTATCTCCATTCTTCACCCATAGAATTCAAATTATAATCCTTGTACCACATTTATTCATTTTTCTTTCACTAAGCAGTGGTATTCTATTTTCCAGTTTTATCATCAATGCTAACTCATCTTTAACCCAACAAAACTTCCATGTATTGCCAGAAACAGTTCAATAACTTTCAAAATGATTTCCACCATTCTCTTTCTAAAAGCTAGATCATACCTGAACACATCTGTCACAAATAGCACACTGAAGCACAAAATTTCCTAATGAGTTCTTCTATCAGTTTCAAGAAAAATCAAAATCCTGGGGCTGGGAAGGTGGCTCAGTGGTAGAGCACTTGCCTTGCATGCATGAGGCCCTGGATTCGATTCCTCAGCACCATATAAGCAAAAAGAAAAAAGCCGGAAGTGGCGCTGTGGCTCAAGAGGTAGAGCGCTAGCCTTGATCTGAAGAGCTGAGGGACAGTGCCCAGGCCCAGAGTTCAGGCCCCATGACCAGACCCAAAAAAAATTCAAAATCCTAAAAAAGATTCTAAATGCTATATAATCCAGAGATCATAATCTTTTTCAGCCATTTGAAATGAGGAGAAATCAGAACAGTTTCAAATTCAAAATCCTAAAAACATTCTAAATACTCCACAGTCCAGAGTTTATAAATTTTTCTCAGCTATTTGAAATGAGAAGAAAACAGACCAACTTCAAACACATAATTAATCAGATATTATCATTTTATATACATATAGAATATAAGTAAATAAGATGCAAAGCATCTTAGTTTATAGCGGACAAACAAAAGCCTCATGAAGACTGGAGAATTGACAAAGTATGCAACTGACAGGCAATGGAAACTAGCAAATGCTAAGACTGCGGCAACGATATTGAAGGAAGACAGCTTGTTAGAAAGCAATGAGGAATCAAGAAAGTGATCAGAGTTGAAGGGATGAGGTGGGACAAATAGTACTCTTATGTTTTCAGGCTTGTTAATTGCAACATCAGGTACAAGGGAAAACATTCACAGTACTACTATACAATACTTCCTTTTAAAATTAGTTGTCCCTAATGACAAACAGAACACAAAAGCTAACTTCAATCTCACACTATTGCTCTAGTCCGTTTATTCTTTCCTGGTCAATAATTTCAAAGTCAATTGTCTCTCATGAAATACGCAATATTTCTTTCTCTATTGTAATTTCTAGCTCATATCCCTTAATTTCTTTTTTTTTTAATTGTGAAAGTACCGTACAGAGGGGTTACAATTACGTGGGCAAGATGAGTACATTTCTTATTATGTGTAGTGACCGCCTACTCGACCAGCGAGGAAAAACGACCACCACTCCAGGAGTCTTCTCAGATCACGCTTTATTGGAGAGCCTTTTAGTTGTAGGAGAGCTTGGGCGCGAGAGAGCGTGCACCCGAAATACAGCCGCTTATATAGGGAATTGGAACACGGGTCTTTCTATTGTTGGTCGCCTGCCTTTCACCGTCACCAGGTGTCATGGGATTGCCTGGGGGCTCTACCTGGCGCACAGCCCAGGCATCCTGCCAAGCACCGTCTGGGGTGGAAACCTCAAAGCTGCAAGGGAGTGGGCGGAGTCTCGCCTCGGCTCCCTACAGTTCCCCCTTCTTTGTTTTATGGCAACAGGTAAGAGTAGAGGTTGGGCCTCTGTCTAAGACATTAATGAGAGGACCTTGCACTGGCCTTTGCCTGAGGGGCGCGCCTTCCCCAGTGATGACCAGGCCCGTCCGATGCCTTTTTTGCAGAGGTGGGATCTTGGGCATCAACCCACTTGCTACCCAGCATGCTCTTCTTGAGGAGATGGTACCCTCAAGTGCAGTGCACTTGCCTGGCACCCTGTCCCAAATTGCAAATTGCATACCTGTCCCGGTGCAATGGGATCCCCTGATCCCTCGGGGTGCTAAGGCTATGCAGAATGGTAAGGCTTAACTGCCTCTTAGGGCCGACAGCCAGATCTGGGGTGAGGATCCACTCTCCAAAGCGGCTAATGCTTGCGAGATAACAACCTTGTCCCTTCTGGTTTGGGCTCGAAGGCGACAGACCAACCATAGGCAGACCACGCATCCTCCCAAGCAGCAGGCTAAAAACATTCCGACTCCCACCCGCTCTTTGGAAAAGGACACCGCAGAGGCAATCCAGTCAGTAAATTGTAACAGCCCACAGCATCATTGGTTTAGCTATCACAGGGATTGCTATTAGCACTGTTGCTAACAGCAGGAAGATCAGCTGAGTGGATGGCATCTTCAAGATGGGGTTCTTCTGCAGTCTCCACTGGCCTGGTCAGTCTCGTTGGCACCCAGTGAGGTACTTCTTGACTCTGTGGAAAAACACAAACAGCTCCCCTGGATCTCGTTATTACCGGATCCGGTCCATACCATTTATTATTAGTAACATCCTTCCACATAACCATGTCTTTAGTATCCATGGAGTCTCTTGTCATATGCCGATCTGCGGCAGACTGATCGTTGTCATTTAGAATTAAAAAATTAAGGGTAAAGAGCGCAAGAGAAAGTCTTTCCCTGGGAGACGCGGACTCAGCAACTCCCCCTTTTTGTTTTTGAAGCATTTCTTTTATGCTTCTATTAGCTCTTTCCACTATACCTTGTCCTTGAGGATTGTAGGGCAATCCGGTGGTGTGGGCAACCTGCATTTGTGCGCAAAAGGCGTGAAAACCATGGGAAGTATAAGCAGGGCCATTATCCGTCTTAAGTCTAAGGGGCTTTCCCCAAGCTGCCCAAGCTTCTAAGCAGTGTATTCTGACATGAGACACCTTTTCTCCTGCCAGAGGTGTGGCATGAATGACACCAGAAAAGGTGTCCACAGACACATGTAAATATTTCAACTTACCAAATTCCGTCAGATGAGTAACATCCATTTGCCATAGGGCGTTTGGTCTCAACCCCCTGGGGTTTACCCCCACATGGGGAGGATGAAGAAAGGTAACACAAGATTTACAGGCTTTAACAATATCTCTTGCCACATGCCTGGACAAATTATATCTTTTCCTAAGGGTATTAGCAGGTACATGATACAATCTATGAAAGTCTTTTGCCAATTCTACAGGATCAGCAGCGACCAGAGCCATAGCCCGAGTTGCCTGGTCCACCAAATCATTACACTTTGCCATCGGGCCCGGCAACATAGAGTGGGCGCGAATATGTCCAATATAAAAAGGATGTTTTCTGTTTAAGATAAGGGATTGAATCTGTAACAAAACATTAGAAATTGTACTGGCCTGCTTAACTGAAGCAGCAACTTCAAGAGAAGCAACGGCATTTACAACATATAATGAATCAGAAAATAAGTTAAAAGGTTGATCAAATCTTTTAAAAACTTCAAGCACAATTAAACATTCAACAGCCTGTGGGACATTCGGCCGAAAATTAAAAACTACCGGCTGTTTGTGTCCTTGAACAAAAAAGGCACCTTGTCCAGATTTTGATCCATCCGTAAAGATGGTTAGAGCATCAACCAAGGGCTCCTTTGAAGTGACAACAGGAAAATACACTAAATTTTTGCTAACTATGGCAAGCAGAGGATGCTTAGGATAATGATTATCAATTACATTTGGAAATGAGCAAACAAGAATTGCCCACATATCCACTGTGGCTGCTAAAATTTCAACTTGCTCATGGGTGTATGGAATAATTAATTTATCTGGAATTTTTGCAAAGTGCATTAAACAACACTTTATACCCAAAATTGCCTGCTTTTTTTTATTTTTATTTTATTTTGTTTTTATTTTTTTTATTTTTATTTTTTTTTCTCAGATCAAAATTGCCTGTTTAGCCACTAATTCAGGAAAATATTGAACAGTTTTTGCTCCCACAGAATCATAGCATTAATAGTTAGCCTTTGAAGCAAGGCAGTGGTATAATTGGCCGTCACCCCATAAGTCCTGACTGCCTCAACTAAATCTTTTAACTGGGAGTAGGAAACCGGCTCAAAATTTCTTTCATTAGTAATGGGATTTTCAAAAACTGGAAAGGCGGCCGCTAAAGGCGACCAGGTGCTGCCTTTTATAAAGTGACTCTTCCCTGCCGGCGGGCACGGCGGGGGGGCCAACGGGTGAGGGGCAGCTCCGTTTCCTCTCCCTGGCTGTTGCGGTACTCCCACCCCTAGGGGGCGCCACCGGGCGCCACCCTCCATATCTGTCTGCCACGTGTTCCGCCGCAGCCTCTTCTAACTCTTCACTATCAGCTGGATCGAGCTGCTCTCCCTCCTCCTCTAACATTTCTTCCTCTGAGTCACTCACAAGATTACTATATTCTTGGTCCCGCCCTTCTACATGTAGGGCTGAGAACCGGTTTGTTTTTAAAGAAGGGCAAGGGAGTCTCCTTGAGACCCCCTCCTCTCTGAAACCCTTCTCCTTTTGTGAGGGCTGCAGCCCCTCTCGCTTTAATTCTTTAGGATCCTTCTGTCTTTTTTCCCTTTTTCTTTTAGGCCTCTTTTCCTCCCCATTACTGTATACTGACTCTGATAGACTATCCTGATGCTGCGTTAGTACTTTGCGTCCTTCCTGGATTAAATCAAACCCTCCCTCCTCGAGGCAACTGCGCACCATCAAAAAGACAAGCCACAAGGGAAGAAGCAATGCAAGCAACCAATAAATATCTAAATCTACAGTGAACAGCATACCGGGGGATATTTACCGACGTCTCCTCTCCGCGTGTTGAGTTCTGGCTCCAATTCGGCCTCTCGCGTGGGTCCCGTCCCAGGTTCGTTCCCGGGTTTCAGCACCAGTTGTAGCGACCACCTACTCGACCAGCGAGGAAAAACGACCACCACTCCAGGAGTCTTCTCAGATCACGCTTTATTGGAGAGCCTTTTAGTTGTAGGAGAGCTTGGGCGCGAGAGAGCGTGCACCTGAAATACAGCCGCTTATATAGGGAATTCGAACACGGGTCTTTTCTATTGTTGGTCGCCTGCCTTTTACCGTCACCAGGTGTCATGGGATTGGCTGGGGACACTACCGGGCTCGCGCACGCGCACAGCCCAGGCGTCCCGCCAAGCACCGTCTGGAGTGGTAATCCTCAAAACTGCAAGGGAGTGGGCGGAGTCTCGCCTCGGCTCCCTACAGACAAGGATGATCAAGAATGGCCTAATTAGGCTAGGATTCTAACCAGTGAATTTGAGGCGAGTAACCAGGGCAAATACAAGGCTTCATGGTTCAAATTTGATCATGAGACTCTAAGGGGAGCAACTGACAATCAGCCTCATCTAAAAGATTAGCTGGGAATGGGATTCTGGAGAAGAAAGTGTTGGTCATGAGTTTTTCCAACCTAATTGGGATTAAGATTTGTTTACACATGATTTCTCCAGGAGAGGTCACCACGACTGTCCATTCATTGAATTGTGTCACACTAAATAATGCCATTTCATCAAAAGTGATTTAGAATTACCAAGATCATCTTGGAAGACATTGAAGAAGATTCCTTTCTTTGTTCCTTCTGAAGAACTTTGATGGATGAAACTGGAAAGATGAAGGACAAAATTCACTCACTTTTGTGGCTGGGAAGGTGGCTCAGAGTGGAAGAGTGCTTGCATCGAATGCATGAGGGCCTGTGTTGGATTCCTCAGCACCACATAAACAGTTAAAAAAAATGCCAGAAATGGCACTTTGTGTTCTAGCTCAGTGACAGTAACCAGGCCTAGAGTTCAAGCCCCACGACTGACAAAAAAAAAAAAAAAAAATCACTTTTTTTTGTTATTATTCTTGTATGCCCGACAATGTTTTCTTCTCATAATAATTTTTTGGAATAACAAATTCTAAACTTGTCTGTTTCTGTTTTAGTTTTGCTCTATTTTGTTATGTCTTTCTTCCATACTTTAAATATTCTCCTCCATTTAATTGTTGCTTGCAAAAATTTAGAAGATTTTGATAAAATCTTTATCTGTGTCCTTCTGAAGTAAGGCTCCACTGTGTGAAATTTTCTTTCTTTTTTAAATTAAATTTAATTCTATTGTAAAGGTGATGCACAGAGGCTTCATAGTTCCATAAGTAAGGTAGTGAGTTAATTTCTCGTCAAACCTTTTTTCTTCATTTTTTCTTCCACTTCTCCTCTGACTTTCCCCAACTGAGAGACATTGTGTTGGTACCAGACAGTCTTTCTTTGTCTCTTAAAAATAGATTTTATTGGGCTGGGAAGGTGGCTCAGTGGTAGAGTGCTTGCCTTGCATGCATGAGGCCCTGGGTTTGATTCCTCAGCAACACATAAGCAAAAAGAAAAAAGCCAGAAGTGGCGCTGTGGCTCATGTGGTAGAGCGCTAGACTTGAGCTGAAGAGCTGAGGGACAGCGGCCAGACCCACAGTTCAGGCCTCACAACTGGACCAAAAACAAAAAACAAAAAACAAAAAACCAAATAAAACCCCAAAAAACAAAAAAATATATTTTATTATTTCTGTACAGCTAATACACAGATGTATTGTACAGGTAATGTTATAATTATGTAAGTCAGATAATAAATGTATTTCTTTTTGAACTCTGCCACCTTTTCCTTTGGTCTCTCCCAGTTTTTCTTTCCCATCCCTACTCACAGAATTAGTTTAATTTAAATTTAAATTTTATTGTCCAGGTTTTGTACCTAGGGGTTACAGTCACATAAGTAAGGTAGTGAGTACATTTCTTGCTAACTTTTTACCCCTGCCTTCATTTTTCTCCTGCTTTCTTTTCCCCCAAGTCCTCCCCCAAAGTTGTACAGAACATTTCCAACATATGGTTTTTTGAGTATCACTGTTGCATTGGTTCCCAACTTTGTCCTTTGACTCACCATTTTTTGTTACCCTTCCCTCCCCTAATTGAGATAATCATTTATACAAAACCCAGGGTACTAAAATCAAATACAGTGACAACAGGATACTATAGGGCAAAGAACATGCACAAGAACACATAGTACATTAAAAAACCACATAGTACATTAAAAAACACCACCAACAAAGAAAAACCTCTTGTGTCCATGTCTTGGGATTCATTTTTCTTAGCATGATCTTATATGATCATACGTACATAGCTAGTGAGCTATTCTGCTCATCTGCTAAGATTATCCTAGATGTATACTATTTATTACACATAAGGGAAAGGATGGGACCTATGTTTCTTTAGGTCTGGCTTACTTCACTTAATATGATTTTTTCCAAGTCCTTCCAAATGGGACAGTGTCATTCTTTCTGATAGAATTATAGAATTCATATATATCTTTTTTTGGTCGGTCATGGGGTTTGAACTCTGGGCCTGAGCACTGTCCCTTAGTTCTTGAGCTCAAAGCTAGAGCTCTACCACTTGACCTACATGCCACTTCTGGTTTTTCTGGTGGTTTATTGGAGATAAGAGTGTCAAGTGCCCAGGCTGGCTTTGAACCACAATCCTCAAATCTCAGCTGAGTAGCTAGGATTATAGGCATGAGCCACTGGCACCCAGAATATATCACATTTTCTTGATCTATTCATCTACTGAGGGGCAGTTCATTTTCTACATACTGTCTAATGAATACCACTGCTGCATTTGTTCTCCCTTTGTCCCACCTTTTCTGTGCCCCCCCATCCTTCTAATGACAAATAACCTACCAAGAAAGACTAAAGGAAAAAACAAAAACAGCAGCAACAACAACAAAAATCTTATTTCCATCTCTTGGAGTTCATTTCTTTAAATATTATTTTATACGATCATATGCATGTAGCGATTGTTCCTTTTTGATCTGCTGCTATTAATATCTGCCTATAGTCTCACTGTGTGGTAGGTGACTTTTTTATTTCTGCTGTTGGTGTTCTGCCATTAAAATATGATTTTTTTAAACATTTTGCTTTGTTTTCTGTAAGCTTCTGGAATTTCATATAAATTTTGTTTAATTTTCAACTATTATCATTTGAACAGCTTTTCTGGCCTTTGTATTCTTGCTTCTCTGGTATTCATTATACATACATTATACCTTCAATAATTATCACATAGATGCTGTATATTATATTTATTTTAATTCATTCCTTTTCCCATCTCAATTTCAGGTTGGTAACTGTCTATTGAAAGGGCTTTAAGCTCACTGATTCTTCATATGTATTTTTTCCCACTACACTGATGAGTTCATCAAAGCCTTTTGTTTTCTATTTTATACTAATATCGTCAGTGATATTTTAAAAATTCTTTCTAATGTTGCTGTCTCTCTCCTTACCTGTATGTTTAATTCATGATGTCCAATTTGTTCACTACAGCACTCCATGAAGTAATTATGATTATATAATTCTTTGAAATTGTCAGTCTGATAATTGTTATATTGGATTAAAAATTCATACATATTTTCTGAACCTGGCTCTTAGTGTCTCTTAAATTTTTGTGAAAAGACAAATACATCAAGTACATAGAATACAAGTAAAAAATGCCAGTACTATGAGGATTTATATTTATCTGCCCAGGCATTAAGATCTACTTCAACTTTGCTGTACTTGTAGGAATTAAAAGTTCTTTACTTTTAATATTCTTCTTTTATTTATTCCGCCCTGCTGGATTTGGGGAAAATAAAACACCTTGCTGTTATATAGCATTTGTTATATCACCATCAATCACTTATACCCAAACCCTGTGGTAGGTTTGAAAGGTATCTGTGAAGATATTTGCTTTGTATTTTATACCTAAGTTTCTCTTGCTTTCCGTTTCCCTCTGTTTTCTCCATCTTGGGACCATCAGCCCAGTCTCTCTTTTTCTCTTCCTCTCTCTTCCTCTCTGTCTTCCTTTCTCCCTCTCCAAAATTTTTGGGCCTTGACTTTCCTAATACATGACAGAAAGGCAAGAAGAGGGTGGGGTTTCAAACAATCCTTCCCCTATTTCAAATCACACAATAGTGACACCGTTTTTCTTAACCAGAAGCCTATTGTTGCCAAGAACAAGATATTTTGGGACCATCTCTTTTCCTCAGATGTCAGAAATTATTAAACTCTGAACTTGTTAAAACTCTTACAGGTAAATTTCATAGAAATATATCCTCATTACTCCCACTAAAGAAGGTTCTCACCAAGTTGTAACTGAACCTACTTCTCACCCAGTGTCTAGCAACTTAAAGATGTTATTGTGTGTGAGAGGAAACTGAGTTGATTTGAACATGGGTTACCCCAACCTATCTTTGTGTTAACAAAGATAGGCAGACTCTCATTTTAAGTGATGTAAAAGAGGAGAAATTATTCTAGTGGAGAAATTGTAACTTGTCAAGAAGAGATAAAGTGGAGAATATCGATGCTAGTAACATTTTAAACTAGGAAAATCAGTAGGAAGTGAAAGGGATAAAAGGGATCAATATGTTTCACTAAGATATTTTTGTTTTATTGTGAAAATATCCTATAGAGAGGTTACAATTACATGGGCAAGATAATGAGTACACTTCTTATCAAACATTGTTGCCTTCTCTTTGTTTCCCCTTCCCATCCCTGCCCATCTCCCTCCCCACCCGTCCACGCCCCCGCCAAAGTTGTAAAGTTCGTTTTTTGACAAAATGACTTGTACATATCATTGTTGCAATGGGTCCACCTGTATCCCTATTTAAATGATTTGTTTGTTCCCTTCCCCTCCACAAATTATACCAATATCAAATACTGTGAAAGCAGGGGTTATACCGTGGGGGAGGGACATAATCACTAAGATATTTTAAAGGAATGTTCAAGCTTCATTGACTTTAATTCCCACGAAGAATTTCTTAAGTGAAATAATACTTCTTTGACCAGATTGAGACAATATGTAGAACACTAACTAAAACTTCGTTATACATTACATCGAAAAAACATACCACTTTGAGCAAGACCCAGTACCTTAATTTCCTTCTGTAACACTCCTTGACCAACACATTCTGAACTGTAGGTAAAAACCAACGATGTCCTTTTCTGGTTGACTCAGACATATACTAGATATTGCAAAAAAGGGAAACCATGGGACCTATGTTAATTTGGGCCTTACTTCACTTAATATAATTTTTTCCAAGCCTTTCCATTTCCTAACAAATGGGGCAATGTCATTCTTTCTGATGGAGGCATAGAATTCCATTGTGTATATATATACCACATTTTCTTGATCCATTCATCTACTGAGGGGCATCTGGGTTGGTTCCATATCTTAGCTATAGTAAATAATGCTGCAATAAACATAGTCGTGCTGGTAGCTTTAGTGTGGTCTTGTTTGTAAACATTTGGGTAAATGCCCAAAAGTGGGTCATAGAGGAGCTCTATGTGGAGTCTTTTGAGGAACCTCCATACTGATTTCCAAAGTGGTTGAACAAGTTTACACTCCCACCAACAATGCAGTAAGGTTCCCTTCTCTCCACATCCCCCTAAGATATGTATTCAAAGGTTTTTTTTTTCTTTCATGTGATTGGTTCTAACACATTTATAAGATTATTTCTTTGTTTCTATGTATGTCCTTCCCCCACAGTATAACCCCTGCTTTCATTGTATTTGATGTCAGTATAATTTGTGGAGGGGAAGGGGAAAAACAAATGGTTTAAATAGGGATACAGGTGGACCCATTGCAACAATGAGGTGTACAAGTTGTTATGTCGGAAACAAACTTTACAACATTGGTACCGGGGAGGGTGGAGGGAGGGCGGGGAGGATTGGGTGGAGGGGCAGGGGGAGAATGGGAAGGGATGGGAAGGGAAAATAAAGAAGGCTACAATGCTTAATAAGAAATGTACTAACTACAATGAGAAGTACAAGGTCATGTCGAAAACGAGCTTTACAACGTTGGTGGGGGTGGTGGGGGTTGGGAGGGGGAAGGTTTGGGTGGGGGGGGTAGGAGGGAGGTAGGGAAGGGATGTGAAGGGTAAACAAAGGAGGAGGCTGCAATGCTTGATAAGGAATGTATGCATTATCCTGCCCATGTAATTGTAAACCGTCTGTACAGTATGTTCACACAAAAAAATTAAATTAAATTAAAAAAAAGAAATGTACTATCTTGCCCATGTAATTGTAACCCCTCTGTACACTATTTTCACAATAAAATAAAATAAAAAAAACCCCAGAGCTGTAAGGCTACTATCAGTATGTCCATAGGTGAAACATTTGAGAGGTCATGTATTAGAATTAATACTGTGAAGAGGCTGAATAAATTAGTAAGAACAGTGATAGATACTTTCAGTTGTGACAATAATTCCTAATCCACAAACCACAGCCCCATGTCCCTTCTGAGAACTATGCTCTGTCTGATTCCTCAGGCAAGTTCATTTCCCCTCCTAGTAGTTACCGTTAACCTTCCAACAGCACCTAGTGATTGGGACTGTTTAGAGGAATGAGTACAACCAGAGTCTTGTGATCTAGGAAGTAGAACAAATCTTTGCTTAAGGCAAGGAAGCTGAAAACATGTTGTTCTTCTTTGCCTTTCTGTCTCTGCTCTGTAGGGCTTGTCAGAGTTGACAAGGTATCCTCCTTCAAGCATTGCTACCCTTCATTGCTTAACAGAAAGAAAAAAAAAAACAGGACCATCACACACTACTGTAATATCTCATGTAGACCTGTTCCTAGAAAGGTCGTGTACAAACACATGTGAAGTAAAGGCAGGAGTGCTAAGAAATCTAACAAGGGAGGAGCAGAACAGAAACACTTCTAGGTAAACAACACAGAAACCCAAAATACAAGTGTAATATAAATGGAGTCAAAGCAGGCCCACACTTCACAATTTCACTATAATTGTTACCATGCTCATTTTACACCTGGGGAAAGTTTAATAAACTCACATGGGTTAAGAGCATTGTTTCTTAGTCATGGAAATATAAAGGCATAGTTCCCTGTTTTTCCTATTCGGGAGGAATACCCAACTTGCTGTCAGAGCTTTGTGAGCCAGTTTCTGGCACCTGGAGGCAAAAGTGCTTTGGAAGCACAAACTCTTGAACCCTGAATAAATCATCAGTCCAATACTGGAGTAACATGTGGAGGATAGACTCCTTCTTAAGTTCTGCATCCAGCTCGCAGTTCTTACCTGACATTGGTTCTGCAGCCTGAGATCCCTTCATGTTACACCTCCCAAGCTCCACTGAAGAGAAAATTTCCAGCAGCAAGGCAACTGGAAAGGAACTGGAATTTGCAGGCTGAAAATACCCACAGGGGGTGGGGAGGTACATGCTCAGAAGGATCTTTACCTTGCTTTTTAAAAAGAAAAAAAGACAAACTAAACAACAAACAAACTAACTAACTCTTCACTTTCAAAGTATCTGTGCTGCAATGCAGTCTAAAATTTCCACAATGCACTGTGCCACTCTGGAAGAAGTGGGGTTCCACAAGTGCAAGACTCTAGGTCCCAGGATTGTGCTAATGCAAGGGGACTTTTCTCTCCCAACTGTGGGAACATAGGTGATGTTTTGTTTTGCTTTGTTTTGTTTTGTTTTTTTTTTTTTCATGAAAAGTACTGTGTGCCTCCTGAAACATTGTTAGACCACTCAAAAATTGAAATATATTGGGAGCATGAGATAAGTTGGCTTTTTAATTCTTAGTTCTTTTAATATAATTGAGGGTTATGAGATTTTTTTGTGTTAATTTTTAACAGATAAGTTCTGTTGAATATAAATTATGTCTGTTCTTTACATTTTGTAATGGCCCTCTGGTCATTATAAAAAAGTATTCACAGCCATTGAACGGATTCTTGAATAATTTTCCATACTCTAATATATACACAGCAATAAAATTGCAGAGTTGCTTGGTACATATACAGCATAATCCTTACACCAATTTAGATTTTTAAAAAATCTAAACATTTCCCAGAAATGCCCAAATCCCATCTCTGAAATCTTCAGGAGTTTTTGGCTGTTTCCAAAGTTTTCCCTTTTAAAAAGTTTTTTCATTTCTTTTCGTTGTTGGTTGTGTGGCTTGAACTTGAGGTGTCAATATGACCTTTTCTCTAACAATATTTTCAGCTAAGTAGTGAAAAGGATCCTTTGGGTGGGAGGAGGTCTTAGAGCATATTATATCACCATCATTGCTGTTCAAAGACATGGTGGTTTGGGGAGATCCAGGGGAATGTGGGTGGTGTGCAAGATTGAAGTGAAGAGTAGGTCTATGTGAAGCTTGATGGCTTGCCATCTGTTTTGCAGGCCCTACTTTGGTTTGAATTCCTACCTCTTCTCTGATCTCAAGAGTTCCTTGCAGTAACTCTAAGTTACCTCAGAGTTGTCTGCCCATGGGGTTGGAAGGTGGCTCAGTGGTAGAGCGCTTGCCTTGCATGCCTGAGGCCCTGGGTTCGATTCCTCAGCACCACATAAGCAAAAAGAAAAAAAAAAAGAGTTGTGTGCCCAGATGTTACCCATTAGACTTTTGATTAAATCTTTATTATCTCAGGTCCTGCGTGTGGTAGCATTCAGGGGCCACTTCTAGAAATCAGGGTTGTGCCATGACCTTTGGCATTTGCCTCACAGTCAGGAATAGACAGGAATCATTAGGACAATAGTGTTCCTTTACTGATAATGCAGCTTCAACAGAGAATTCCTAAATTCCTCATGAAAAGTTCTCTCAAAATAAATGTGTAAGTTTAATCTATAAAGGCACAGTGGTACACCTATAATCCAGCAACATGTAAGGCTGAGCAGGGAGGATCATTTAAGCTCAGGAGATGAAGGCCATTCTGGGTAACATAGGAAGATTGAGTCTCAAAGCAACACAAGTGCAGCATTTCTTTATCAGAGGCTCCTGGTTTGATCCCCAGTACTAGAAAAAAAAAAACTAACCCAATGCATAGCATTTTTCACTAATAATACATCACTTTTAACAATGAGTGTACAATTGCTAATTTTTCTTTCTAATGATCAAATGTGAATCTTCAATTTCATGAAACTGCTAGATGAATGTAGAGGAAGTACATGCTTCATTTCGTAGCTTTGGGTAGAACCATGGGAGTAGAAAACAATTTTCAGGCATTTCTTACCTCATTCCAATGACATCGAGGATATGTTGCCAGTGTTCATTGATCTTGGTAAGCTTGTCATCATCTTGACAAGTCTCATATTGCTGCTGGCCATACCAACTGCTATCCCATTTACTTCAACTGGGACTGGATTGTACTGAGGAAGATTCTTTCCTTCATGCAGTCTTGCAAGAAAAAGTTAAATCAGGAAACACCATTATTATCCCATTTACTCTTTTCTTTTTTTTTTCAATTCCAGCCCCCAAAGGCATTTCTTCTTTACGAAAAATATATGCATGCCTCTTAATATTTTTTGTAATTGAAAAATTCTCATCATATTGTGACTTATCTCAATTCTACAGGGAAAGGCTAAAAACTCAAGCAAGACCACCTAAGCATATTCACAAGTTTTGTTACTTGTCACTTTCTTAAGGCAACAGCCTCTCTAATTTCTCTACATTCTAACTTGAGATGCTACAGATGGATGGAATTCAGTTGGATCAACTATAGGAACAACAGTCTTGTTACTTACACCACATCTGGGGCCTAGTGACCACATAAAATTACCAAATTCCTTGAAGTTGACCTCTGCCCTTTGGTAGTAACTAGAATCCGTCACAGGTCTGAGACAGCAAGATACTTCAGGAGACACAATTCCCCTGCTCCTACCAGATTTCCCAACCCAGAGAAAACAACTGCTCTCACTATGTGAATACCTACAAGGAGTTCACACTTTTCACCTCTTTGGACTCTTTTCTTTTCCCTCAGATAGATGAAAAGTAGTTCTAAAAATTCCTCAGTTGTTATAGGAAACAGCTATGTAACTGATTCTCACCAGTGGGAAGAGGGTTCTAACTATGTCCACCTGAGAATGCCTGCTGGCTCACCTTCTGAAATGTCACAACCTCTTCTTCAATGCTGAGGTCTGTTGTCTGTAGAACTGATTTCCATCAGGTATTCACATAGCTCCTCGTTTTCATCATTTAATTGAATCCATATATTGAGTCTGTCTTCAATCTCTACTTCCCTGATAGTCATCTGCTTATAAAGATGCATTTGGCTGCTAAACATACTCAACATACCATTCCCTCCTAAGACAGGGCTGTGAATTTCATTCATTTTAGTCAGCATCATTAAGGATTTAAATACCTGTTTTTTCTGTTATGAGCCTTGAGCATTCTCAAGGATTGGTGATGTGATACCAGTAGCAGTGCAACAAAACTAACTTTTACTCATGGCAGATCTATTACCATCACGTTATATCAAACATGACAAACAAGAAAGGCTGAATATATTAAATACCACATAAATTTCTTCTGTTTTCATTCCTTTGGATATTCAGTTATGAATGTTGATAATCTGCGAATTTAATTCTGACTCAAACCTTTCCCTTTTCCAAAACTATTCAAAAACTTACATTGCTAAAACCAATTTTCCTCTCATTTGATTTATGTATAATCCCCATCATGCTGTATATCATCCATTTGTAATACAGTGCACCAGGAATAATAAAGCCATAGATAGAGCATTGAAAGAAAAGAATGAAAAAGCTAAACCAATGTCCACCAATCACTTGATCCCACACTTCACATGATACAGTATAGCTTTTGTTTGGAAATCATAGAAATGTCAACCTAATCTAGTCTACTCTACACAGGGAGATGCAAAAATATCCTACGTGTCTTTGCTTACAAGCAATTCTAGCAAGCAGGCTTCAGCATAGAATCATTCTCCTCATAAGTTTAAATGGGTTACTGTAATAAATTTGAGAGTATATAATGCAAACCACCCTAGATAAAGGTACAAAGGAATTCTGAGGTCCTAAAAACCTTGAAATACATTTTGTTAAAAAGGGGACACAGGAGGTCTCTCACCGGTAGTCGCACTATATGTCTCTGACCAAAAGAATATCTAGGGGCACAGCCACAGTTTACCTGAAGAGATCCACTCCAATAAAACCCTAAATATGTTGACTTTTCCTACTACAAGAGGACTATTATAGCAGGCAAATAAGGAAAGCAAAACAAGATACAGTGAAGCGGAACCCTGTCGAGTTCCTGCACCACAGGGCTCAGTGTGACATGCCAGGAATTCCTAGCTTCATGCAGCCAGCCACAAGGCTGCCCACTGCCTCCCACTGTTTCTGCTGCAGACCAGCATGGACTACGCTGCCCACACCAGCCCACCAAAACAAGAGCCACCAATCCTCCCAACACCAGGACTTCCCATGCTGCAGAGGAGGCCCTTCAGCTGCTGCAGATACCACCCCCCAACCTGGACCTGCAAACACCCACACCCTCTGACAGAACCTGCCAATTCCATCCTGGCAGCCATAGCACAGGCTCTGTGGTCCAGTGCACTACCAGCTACAGACCTAGTGAGTTACCCAATTGGGTCCACTCCCTGGAGGTGGCAATTCTCTGTGGGATTCCAAAGGCCTCTGATTCAAGCCCCATTCCAAAATGGGGGATCACATCAGAGGCCAATATGGACATAGGGTCTGTTCCCAAGCCTCCCATGGCTACCTGGGAAAGCCTGAGAACATAGATCCACACCTGTGATAGCAGTCTAAAACCCTGAAACCCCCAAACTCCCTGCCACCAGGCCTGAGAGTAGGACTCTAGACAGTAGGCACACTCCCTCATCAAAAGGCCATCTTTTCACAACCAATACCCAAGGAAAGTGGACTATTGAAGGCAGACAGGTTCTATCAGGAAACAGTTTTGAGGACTACGTGGAGACTCAAGCTCCCACAAACAACCCGAAAAACTAACTTTTTAGGATTTTTCTTTGTTTTGTTTTGTGTTTTGTTTTTATGTTTTCTCATTTGCTGTTTGTTTTTATTTCTGTGCATTACTTTTGTGTATTCTGTTTTAGGATTTGCAATTTCACTTAAATCTTAGATTTTTCATTAGTATTTTATGGTTTTTTTTTTCACTTTCCAATTTCCTAATTTGTATTTTTTCCTCTCACTCTCCTCTTTTTATTTCCCTCCAGATTATACTACTACTCCATCAGAACTACCCTGTTTAGTTCTATACACAAAGTAAGGTCTCCTTCTATGTGTGTAAACAATAATTAAAGGAGATATCTTAGAATAAGTGACTTTATAGTAATATCTGAATAAAACTTTTTCTAATGTCAGCAAATCTCTCAAATACACATTTATGTAAGTTTTTTTCTTATCTTCATCTAGATCCCTAAGCTATTCTCTACATAACCTTTCTTTGAATTATTTGTTCCCTCTTACACTCGAAACAAGGTCTCTATTCTCCTACTAATATAAATACCTCTCCTCCAAGCTGTTTTTACCCCACTACTATCATTATACTCAATTTCTCTTCTAAACTTAAATTTATATATCTCCAATCTTAGTCTTTCTCTTCTCCATGTGCTCCAGTCCATTGATCCCTGTTTAGATCTGATTCAACTTACAGTTGGTTCTTTTTAGACCATAAAACTGGTTCCAGTTGATTATTTTGAGTACAAGGGACCCATCTTGTTAACACTAAGGGCAAACCCAGATTGTCTCAAAAGTTACAATTAGGGCGCTGGGAAGGTGGCTCAGTGGTAGAGCGCTTGCTTTGCATGCATGAGGCCCTGGGTTCGATTCCTCAGCACCACATAAGGAAAAAAAAAACAAAGCTGGAAGTGGCATTGTGCCTCAATGTTAGAGCACTAGCCTTGAACTGAAGAGCTTAGAAGGACAGCTCCCAGGCCTAGAGTTCAGGTCCCATGACCAGACCAAAAGAAAAAAGTTACAATTAAACATAATCTCAACCCCTGAGCCACAACAGCCTTCTCCAAGGACAGAAAGAGAACTATATAGGAAAAAAACCTACACATAACTCTGAAATTTAAGATTTATACATCTACATGACACAGACACACAGTTGGCTCCAGTCCTAAAAGACTGACCTATTCTCTACCAGTGGGTCCTTGTCTCCAAATGGGTAGACCTAACTGCAGAAACAAAAGAAACATTGCCAATCAACTAACCCCTACAACATCTCCACATCAACAAGCTACAGAGTAGTCCCAGAACAACCTAGAGGATAATGCTCAAGATACTTTAAAAACATGGCTGGTCTATATGCTGAATGAAAAATCGAACACCTTTCATAGGGCTATAAGAGAACGTGATGAGGCCAACCAGAATCTAATAGATGACTTCATGGCCTCCACAAATAAAAGGATAAAGTAACTCCAGAAGAGGGAAAAAATATAATGAAAAGATAGAAACCCAGATAAAGGAGTAGAAAGAGAAGTCTGAAAGCCAATTCCAGGAGGTAAGGCAATCTATCAAGAATTAAAAGAAAACAGTAAGAGCTAATCATCATTAAGAAATATCAGCAAGAAGGAAGGGAAATAAACAGTAAAGTAAAAAGCCTTAAAAGCAGAATGGAAAAGGCAGAAGAAAGACTCTCAGAGGCAAAAGATAGTTTTGATTCCATAGAGAATGAGGACACAGATATTCATAACAAAACCAAGAATCATGACAGATTACTGCAGGAAATACAGGATACATTCAGAAAGCCTAACTAGAGATAATTAGGTATACAAGTGGGCCTGGAGAAGGAAGCCAATGATCTAGGAAATATATTCAGCAGAATCTTAGCAGAGAACTTCCCAAATATACAAAAGAACAGGCCCATTCAGATACAAGAAGCTATTAGGACCCCAAATAGAATAGACAAGAACAGGTCATCTCACCACCATATGATAATCCATACCAGATCAATATCAACTAAGGAAAGAATTCTTACAAATGCCAGAAAGAAAAGAATAATTACATATAAATGCAACTCAATCAGAATTACCTCACACTTCTCAGCAGACACCATAAAAGCAAGGATGGCCTGGAAAGAGGTATGCCATGCCCTAAAGATAAATAACTACCAACCAAGAATAATCTACATAACTAAGTTTTCATGCACAGCAGAAGGACAATAAAAACCTTCCAGAGCAAGGAAAATCTGAAGCAATATTTTGCTACCAAATCAGCTCTACAAAAAATCCTCAAAGATGTTCTACACAAAGAAAACAAACAAGAACAGAAAACAGGCAATGAATCAGTACACAAACAGAAAGCTATATAATAACAACAAGATAAGCCAAGGCACAGCTCCCCCCCCAAATATTAATGGAAATAAATCTCCAATTAAATGACATAGATTGTCCAATTGGATGAAAAATCAAGATCCTTCTATCTGCTGTCTTCAAGACACACACTTGTCCACAAAAATAAACATATTCTGAAAGTGAAAGGCTGAAAAAAAAATCTAACAAGCAAACAGCCCCTATAAACATGAGGGAGTTGCAATCCTAATATCAGATGAAATAGACTTCAAATTGAAATCAATGAGAAGAGAAAATAAAGTCACTACATACTAATTAATAGATCTTTCCTTCAGGAGGATATTACGATTCTAAATATCTACTCACCATATAACAGAGCACCCAAATTTACCCAAGAAACACTACTTTTCCTCAAATCAAACAGAGATCCAAAAACGATCACTGTTGTGGATTTAAACACACCACTATCCCACTAGATAGATCAACCCAGCAAAGCTCAACACAAAACCTCGGATCTTAACATCTGCATAAATCAAATAGACAATATTCACCAAATATTTTACCCAGCAACATCATATTACACCTTCTTCTCAGCAGCACATGGAACTTTCTGCAAAATAGACCACATTCTAGGCCACAAAGCAAATTTGTCCAAATTCAGAAACATTGAAATTATGCCCTGCATTCTTTCAGACCACAGGGAATAAAATTAGAATTCAACACCAAAAGCCACCAAAGGAGATCCTTTCAGACAAAGAGGCTGAATAACGCACTGTAGAACCACCAATGGGACATGGAAGAGATTAGAAAGAAAATTCAAATGTTCATGATACTTAACAAAAATGAACACACAAACTCTCAGCTCCTCTGGGAAACAAAAAAGCAGTACTCAGAGGCAAGTTTATAGCTCTGAGTTCCTACGTTAAGAAATTGGAGAGATCTTAAACCAACAATTTAATGAGGCAATTAAAGCTCCTTGAAAAAGAGCAACAAGCTAAACCCCAACACAGTAGATGGAAACAAAGAATTAAAATTTAATCAGAATTAAATGAATTAGAATCCAAAATTACTTTATAAAAAGAATCAATAAAACAAAGAGTTGGTTCTTTGAAAAACTTAATAAAATTGAGAGACCCTTAGCAAATCTTACCAGAAAAAAGAGAACACACCCAATAAATAAACTAAGAGATGAAAATAGAAATATCACTAGAGAAAAAACCACTATTCAGAATATAATAAGGAGATACTTCTCATAACTTTATGCTAAATGTTCAAGAATCTGAAAAATATGGACGATTTTTAGCATTTATTGACATGCCCAAATTAAACCAAGATGACTTAAACCAACTTAACAGACCAATATCAAACATTGAAATAGAAACATCAATAAAACTCCTCCAACCCAAGAAAAGCCCAAGACCGGATGGATTTACAGTAGCATTCTACAAAGCCGTCAAAGCAGAGCTCAGACAAATACCTTCAATTCAAAACATTATATCTCCCCCCCCCAAAAAAAAAATCCTTAAAGAAAAACTGCCCAATTAATAAGAGGGCTAAAGACTTACAGAGAAACTTTTCTGAAGAGGAAATAAGAATGGCCAATAGACACATTAAGAAATGCACAACTTCTCTAGCCATAAAAGAAATGCAAATCTAAACAACATTGAGATTCCATCTCACCTCAGTTTGAATGGCTATAATCAAGAAATCTAGTCTGAGGATGTGCAGGACAACTATTAAGTCACATAAAGAAGAACGAAAGAGAGGAAAAGGTGAAAAGGATAAGAAAGGAAGAAAAAAGATCAGAAGTTCAATAGAGCTAAACAAAAAAACAAAAAGATAATTAAAAAAGAAAAAAAGAGAAAGAAAACAAAAAAAGAAAGAAAAACACACACTCACATATCACTAAAATAAAAATTATAAGAGGAAAAAAAGTTACTGGAAAACAATTTTTTTTCAAAAAAGGCAAAAATTAAAGATTAAAAAAAGTTTTAGAAAAGAAAAAACATTTTATATAAGGTTCCAAAAAAAAAAAAAAAAAAAAGAAGAAGAAGAAAAAAATTCTTTGACTTTTTGGGAGGGGTGGGAAAAATCCTGTATCTCCCTTGTGTCCGCAACTGCCCAATAAATAAGTGGGCTAAAGACTTAAAGAGAAACTTCTCTGAAGAAGAAAGAAGGATGGTCAATAGACACATGAAGAAATGCTCAACCTCTCTAGCCATAATAGAAATGCAAATCAAATCAACATTGAGATACCACCTCACTCCAGTTAGAATGGCAAAAATCAAGAACTCTAACAACAACAGATGCTGGAGGGGATGGGGACAGAAGGGAACCTTACTTCATTGTTGGTGGGAATGTAAACTTGTTCAACCACTTTGGAAAGCAATATGGAGGTTCCTCAAAAGACTTCACATAGAGCTCCCCTATGACCCAGCAATCCCACTTTTGGGCATTTACCCAAATGTTTACAAACAAGACCACACTAAAAGCTACCAGCACAACTATGTTTATTGCAGCATTATTTACCATAGTTAAGATATGGAACCAACCCAGATGACCCTCAGTAGATGAATGGATCAAGAAAATATTGTATATATACACAATGGAATTCTATGCCTCCATCAGAAAAAATGACATTGCCCCATTTGTTAGGAAATGGAAAAACTTGGAAAAAAATCTATTAAGTGAAGTAAGCCAGGCCCAAAGAAACATAGGTACCATGGTTTCCCTTATTTGCAATATCTCGTATATGTATGAGTCAAGCAGAAAAGGTCAGATAATGTGATGTTAGGAAAATGAACACTTAGATATGTATTTTAATGTTTTTTTCTTTCATGCATTTGTTTCTAATGCATTTATAAGATTATTTCTTTGTTGCTTTGTATGTCCCTCCCCCGCAGTATAACCCCTGCTTTCAATATATTTGATGTCAGTATAACTTGTGGAAGAGATAGGGAAAAGCAAGTCATTTGAGGATACAGGTGGACCTGTTGCAACAATGAGAAGTACAAGTTGTCATGTTGAAAAACAAGCTTTACAATGTTGGTGCTGGGGGTGGGGCGGATTGAGTGGGGAGGGGAAGGCTGGGAAGGGATGTGAAGGGTAAACAAAGGAGGAAGCTGCAATGCTTGATAAGAAATATATGCAGAAAGAGGGTGTCTAAGGTCTTTTGGGCAACCAGGTACCAGAGAACATAATGGACTGCTTGGAAGTACCAGTTAGAGGCTACTATAAATACAAATAGCAGGGAACAAAGTAAGACTGGAACTTCTGTCCACGAACAAGTTAGACAGGTATGGACATTAGGTGGGCAAGCAACTATTTCTCTTGATCTCCCTGCTCTGATTAATTTTGAAAGGGCAACCATAAAGTAACTCCATTTAGGAAGTAATCTCCTCTTACTCCTCTCCATAGTTTTCCATTGTCTGGACTAAATTTGTCTTTGGGGGTCTCAATGTCTGTTGCTGGGATAGGTTGTCCTAGTTGACATTGACTGGGTTTGAACTCAAGGTCTGGGCACTTTTCCTGAGCACTTCTGCTCAAGGCTAATGCTCTACCATCTAAGAGTTCCTTGGAGGTGAGAGTCTCTTGAGCCATGTCTCCAGCCTGGCTCTTGGCTGATTAGCTGGGAAATGGAGTTTTAGACAGATCCTTTGTGCCCAGGATGGCTTTGAACTGTGGCAAAAAGAATCTTTGTCATAAAAGCCATTTATATTTCCAATTCAAGAAACAAGGAGATCAATGAGATAGAAGTTACCTATAACTTGTTAATAATTGACTAACAATTGCTTTACAGAATTTTGTAGTAAAACCCAGTAGATATTTTAAAGTATAACTGATTGACATTCTAAGTACTGCCCCTTGCCTCTGGGCAGCCTGTTTAAAGTCATACAACATTTAACCTTTAACAAATGTCAGACCCTTTCTTAGGCTATAGCAGTATATCTTGTTTAACAGTTTGGTTTGTAAATGCATTTTTCTGGTTAACTGAGAAGCCTGATCTGTAGTGGTTCTAAAAATGCCTGCCCCTGTAGGCCTTTAGACAAATCTCACTAGGGACCTAATCTCAGGTCACAACCACTTTTCCTTAACGGATAAGTTAATGTGGCTGGGCCAGCTCAAAAGTCATTGCCATTTAAGACTTTGAGCAGATACAGAGCATTTGGGATTTCAATTATCCCTCACATTTTACAACTTTAGCTTTTATAACCCAGTACCATAGATGACTGGCAAGTCCCTGCCAAGTCAGACAGACATGGGTATTAGTCATGCCTACAAATTATCTTCCCATGACTTCCGGACTCTGATCAAGCTTTGAAGGGCCAAGCAGAAGTGACTCCAGGATCGGGTACCATCTCTGCCATCCAAAAAGCAGTGGCTTACTGCCTCTGCATGTTCCAACATTCCTGGGGTTCCAGGAATGCCTTTCTCCATGGTGGGATAAATACTTTTTTAGTACTTTCCTTCATTGCATGCTGGACTTGAACTCAGGGTTTGAGTATTGTCCCTCAACTCTGCAGATCAAGACAGCCCTCTGCCACTTGGAACTCCAAACCAACTATGCTTTTGAGCACTCTGCTGGCACATTAGAGATGACAATCTCACAGGACCTTTGTCTGCCCAACCTGTCTTCACACTACTTTTCAGCTTAATGAGTCTTTACTTATAGCCACATTTACTCCAAATAAAAGCAACAACGATGGGCACTGGAAGGAGATTTAAAAGCGTGGTTTTACCTTGAAATTATTCAGGGCCAACATTCCATCTGACAAACTTGTCATCTGTCCTTAATTGTGGGCCTTTAGGAAACTGTTATAAAGACCCTATAATGGCAAAGTAGGTTAAACAATCATTTTGGTAATCCTAATTTTTATTTTCCACGTTGAAATCAACTTTTAGGACAATTTTTCCTTTTAAACTTTCCTTTTTCTGGAAGGCCTGCCACTCCTAGAAACTTTACAAATTTCTGACATTGGAGAGGCCATTTTTAAATCTTTTTGAAAAGTCATTTTACTTTGCATTTAAATTCCTCATTGAAACACTGGGCAATACCCTTTACCTCTTGTCTGAAGGTTTAAACTGGCTATTTTTTCCTACAGTATGAGTTACATTTAGCAAATTAGCAGTTTATTTTAATGCAGTAGCTCTGTACCAAGAATCTAGACTTAGTATCTCTTGCCCTTTAGAGATAAGTCAACTTAGATTTTTTGCTCATACACCCCTTATGGTCTAACATGGTGGTGATTAACATTACAGAAACAAATGTCTTTTTTTTTTCTTTTTTCTTTTTTTTTTTTAATTGTATTTTATTTTATTTGAGAACATACTGTACAGAGGGGCTACAATTACATGGGCAGGATAATGCATACATTTCTTACCAAGCATTGCAGCCTCCTCCTTTGTTTACCCTTCACTTCCCTTCCCCGCCTCCCCCCTCCCCCCATCCAATTTTACCCCCCTCCCCCCCCACACCGAAATTGTAAAGCTGGTTTTGACATGACATTTTGTACTTCTCATTGTTGCAACAGGTCCACCTGAATCCTTAAACGACTTGTTTGTCCCCATCTCCTCCACATGTTATACTGACATCAAATATAGTGAAAGCGGGGGTTACACTGTGGGGGAGGGACATACAAAGCAACAAAGAAATAATCTTATAAATGCATTAAAAACACATGCATGAAAGAAACGAAAACATTAAAATACATATTTAAGGGTTCATTTTCCTAACATCACATTATCTGGCCTTTTCCGCTTGACTCATACCTATACTAGATATTGCAAATAAGGGAAACCATGGGACCTATGCTTCTTTGGGCCTGGCTTACTTCACTTAATATAATTTTTTCCAAACCTTTCCATTTCCTAACAAATGGGGAAATGTCATTCTTTCTGATGGAGGCATAGAATTCCATTGTGTATATATACCACATTTTCTTGATCCAATCATCTACTGAGGGGCATCTGGGTTGGTTCCATATCTTAGCTATGGTAAATAATGCTGCAATAAACATAGTTGTGCTGGTAGCTTTAGTGTGGTCTTGTTTGTAAACATTTGGGTAAATGCCCAAAAGTGGGATTGCTGGATCATAGGGGAGATCTATGTGAAGTCTTTTGAGGAACCTCCATACTGCTTTCCAAAGTGGTTGAACAAGTTTACATTCCCACCAACAATGAAGTAAGGTTCCTTTCTGTCCACATCCCCTCCAGCATCTGTTGTTATTAGAGTTCTTGATTTTTGCTGTTCTAACTGGAGTGAGGTGATATCTCAATGTTGTTTTGATTTGCATTTCTTTTATGGCTAGGGATGTTGAACATTTCTTCATGTGTCTATTGGCCATCCTTCTTTCTTCTTCAGAGAAGCTTCTCTTTAAGTCTTTCGCCCACTTATTTATTGGGCAGTTGTTTCTTTGAGGATTTGTTGTTGGGTGGTTTAATTTTTTGAGTTCCAAGTATATTTTAGATATGAGACCCTTGTCCGTTGTATGGCTAGTAAAGATCTTCTCCCAATCGGTGGGCTTTCTATTGATCTTGCCAGCTATGTCATTTGCCCTGCAGAAGCTCTGCAATCTTATGCAATCCCATTTGTCCAACCTTTCTTTGATTTGTTGTGCTTCCGGGTCTCTATTCAGAAAATTTCGACCTGAGCCAAGAGACCTAGGGTTTCTCCTATTCCATCCTGTAATGTTTTCAGAGTGTCTGCTTTGAGTTCAAGGTCTTTGATCCATTTGGAGTTGATTCTGGTGCAGGGTGATATATAAGGATCTAGCTTTAGTTTTCTACATGTAGTTAACCAATTTTGCCAGCACCATTTACTGAAGAGGCTGTCTTTCTTCCATTCTATTGTTTTAGCTTCCTTATCGAAGATTAGATGGCTATAGGTCTGTAGGTACATTTCTGGGTTTTCAATTCTATTCCATTGGTCCTGAGGTCTGTTCTTATGCCAATACCAAGCTGTTTTGATTACTATGGCTTTATAGTAGAGTTTGAAATTTGGTATTGATATTCCTCCAGCAGTGTTCTTTCCGTTGAGGAGCGTTTTTGCTATTCGGGGTCTTTTATTGTTCCATATGAATTTTTGGATTGCCTCCTCTATTTCCTTGAAGAATGAGGGTGGAATTTTGATAGGTATCGCGTTGAATTTGTAGATAGCCTTGGGAAGTATTGCCATTTTCACGATGTTAATCTTGCCAATCCAGGAGCATGGGAGGTTTTGCCATTTTTTAAGTTCTGTGTTGATTTCCTTTTTCAAGATTTTAAAGTTTTCATCATAGAGGTCCTTCACTTCTTTGGTTAAGTTAATTCCTAGGTATTTTATTTTTTGTGGGGCTATTACAAATGGAGTTGCTTTCCTAATTTCAGCCACACTTTTCTCATTGTTGGCATATAGAAAAGCCATTGATTTTTGGGGGTTAATTTTATAACCTGCTACTTTGCCAAAGTTTTGAATCAGCTTGAATAATTTGGGAGTGGAGTCTATGGGATTCTTTAAATACAAGATCATGTCATCTGCAAAGAGGGAAAGTTTTATTTCTTCTTTCCCTATTTGTATCCCCTTTATGGCTGCATCTTGTCTTATTGCTGTAGCTAGGCATTCTAATACTAGATTGAAGAGAAGTGGAGAGAGTGGGCATCCTTGTCTTGTTCCTGAGTTAAGAGGAAATGGCTTTAGTTTTTCACCATTGAGTATAATGCTGGCTGTAGGTTTGTCATATACAGCCTTTATTGTATTGAGTAATGTTCCATGGATTCCTAATTTTTCCAGAACCTTCATCATAAAGGGGTGTTGGATCTTGTCAAATGCTTTTTCTGCATCTATTGAGATAACCATGTGGTTCTTATTCTTGCTCCTGTTGATGTGATGAATAATATTAATGGATTTGCGTATATTGAACCAGCTTTGCATCCCTGAAATGAATCCTGTTTGATCATGGTGTATGATTTTTTGGATGAATTGTTGAAGTCGATTGGCCAAAATTTTGTTGAGAAATTTTGCATCAATGTTCATCAAAGAAATGGGTCTATAGTTCTCTTTCTTTGATGAGTCCCTGCCTGGTTTTGGGATGAGGGTTATGATGGCTTCATAGAATGTGTTCGGTAGTGAGCTTTCTCTTTCAATTTCATTGAAGAGTTGGAGGAGTATTGGTGTGAGCTCTGCTTTGAAGGCCTTGTAAAATTCCGCTGTAAAACCATCTGGTCCTGGACTTTTCTTAGCTGGGAGGTCTCTTATTGCTGTTTCTATTTCAATGCTTGATATGGGCCTGTTAAGCTGGTTTAACTGATCTTGGTTTAGTTTTGGCATGTCAATATTTGCTAGGAAAAGGTCCATTTCTGTCAAGTTCTCAAACTTATTAGCATAAAGTTTTGAGAAGTATTCCCTTATAATGTTCTGAATCTTGGTTGTTTCCGTGGTGATGTTTCCATTCTCATCTCTGAGTTTATTAATTTGGGTGTGCTCTCTCCTTTTTCTGATAAGGTTTGCTAAGGGTCTGTCAATTTTGTGAAGTTTTTCGAAGAACCAACTCTTTGTTTTGTTGATTCTTTCTATACTTTTTTTGGATTCTAATTCATTTAATTCTGATTTAATTTTGATTATTTCTTTCCGTCTACTGGATTGGGGTTTATCTTGCTGTTCTTTTTCAAGGAGGTTTAGATGTGTCATTAAATTGTTAGTTTCCGATCTCTCCAATTTGTTGATGTAGGAGCTCAGAGCTATAAACTTGCCTCTGAGTACTGCCTTTGCTGTGTCCCAGAGGAGCTGGTAATTTGTGTGTTCATTTTTGTTGAATAGCATGAACATTTGAATTTCCTTTCTAATCTCTTCCATGACCCACTCATGATTCAGCAGTGTGTTGTTCAGCCTCCATGTGATACCGGACTTTCTTTGGTGGCTTTTGGTGTTGAGTTCTAATTTTATTCCCTTGTGGTCAGAGAGAATGCAAGGTATAACTTCAATGTTTCTGAATTTAGACAAGTTTGCTTTTTGGCCTAAAATGTGGTCTATTTTAGAAAACGTTCCATGTGCTGCTGAGAAGAACGTGTATTCTGATGCTGCTGGGTGAAATGTTCGGTAAATGTCTGTTAAGTCTAGTTGATCTATGCAGCTGTTTAGATCTGCGGTTTCTCTGTTGAGTTTTTGCCGAGTTGATCTATCTAGTGGGGAGAGTGGTGTGTTAAAATCCCCAACTATTAATGTCTTTGGATCTATCTGGGATTTGAGGGAAAGTAGTGTTTCTTTGATAAATTTGGGTGCTCCATTGTTTGGCGAATAGATATTTAGAATTGTAATATCCTCCTGAAGGAGAGATCCTTTAATTAGTATGTAGCGACCTTCTTTATCTCTTCTCACGAATTTTAATTTGAAGTCTATTTTATCTGATATTAGGATTGCCACTCCCGCCTGTTTATGAGGGCCGTTTGCTTGGTAGATTTTGTTCCAGCCTTTAACCTTGAAAATATGTTTGTTTTTACGGGCAAGATGTGACTCCTGCAGGCAACAGATAGAAGGGTCTTGTTTTTTAATCCAACTAGACAGTCTATGTCGCTTAATTGGAGAGTTCAGTCCGTTAACGTTAAGAGATAGGACTGAGAGGTATTTGGGGGTTCCTGCCATGTTATCCACCTTCTTGGGGGCTGTGAAAACTGGGTTCTTCCTAAGGTTCTTGGATTCTCAGTTTGGGTGCAGTTTCTTGGCCTTTGTTGCGTTCTTGTTGGTTTTCTATGTGTAGGACATCTTTAAGAATCTTTTGTAGGGCTGGTTTGGTGGAGATGTATTGTTTCAATTTTTCTTTGCTATGGAAGGTTTTTATTTGGCCTTCAGTTATGAAGGAGAGTTTAGCTGGGTACAGTATTCTTGGTTGATAGTTGTTTGTTTTTAGGGCATGGCATACGTCATTCCAGGCTCTTCTTGCTTTGATAGTCTCTGCTGAGAAATCTGAGGTAATTCTAATTGGTTTCCCTTTATAGGTGATTAACCTTTTCTCCTTGACAGCTTTAAGGATCTTTTCCTTGGTCTGGGTTGATCCTGTGTGGATTATAATGTGACGGTGGGATGTCCTATTCTGGTCTGGTCTATTTGGGGTTCTAAAAGCTTCTTGTATCTGAATAGGCCTATCTTTTTGTATGTTTGGGAAGTTCTCTGCTAGGATCCTGTTAAACAAATTTCCTAGACCATTAACTTCTGTTTCTAGGTGCTCCTCTACACCCATTATCCTTAGATTGGGCCTTCTGATGGTGTCTTCCAGGTGTTGGATAGACCTATCATATTTCTTGGACTTGTCTTGGATGGTTGTATGTTCTTTCTCTATAATATCTAGGCTGTCTTCAATCCCTGAGATTCGATCTTCTGCATGGTCTAACCTGCTGTCAAGACTCTCTACTTTGTTTTTTATCTCTTTTCCTTCTAATTGGTCAGCTTTGATGGCTTCAAGTTCTTTGTTGAAGCTCTGTTTTAGGTCTTGTATGAATTTCTTTACTTCCTTAATTTGGTGTTCAGTGTTTGTTCTCAAATCACTTAGTTGATTGGTTATGGTTTCTTTGGACTGCCATTCCTTCTGTTGTGTTCCATTCAGCATTCCCTTTGTGGTCTCCCTGACTTCCTTCAGCTCTTTGTTAATGGATTCCATGAATGTCTTTAGTGATCTTTGTGTATTCTCTACCTGGTCTCTTAATTCGTGAATTACTCTTTGATTAGTTTCCTCCCTTCTCTGGGATTCCTGCAGTTCTCTTTGAGTGTTCTCTGCCTGCTCACGCCATTCCTCCCTTTCTCTTTGAGTATTCTCAAGTTGTTCACGCAAATCCTGTATCAGTTTTTGAGAAGCTTCCTCACGCTTATGATATTCTTGTATAAACTTCTGGGATGCCTCCTCTCTCTCCCTATCACGCTCATACAGAGTCCTTTGTACATTGTCAAACTTCTCATTTATCATGTTTGCTCTTAGTGTTTGTAGAGCTATTTGGGAACTCTCCTCTGGATTATTCTTTATCTGTTCTAATCCCTGATTATCAAGGTTGGAAATTGAGATACCCGAATTTGCCATTTTTCTTGTGTTTTTCCGGCTTACTCGGCCCATTTGAGATAAAGATTGCACCAGTTTTGTGCTAGAACACTATCTTAAGGCAACCATCAACCAAAGTTTGCATTTGTACAGCCAATAGTCTACAGATACAATCTAGTTCAACAGATACATCTATTCAACATCAAACGACTATATGTTAAAGGACTTCGAACCGCAGAGAAGAATTTGGAAAACCAGAAATTATTAGGATTAGGGAGAGATGTGGGTGAAAAATAGGAATAGATTGGTGTGGGGAGGCACAGGGAGAGTTAACTATGTCCTAATCACAGTGCAGGAAATGGGTTGGGTAGGATGCAAGTAGAGAGAGAGAGAAAAAGAAGAGACGGAAAGGGGAATAAAGAGAGACCAGAAAAATAATAGAAACGTAAAAATTAATGTTTTTATAGAGGTTAAAAGACCGTCTATTTAGAGAGGAATGTCAATATGTTCAGAGAAGGGGAGGGACATAGAGGAGATGTGAAAAGCTTTAAGGGAGAAGAAAAGATCAGAAGTTCAGTAGAGCTAGATAAAAAACAAAAAGATAATTAAGAAAGAAAGAAAAAGAGAAAGAAGACAAGAAAAGAAAGGAAAACTCTCATTCACGTAATTCTGAAATAAAAATTATAAGATGAGAAAAAAAAAGTTACTGGAAAACAATTATTTTTTCAGAAGAGGCAAAAATTAAAGATTAATAAAAGTTTTAGAAGGGAAAAAAATTTATATACATATATATATATATAAGGTAACAAAAAACAAAAAACAAGCAAAAAAAAGAAAAGAAGAAGAAGAAGAAAAAAAAAAAGAAAAAAAAAGTCTTTTGATTTTTTTTTTTTTGGGGGGTGGAGGAGTGGGAAGAATCCTGTATCTCCCTTTTGTCTGCAACCAGTCTCTTGTTGGAGTCTCTGGTCAGCTTGAGGTCCTGTGGCTTGATTGGTTTCTTAAGTCGGTTGGTTGGAAGAGGCAGAAAAACGCTCTGCTTTACCCAAGATTTTGAGATCCCCCTCCCAGGTTAGTTTTCTGGGAGGGTGGTCTGCTTTGAGAGTCACAAAAGAGGGGGATGTGGTGATGAGGCTATAGGTTCTGGGTAGAGTTGAGGCCTTTCAACAAACAGTAGCTTTTCCCTGGGGCTATTTTGTGATAAAGCTCACAGCGCCCAGCCTGGAGCCATTCTCAGGGTTTCTGTTTTTCAATTGATTGTGGTGGCTGCTAGAGGGGGGGGCAGCCTCTGGCTCTGGTTACCTAGTGAGGCTAGGCACTCCGATGGCTGGCGCCTGAGCTGGGTAACTTTTCCCTGGATGGAGCTGAGTCTGGCAGGTCACTTCGGCGTTAAGTTCTTGTGACCTGCTAAATGACTCATTTTATTCCAAGGCCTGAGCTGGAGCTAGCAGCAACTCCGAGCTTTGTCGGTATCCAAGATGGAGATCACCGGTGCTGGGGGGGGAGGGGTGGCCTTCCTTCCTCTGCTCCCTGAGGAGTGAGGATGTCGGGCTTGTACTCACGCCGAGTCTTGGATCCTGGGTCGTCTCTGGTGCCGAGTCTTGGATCCTGGGTCGTCTCTGGTCTGCAAGCTGCAGGGTGAAGATGTCCGCTCTTTGTTGGTTCTTGCTGGTGTTGAGTAGAATCCGCTTGCCCGCTGCGTCTGGCTCCTTCGTCCCGGACTCTCTGTGTGAGCGCTCAGGTATGGCCCCCGGCTGTGGTCTCTGTGGCTTGCGACCCTGCCGCCGCCGCTGCCACCGTGGTGGCTGCTGTCGAGCACTCTGGTGCTTCTTTTTGCCTTGGCTTCCCCTCTCTTGTCTAACTCTCTGTCCTGTGATGGCACACTTGGTGTGATTCTCTGGCTTAGGACTGTTCACTGGAACTCTAAAGCTGCTTTCTATGCGAGAGCTTGTTCAGATTCCAGCTTCTCCTCCGCCATCTTCTATCTTTTTTTTTCAATCCAGAAACAAATATCTTAATTGGCTTGTTTTTTATTCTCTTTTTACCACAAAATCGCAGGCTTTTCATCATGTGTGATTTAGCAAGGCTGGAGTCTAGGCAAGGATGTGGCATCTCCCAGTGTGTATGGACTGTCGCATCTCTTGCTGGTTACCTGCAAAATTCTATATGCACTAGTTAAAGACCACTGGTGAAAGACCACACTGGCTTTTGCAGGCTGGTGTCACTGGTTTAGGCAGCTGTGACAACTTTGTTCTGTTACATGGGTATTCCCCATGCCTAGGAGCAAACTGCATCTTGACACACTGTGGTCCCTTGATTATAAAGCGAGTTGATCAGTGCACAGCAGAGGAAACAGAGAATTAAAACCTTAGGCTTAGTTTACCAGTCATGGTCAGAGGTACAATATTTAATCTTAGCATAGATAGACATCAGAAATAACATAAATCACAGCCAACTTAATTACCAATTTCATTGACTTTGGAAAGGAAACCATCTTTTCTAAGTCCTTTCCCATGGCCTTTTAAAACTGCCTGTTTTTTTATTTGGCTTATAGTCAGGTCACAAAGCAATTCAGATTAAACGACAGCTTCCATTGACAAAGATTTTTAGCAAGCAGAATACTTGGTAACTTTGGAACCATTACTGTTTACATATATTACATATAGACAGACAGAGATGTTGGTGCACAGATTAGAGAGCACACTTGAATTCTAAAATTGGCCATTTAAAGTTTTTGGAATTTTAGCAGTAATACTTTGCCTAATCATGGTAGAACCACATAGTCAGTTCAAAACAAAAAACTGCCAACAACAAGAAACTTTTTAGTAAACAGGAGTCAAGACATGAACAGACATATAGCGTGACATAATGGCCCCTATCCTGGTCAGGTAAGGGGGGATGTTTATAGGACCCAAAAACATCCAAGGAAATTTATTGTGAAAGCCACCTTCACGCCCTCCCCCTCTTCACTGGGCTTCCCTCAGAGCACCTGGACCAGTTCCCTCCACCCAGGCACCCCTGTCATGTGACACCAGGCAGCCCACAAGGATCATTTTCGCCTGTATTTTACCCTACCAAATATCTAGCACAGTCTTACCTCTTTCTGCTTATCTCTATAAACCCATGGCTATCTATAAGTATTCTAGCTAGCTTTTGTCCATAATTTTTTCCATGAGTCTAGATTTTTAAATTGCTACAGAATTAAATTTAGCAAAATAATAACTTATAATTTGTTATAGAACTAGAAATTTGGAACTGGAAAAAGCAATATTGTCCTCTTGAGAAATTCACTTTCACCCTCCATAACAGTGAGAAAACACAGACTCTCCACAATATCCACACTAGTGTTTTATTACTCTGAAGAACAATAGCATGGTCTACAAGTTAAAAATTCATAACAGACTCATGAGTAGTAAATAGAAAACAGCATGTAGTAAAATCATTTTGGCATTACTCATCCAAACCCAAATGCTTAAGAATCATGTCTTAATTTTTTCACCAAAGAAACTAGAAATGGAACTGTGATTCTAGTGCTAGAATTTAGCCTTGAGAAAAAGTAGTTAAGGAATGTGGCTAGGCTTTGAGTTCAATCTACAAGACTTGTACCCACACACAAAGAAAATGTATTCCCAAATATGTATTCTTTCAGGTTTTCTGAATGTTTCATGAACTTGGGGATGAAAGATAATGAGACAGATTTTATTCTTGTGTACATTTTGTAATAAACAAGGAGTATTATCTTCCAACAGACCTTCCATTAAAGAAATGAATTGGAATAGTAATAGTGTTATAATGCATACATAGACCACACATATAGTGGAAGACTTTTGGGGAGCAGTGGAGAAATTGATGCTCTCATGTCCTTGGATTAAATCATGATAGTCCTTCCCCATCTATCACTACCAAACCAGCCTGGATGATTTGAGTTCAATCTCAAAGGTCCAGAGCTCCTATTCTGAGAAGTGTTTATTAAATTTCCTTGAACATCCATTCCTCAATATAAAAGACACAAATCAACGATTTCACTATCTTAATACTTTGTCAAGCCTGGAGGTAATTGATACCCATCCCTTTGGTCCAACCCCTGAATAATATGAAGGGGCATCATCCCTACTCTACACAATGAGAGGATGAGAAATGTTGACTCAGTGAGTGGTTTCCCCTTACACCTAGCTTAATTCTACCATGCAGGATTTCTCTATAATTTACAGAGGTTTCTGCCAAAGGTTTCCGTATATTGGGTTTCTTTTTTGTGTGAGTGCTATAATGCTGGCTGAAGGTTCATTTCTGCTTGAAAGACGTCCTCTAATGTTCACTTCACATTTTGTCTTGTCTCTAGGTCTCTGAAATATGTAGAGAAACCTCTGAAACTTCTGGCTAAATATTGGTCTACATTTATTATACTCACATTTTATGTTCTTGGATGTACTGAGGACTGACTTCTATTAAAAATTGCATATTTTTTAGACCTGTTAGTTTTCTTTTCTCCTATGTGATTCAGTTCTCTGATGAACACTGGGCTATGCTGTCGAAGTGGGATTTTCTACATTGGTATTATTCATACCTTGTCTTTCTTGTCTGTGCTCTATAAACATCCCTGCATGATTACTAAGTGAAGGACTTTTTTGATACTTGTTTCGTTTTCTCCTGAGTGTTTTCTGATGAAAATTTAACTATGACTTCTCGAAAACTTTCCACATTTTTTTCATTCATAAGATTTTTCTCCTGTGTGCATTCAATTTGGAACCATGAGGTATGCCTTCTGGCTAAAAGGCTCCACATTTGCAACATTCACAAGGCTTCTATCCAGTTTTGGTTCTATCATGCAAACTTATTTTTCTTCCAGGTGAAACTTTCCATAGTTATCACATTCCTAAGGTTTCTCATGTGTGTGGATTTTCTTATGCTTCCTGAGGTATGAACTCCGGATGAAGGACTTTCCACATTTGTTACATTCATAAGGTTTCTCTCCTGTGTGTGTTCTGATGAATAGTAAGTTTTGACTTATGGTTGAAAGACTTTTCACACACATTACATTCATAAGGTTTCTCTCCTGTGTGTGTGTGTTCTCTGATGGCGAATAAGGTGAAACTGCTGTCTGAAATACTTTCCACATTTGTTACATTCATAAGGTTTCTCCCCTGTATGTGTTCTCTGATGGACAGTAAGGTGTGGTTTTAATCTGAAATACTTTCCACATTTGTTACATTCATAAGGTTTCTCTCCTGTGTGTGTTCTCTGATGAACAGTAAGGTATGACTTACGGGTGAAAGACTTTTCACACACATTACATTCATAAGGTTTCTCTCCTGTGTGTGTTCTCTGATGAACAGTAAGTTCTGACTTACGGATGAAAGACTTTTCACACACATTACATTCATAAGGTTTCTCTCCTGTATGAGTTCTCTGATGAACAGTAAGGTCTGACTTTTGTCTGAAAAAATTTTCACATTTGTCACATTCATAAGGTTTCTCCCCTGTATGTGTTCTCTGATGGACAGTAAGGTGTGATTTTAATCTGAAATACTTTCCACATTTGTTACATTCATAAGATTTCTCTCCTGTGTGTGTTCTCTGATGAACAGTAAGTTCTGACTTACGGGTGAAAGACTTTTCACACACATTACATTCATAAGGTTTCTCTCCTGTGTGTGTTCTCTGATGAACAGTAAGTTCTGACTTACGGGTGAAAGACTTTTCACACACATTACATTCATAAGGTTTCTCTCCTGTGTGTGTTCTCTGATGAACAGTAAGTTCTGACTTACAGGTGAAAGACTTTTCACACACATTACATTCATAAGGTTTCTCTCCTGTGTGTGTTCTCTGATGGAGAATAAGGTGAAACTGCTGTCTGAAATACTTTCCACATTTGTTACATTCATAAGGTTTCTCCCCTGTATGTGTTCTCTGATGGACAGTAAGGTATGATTTTAATCTGAAATACTTTCCACATTTGTTACATTCATAAGGTTTCTCTCCTGTGTGTGTTCTCTGATGAACAGTAAGGTGTGACTTACGGGTGAAAGACTTTTCACACACATTACATTCATAAGGTTTCTCTCCTGTGTGTGTTCTCTGATGAACAGTAAGTTCTGACTTACGGGTGAAAGACTTTTCACACACATTACATTCATAAGGTTTCTCTCCTGTGTGTGTTCTCTGATGAACAGTAAGTTCTGACTTACAGGTGAAAGACTTTTCACACACATTACATTCATAAGGTTTCTCTCCTGTGTGTGTTCTCTGATGGCGAATAAGGTGAAACTGCTGTCTGAAATACTTTCCACATTTGTTACATTCATAAGGTTTCTCCCCTGTATGTGTTCTCTGATGGACAGTAAGGTATGATTTTAATCTGAAATACTTTCCACATTTGTTACATTCATAAGGTTTCTCTCCTGTGTGTGTTCTCTGATGAACAGTAAGGTGTGACTTACAGGTGAAAGACTTTTCACACACATTACATTCATAAGGTTTTTCTCCTGTATGAGTTCTCTGATGAACAGTAAGGTCTGACTTCTGTCTGAAATAATTTCCACATTTGTCACATTCATAAGATTTCTCTTGTGTGTGTATTCTCTGAAACATATTGATGTATGACTTCATTCTACATGAATTTCCACATTTGTTACATTCATCAAACTTCTGTTCTTTGTCAGTTCTGTGATGCCTTCTGAGACCTGACTTTTGAGTGGAAAATTTCCTACATGCTTCATATTCATAGGGTTTCTCTTCTGGTGTTGTTTTAGGTTTGTCAGATCTTAGTTCTGACTTCTTAGAGATAGATTTTCCACATTGTTTAAACTCATCAGGCTTCTCTGGATATTTCCTCTCAGGTTTTGTAAGGTGTAAATCCTTACTGAATGATTTCTTACATTCACTACTTGTATAAGGATTCTCTCCTGTGTCTCTTTTCTGAGGCATAGTGACTGGAAACCTCCTTCCCTGACAAAGTTCTTGGGCAAGAAGAGCAGACTTATCATATTCTTCTCTATATTCATTATGGTTAGAGGTGGAATCTCTGACACAAACCCAATTATGTGGAAAGAATATCATCTTTGAATTTAATATCTTCTCTCCTCCATATTCAAAATATGGACCATCATAATTTTGACTAAAAGCCTCTGAATATCTAAGCGATTGTTTAACTACAGGAGAAACACCAGGCATATATGCAGCCGGCATCTTAACAGGCTCACCGTAGGGGAGCATGTTCTGACACTGAATGAACTCATCCGTCATCATCCTTAAGGAGTTCTCATCAGTCCTATTCAGATCTGGCTTCTGTTTTGAGGTCAAGTTAGAAGTTGTCACTAATCTCACTCTTTGCTCTATTGTGTTAATATTTCTGACAGCTACGTCACACAGACATTCATCTGGACCTTCCTGGTAAGTCTTAATCACATGCTTCATTTTTTGAACATCTAAAATGAGTTATATAAAGAAGAAAAAATAAATAAATAAGATCCAAATACTCCTTAATATAAAGGTAAAGACATTTTTCCCATCTTAACTGTTACAAATTTTAAAATATTAAAGTAGGAATTGATTTATGAGAAATAAATTTCTTTCACCACAATGTATTGATTAAGAAAGTAATACTCTTCCTTACACCCTTTTTTGTCATGGGGCATGAACTCCAGGCCTGGTGTTGTCCTTCAGCTCTTCAGCTCAAAGCTAGCTCTCTACCATTTCAGCCACGGCAAGACTCCCAGGTTTTTCTGCTTATGTGGTGCTGAAGAATCGAACCCAGAGCCTTATGCATGCAAGGCAAGCACACTACCACTGAGCTACTATAATCAAGAACTCTGATAACAACAGATGCTGGAGGGGATATGGACAGAAGGGAACGGTACTGCATTTTTGTTGGCAGTGTAAACCTGTTCAACCACTTTAGAAAACAGAATGGAGACTCCTCAAAAGACTCCACATAGAGCTCCCTTATGAATCAGCAATCCCACTTATGGGCATTTACCCAAATGATCACAAACAAGACCATACTAAGGGTACCAGCACAACTATGCTTATTGCAGCATTGTTTACCATAGCTAAGATAAGGAACAAACACAAATGCCCCTCAGTAGATGAATGGTTCAAGAAAATGTGGTATATATGCATAATGGAATTCCATGCATTCATCGGAAAGAATGATATGGCTCCATTCGTTAGGAAATGGAAAGACTTGGAAAAATTATATTGAGTGAAGTATGCCAGGCCCAAAGAAACAGGTCCCATGGTTCCCCTTATTTCAATAACTAGTATATGTCTGAGACAAGCAGAAACGGTCAATAAGTTGATGTTAGGCCAAACGAACCCCAAGATAAGGACTCATATTTTTTTCTTTCTTGCTATTGTTTCTAACATATATATATATATATATATATATATATATATATATATATATATATGATATTTCTTTGTTGCTTTATATGTCCCTCCCCCATGGTATAAGCCCTGTTTTTACTGTGTTTGATGTAGGTATAATTTGTGGAGGGGAAGGTGGACCCATTCCAACAATGAGATGTACAAGACGTTATGTCAAAAAATGAACTTTACAACTTTGGCTGGGGCGGGGGGCTGGAGGGGAATGATGGGAAGGGATGGTAACGGAAATCAAAGGAGGGGGCAACAATGCTTGATAAGAAATGTACTCATTACCTTTCCCATGTACTTGTAACCCCTCTGTAAATGATTTTCACAATAAAAAAAGAGTAACACTGACAGTTTATGATGGAAAATGTTTTTCTGTGTTTCAGGTATGTCTTTTGTTTATGTCAGAGGAATTATTTATACAAATTACTAAACTATTTACTGCTAGCTTTTTAACCTGTATAATTTAATATGTATCATTCTTCATTTTTTCCCAAAAATTGATTTGTTTGATCTTAGGGGAATAGATGCTTTGTATTGTTTTATTTTCTTAAAATAATTTATATATTGTGCTACTTTACTTCTCAAACATTAGGAGAACAGTATTTTCTAACTTTGGAGATTGTACCATTTTTATACAAACCTTTGCTTTCACCTGAGAAATAAGTTTTATAACCACATTTCTTCAGTTATAAGTTCTCACTGTGAATTAAGTATCTTTAGAAATTTTAAATTTGTTTCCCTCCATCTTAGACAGAATCTCATCAGACTTTTAAACCCTCAGACTCATGAACTAAAGCCACATCAGCTCACCACCTAGTTAATCATTCTCTCTAGACTGAAAGCTTTGGTTCTGTATCCTGGCCTCTACCCTCCATATCCTTATCAGAGGATAGCAGCCTTGGCATAGTCATTTGCTATACCTGCCTAGTCCTAGTTTCAAAGAAAACTAAATCTCATTTTTCACATTTCTAATTTTCTTTTTTCAAAATAATTTCCACAAAGAGAAAGAGTTGCTAACTTTACCGTTACTGCCCTACACAGTTCAGTGTGCATCTACATGCATTTTTGATTCACAACTCTAACACAAAGATCACCTAGTTCTCTGCTACACATGGGACGCAAGGGAATTTGGAATATTATTGGTCAGTACATAGCAAGACAAATTTACCAATTTGGTTCTGGATCCAAGATCATACGCAAGATGCTTTAACTCACCTGAGAAATTCTTGTCTGAGGCTTCTCTCATATATGACTCTTCATCTTGCTCCAGCTTGACAATCAATTGAGGTTTAGGACCAGTGTGCCCTGTTAAGAAGAGTGAAGACCTATTGCTCATGCTGTGTCAAAATTGTTCTAAGTTTTCAGATATCCTGTTAACAAGGTTGCTCCCAAATCTTTCATTTCTCACTGGCTCCATGGTTGAATCTCCCTTAGGTTTGAATTAATTTTGCAGGTTGTGTGACTTGAATGCAATTCATTTTCTCAAGGTTAGCATTCTATTAGTTTGACTCCTAGCTCCACTTCCAGTTTAAAAGTGGTTATCTTGAGATAAGAGTCTCATGGAGACTTCACTGGCATTTTTTCTTCCAACTGAAAGCCTCAGATTTCAGACTCCTAAGAATTACAGGCATGAACCACTGCATCTAGTACTAGGTTTGGATTATAAATACTCCCTCTAATCTAGTGATTTCCAGTTCATACTTCCAATAATGTTAAATGTTAAATACTTCCAATAATGTTAAATGTAAAATACTTCCAAAAATGTTAAATGTATGTATGTATGTATGTATGTATGTATGTATGTATGTATGTGTTTTCTAGATTGTATATCTACCCACAATAATCACCTCAAGTTTGGGAAGACAGTCTTCTCTTTACGGAAGACAGTTTGGAACTTTTGTCATACTGCTGATTTGGATTCTTGAACAATGAAAATAAAATTGCCTCTGAATGTATATAATTTACCTGTATATAATCTACCTTCATTCGAAACAAGTGACACTTCCCACAGACTGGAAACTTACATCCAAATAGCATTGAAAGTTCTATAAATATTCACATATCTACTAAAAACAAATCATTTTCCAGGCACCAGTGGTTCACACCTGTAATCCTAGTTACTCAGTAGGCTGAGATCTGAGGATTGCCATACAAAGCCAGCCCTAATAGGAAAGCTGTGAGATACTTATCTCCAATTTAACCATCAGAAAGCTTGAAGAGGCGCTGTTGCTCAAGTGATAGAGTGCTCACCTTGAACTGAAGAGCTGAGGCACTGTACCAATGCCCAGAGGTCAATCCCCACTTAACTTTTCAAGTTAATGTGATATTTTTGGCTTACCTAAGGACACCAGCATGCTATAGGTTTCCAGCATCACATCTCTATACAGGGTCCTCTGAGAAATATCCAATTCCTGCCACTCCTCCCAGCTGAATTCCACAGCCACATCATCAAATGACACCAGCTTCTGTAAGGGCAGACTCCATCAATCCCTGAGTCATGAGAACACCAAAGCTAGAATTTCATTCTTCTACATGTCTGCTTTTGTATTTCAGAATGTGGTTGAAACTTTCTATGTTATTTATAAAATGAGAGAAAATATAATCAAAGTAGAAATATTTGCCTCTATAGTAACTTGGTAATTATGCATACAAAATTTTTCTAATACATCAGAACCCATTTCTGGTTCCAGCAATAAAGACAAGAAAACAGTTCTACGAAGCTAATAACCTAGCAAAACAACAATAAGTATAAGTAGGAGTCTGAAAGTGTGTGTTTAGCTTATTTTGGTAATATTTACTACATATCTGGGTAACAATGAAGTAAACAAATATTTTCTGCATTTTCATATTCTGCCTCACTGACAATACTATTTAGATTTTCTATTAAATAGTGCACTCATAAACAGTCACAACATAGTCATTACATCATATGGAATACTTAACACATTTGTAGATCTAAGAAAAGCACAGCATCCAGTGAATGTTAAAAGGAGTAAAATTACTCAAAAAATAGTAAATGAATGATTTGGCTCTCATAAGATTTGACTTAGTTTTCACAATAAAACATACGATGTTAATCATTTTTGTTATTAAATTTCTAGATATAAAAGAATGGTCATAGATAGCCATATGTTTCCTTCATATGTAAAAACGAATTGCCAGCATGAATCTTTGTGAACATTGACTACTTCCTACCACACCGAATACTTACTTATTACCATAAAATGTTTCTTAATCAGCTTTGCATTTTAATAGGCTAAGGATGGATGTAAATGGATAGAGGTTTAAGGAATGCTCAAGATGATCTCCAAAAATGTGAAATATGACCACCACAAGAAGGATAGAGAATAAAAACTATGAATTGGGACATGATCTAAAAAATATAGTAGTTTTAAGAATTAGAATAAAATACAGCACTAATTTGTTGTACAGCATCTAAAAGGAATACAGTAATTCTTGACAATATCAGAGGTGAATGATAACTAACACACAAAAAGAAAATATATCTATAAAATGTTGAAAGAAAATAGACTTTAATACACAATCCATTGGGCAAAGGGCCTCTTCTAACAATATAGATTGAAGGTATTCCTAGGGAAAGATAATGCATTATTAACACATCTTCATTTTAACTGCTATAAAAATTATTCTGTGGGGCTCGGAAGGTGGCTGGCTCAGTGGTAGAGCACTTGCTTTGCATGCCTGAGGCCCAGGGTTCGATTCCTCAGCACCACATAAGCAAAAAAGAAAAAAAGCTGGAAGTGGGGCTGTGGCTCAAGTGGTAGAACCCTAGCCTTGAGCTGAAGAGCTGAGAGACAGGGCCTAGAGCCAGAGATCAGGCCTGACAACCAGACCAAAAAAAAATTATTCTGTATCAAGAGAAAAATAAAAATAGCTAACATAGATCTACACAAAGGACAAGATTATTAAAAGGGTAAATGTGTAGTTAAAGGAATGGTACATGTGTAGGTAAAAGAATGTATAGAAAACATTGTATGCAATTTCTCTTGTGAAAAGAAAACTTATAGTACCATATTCATAATTCATAAGGAATTGAAATTCTATATACAAACACATAAGTGTTTTAAAAACAAAGATTGTGAAACCTGCACATGGATCAATTAATTTTGTACTTGCCTCGGAAATATGAGGGTCTGAGTTCAAAGAATTATTTCTACAAAAATGTAAAAGGAGAATAGAAAGGTTATAAATTCCATTCGATTCCATTTAAAAGTAACTATATTATGCTATATGCTACTACTATGATAATATTGTAAAGTTTAATGTTCCTAGTAAAAATGCATCCAGCAAGTTAATTTCCTTTGTGTTCCTACCAAAGAATCCCACAGGGTAGAAAGTTAATTTTCTTGCAGTACTATAGTATAACAATTTTCCTGCACATTTTACCTCTGCTGAAGCTCTATGCTTCAGCCTGAGAATGGCCTTTGTTCTTTACATGAAATGTCTGCTTATTTCTGTATGAAGAATATTAATAAGACCATTTTAAAAAAATCTTGCAGTCCTTGCATATTTTGAGTTGCACAAATTCAATGGAACATAGAAACAAATCTTTGAAAAAGTAGGGCACCTGTATTAAGCATACAGTCTTATTTTTATCCTATGAACAATGCAGTATAACAAGTATTTACATCAGATTTAATTTGTAATTGGTATCAGAGGTAATTCACAGTGTACAGGAGAATGCCTGCAGCTTATATGAGAGGTGATTTACAGTTAATTTGAGGTGTGTGCAGGTTACATAGAAGCAAAATAAGAATTAAATATGAGACAAACAAATATTAAATAGCAAAATGTTCATCGAAATAAGACCATATTTATATTGTAAAATATAGTAAATATATAAGGCACTGTCTGAAATGAACAGAAGAAAGAAAACGTAATGAGCAATCCAAAGTCATGGACTAGAGAGAAATAAAAATTTAAAAAAAATATACAAAGATACCATGAGCAAAAGTTAATGATGAAAAATACAAATTGGGATAATATGTAGGAAATAAGCATCAGCCCCAAATGTATGACCACAGATACAGATAATTGCTAATAACAGACAGATTATACATTATGATAATAAAAATTTATGCTGAAAAGCAAAGTGTACAAAGACATGTTTAAAAGACCATGCAGTTTTAATACTTTAATGTACCATTACTATTGCAGAACTCATACTCCTCTTACTAACTGATATAACAACCAGACAAAAAATCAGCACTAACATACACATGGATGCCATTTTCTTAAACTTAAAAAAAAACACTATGGTGTTACATTTATCAAGACACATATTCCAAGATTAAAAGTAAATCAGAAGACAAATGATGTAGAAACCAATATGAAAAATTAAAGTTATGTTATAAATACATGAAAATTAAAAAATATATTTGCAGTATACTATGAATGAAATAAACACAGGGAAATTACAATGGATCTCAAAGAAATGTATTCCTTCATTGTGATTTATAGAATATTAAATGTAGCGTCTTTCTTACTTCACCTTCGAAATAAAAACAAATAGTTTGGGGCTGGGAAGATGGCTAAGTATTAGAGTACTTGCCTGCCATGCATGAAGCTCTAGGTTCCATTCCTCAGCACTACATAAACAGAAAAATTAAGAAATGGCACTGTGGCTCAGGTGGTAGAGTTGTAGACTTGAGCAAATCAAGATCAGGAATGGTGCCCAGGAAGGCTCCAAATTCAAGCTCTAAGTTTGGCAAAAAAAAAAAAAAAAGGTTAAATATATATGGTGTATTCACATGGATATCTTCTGGAGAGTGGGGGAAAGCCAGGGAACTAGAAGGAAATGGGGTAAAAAGTGCATCTATGGAGGTCATTAGGCACTGATGAAAGTAAGCTATATAAATCATGAGTCAAGATGGAAGGGAAACATTGGGAGAGAGTGAGGGTATGGAAGACACAGCATGACAGGAAATGTACTCAATACCTGGCCCAAGAACTGGTAGTCTCTCCATACATCACCACTATAACAATAAATTCAATTTAAATTTGAAACAATTTCTTCATGGAGTTGTGTGAGCATAAAGTTAGTGAAGAAAATGTACCACAGTTAGAAGAACAGCTACAATTATTAGAAATAAAATACATCACTTAATTGATACATGAAATACTGGAGCTTAGGTTGAATTTTAAATATGCTGTTAACAATAATCTAACTTCATTGTAGTATCCAATTAACTGTTAATGATAAATATTCAGGTAAGTAAAAACAAAACAAAACAAGTGCTTCTGGCTCAAGATGCTTATCCTACCCTAGCTACTAAGGAGTCTGGAAGCCAGACAACTGGGTAGACAACTCAAATGAAGCAGCTAATCAACAGATTGGAGGAGGTGTGGCTCAAGAGATAGTACCAAAAAAGAAATTAAAGCACAACTTAGGAAGTGGAAAAACCTACCATGCTCCCGGACTGGGAGAATCAACATTGTGAAAATGACAATACTTCCAAAGGCTATCCACAAATTCAATGCAATACGTATCAATAGTCCAACCTCATTCTTCAATGAAATAGAAAAAGCAAGCCATAAATTTATATGGAAAAATAAAAGACCCTAGATAGCAAAAACCATCCATACCAGAAAGAACAATGCTGGTAGAATATCACTACCAAATTTCAAACTGTACTACAAAGCCATAGTAATCAAAACAGCTTGGTAATTGCACAAGAACAAACTTGAGGATCAATGGAATACTGAAGTCCCAGAAATGAACACACAGACCTATATCCACCTAAACTTTGAGAAGGGAGCTAAAAAAATAGAATGGAGGAACGACAACTTCGTCAGTAAAAGGTGGTGGCAAAGTTGGTTCATTACAAGAAGAAAACTAAAGCTACATCTCTATATATCACCCTGCACCAGAATCAACTCCAAAAGTAACAAAAACCTCACATTCAAAGAAAACACCCTGAAAAACATTACAGAAAAGAATAGGAGAAACTCTAGTGGTACTTGGCACCAGCCAAAATTTTCTTAATAGAGACCCAGAAACACAACAAATCAAAGAAAGATTGGACAAATGGGATTGCATGAAACCACAGAGCTTCTGCATGCAAAGGACATTGCTAACAAGATCAATACAAAGCCCACAGATTGGGAAAAGATCTTCACTAGGCATAAAATGAACATGGGTCTCATAACTAAAATATACTTAGAACTCAAGAAATTAAATCCCCAACAACAAATCCTCAGAGAAACAACTGCCCAATAAATAAGTGGGCTAAAGACATAACAAGAATCTAATCTGAAGAGGAAAGAATGGCCAAAAGATATCTTTAAAAAAAATGCTCAACTTATAAATATGTTAGAAACAATTACAAGAAAGAAAATACATTTGAATCCTTAACGGGGTTCATTTCGCCTAAAATCAACTTATCTGATCGTTTCTGCTTGTCTCAGACATATACTAGTTATTTCAAGTAAGGGAAATCATGAAACCTATGTTTGTTTGGGCCTTGCTTATTTCACGTAGTATAATTTTTTTCCAAGTTTTTCCATTTCCTAACAAATGGAGCTATTTCATTCTTAAAAAAATACAAAAACAAAACAAGGCTCAATTCTCTAGTCAAAAAGAAATGCAAATTAAGACAACCTTGAAATTCCACCTCACCCCAGATAGATTGGCTATAATCAAGAACACTAATAACAACAGATGCTGGAGGGGATGCAGACAGAAAAGGGAACCCTACTGCATTGTTGGTGGGAGTGTAAACTTGTTCAATCACTTTGGAAAGTAGAATGGAGGTTCCTCAAAAGACTCTACATAGTGCTCCCCTATAACCCAGCAATCACACTTTAGGGTATTTACCCAAAGATCACAAACAAGGGTATACTAAAGCTACCAGCACACCTATGTTTATTGCAGCTTTATTTACCATAGCTAAGATATGGAACCAACCTCGATGCCCCTTAGTAGATGAGTGAATCAAGAAAATATGGTATATATATACATATATATATATATATATCCATATATACATAATATGCATTTATACATATATACGTGTGTGTATACACACACACACACACACACACACACACACACACACACACACACAATGCTTTTCTATGCCTCCATTAGAAAAATGGTATCACACCATTTATTAGGAAATGGAAAGACTTGGAAAAACTTGTATTAAGTGATGTAAGCCAGGCCCAAAGTAACATAGGTCCCATGGTCTCCCTTATTTGAAATAACTAGTACATGTCTAGGACAAGCAGAAACGGTCAAAAGCTATGTACATATGACCATATAAGATGATATGAAGCGAAATGAGCCCTAAGACAGGAACCCAAGTGGTTTTTCTCTTTCTTGCCATTGTTTTTAATGCACTTTTATAATGTACTATGTGATTTTTTTTGTTCCTTTGGTATGTTCTTCCCCCAAGGTATAACCCCTGTTTTCACTGTATTTGTTTGCGGTACCCTGCATCTTGTATATACATTTTTCTAATTTGGGGATAGGAAAGGAAAAACCAAAAGGCTTAAACAGGGATACAAGCTGACCCATTGTAACAATGAGATGTACAAGGCACTAGGTTGAAAACCAGCTTTGCCATTTGTGTGAGGGAGGGTGAGAGGGGTTGCAGATGTTAGGAGGAAAGAAATGGTAGGGAAAAAACAAAGGAGCAGGTAACAATGCTCCATAGGAAATATAATCACATAACTGTAACCCCTCTCTAAACTATTTTACAATGCAAAAAGATTAAAAAAAAACAAGTAGTGCCAACACTGAAGGAGGAAGCTGACAGAATGTGAGGACTGTGAGTTCCTGTTCCAACACTAGCACAAGAAAGGCACAGTGGAGAATGAGGTAGGTGTATCCCATCAGTTTTGAATTTAGACACCAAGCATGCAACACAACAAACCTTCATCTCAGACATAAAGATAAAAGGGGTAAGAATAATTTCAATTCAAAGAACCATGTCAGCAAAGGAAAATTGATCAGTAAAACAAACAAGTTCCCAGATACAGCATTTGAAAAATGGTGAGAGACAGATGGAGAGAGGGGGACTGAAAGAAAAGAAGACACAAGGAGGAAAATATATAAAAAGTGAGAGAAAGAGAGAAATGATGAAAGCTTATGAGTAGGAAACAGAATGAAGAGAGTAAATAGAGAAAAAAAATCTTGTGAGGACACCTTAGAAAAAATACAGAGGGCTTTCTAGGAAATATTATCAGGTTTTATGTAATCAAAGACCAGGAAGACCAGAAGTATGTATGGAGAGTAATTTAATTACATATATCTTACTAAATAATCTCTAACATTTGAAGTTGTGTGTATGACCACACTATTTCAGAAACTCCAGTAAAACCTCTTTAACATAATTCAACATTACTAATAAGGAGGTGATCTCTGACAAGTTGTCAGCAAATGTCCACTTTACATGACAAGTGACCCCCTCAATGGCATTGAATCACAAAACAAGTGTGACTACTTTATCTCATATCAGAAAACTCCAAGCAAGTCTGCCCTCAATAAGACAGATTGTAACATTTTATAATCTACTCATTCTAAAAACCATCTTTACCTGATTTAGGAGCAAGTTCTTGAAGCTGAATCTTTTTTTTGTTGTTGTTGTTTTTAAATCTTGGATAAACTTAGCTTCCTAAAATGGAATGTAAAAAATGAGATATAAAAAGCAACTCACCAGAGATCCTCTCATTCTTTCTTGCTGTTGACAATGAAGAGAAGATTCTGGAAGCATGGCTTGGAGAAAAGGCAATTGACATAGTCAGGAAAGAACCTGTGTGATTATGCCCAGATTTTCCTGCTCAAAACATTATACATGGAGTGAAAAAGCACAAAGCCTTCTTATGGGCGAAGAATATTGGATGTCTCAAGTAGAGTATTAAATGCTCCACTGAAGATGACTCCACAGTCCATTAGTAGGTAGACAAACAGTATTCTAGGTTAATATACATACAGAATTCATAAAAACTCAGGTTCCTAAAAATAATTGAATAATTAAAACAAAAATCCACACCTTTAATACTACTAGTTATTAAGGAAATATATTTAGGGTTGTATGAATTATTTTTCTATTCATTAAAATGGATCCTAGGACTCCATTGAACTTTTTTAAAAAAATTATTGTGAACATACTGTACAGAGGAGTTACAATTACATGGGCAAGATAATGACTACACTTCTTATCCAGCATTGTAGCCTCCTCCTTTGTTTCCCCTTCCCAACACCTCCTCCCCCGGCCCCCTCCCACATCCTTTCCCCCCCACCAAAGTTGTAAAGTTCATTTTCGACATTACAACTGTACGTCTCATTGTTGCAATGGGTCCAACTGTATCCCTCTTTAAAGGATTTGTTTTTTCCCTTCCCCTCCACAAATTATGGCAACATCAAATACAATGAAAGCAGGTGTTATACCGTGGGGGAGGGACATACAAAACAACAAGAAAATAATCTCATAAATGTGTTAGAAACAATTGCATGAAAGAAAAAAAAACATTTGAATACATATCTTAGGATTCATTTCCCTAACATCAACTTTACTGACCTTTTCTGCTTGACTCAGTCACATACTAGTTATTTCAAATGAGGGAAACCATGGGACCTATGTTTCTTTGGGCCTGGCTTACTTCACTTAATATAATTTTTTCCAAGCCTTTCCATTTTGTAACAAATGGAGCAATGTCATTCTTTCTGATGGAGGCATAGAATTCCATTGTGTATATATACCACATTTTCTTGATCCATTCATCTACTGAGGTGCATCTGGGTTGGTTCCATATCTTCGCTATGGTAAATAATGCTACAATAATCATAGTCATGCAGGTAGCTTTAGTGTGGTCTTGTTTGTGAACATTTGGGTAAATGCCCAAAAGTAGGATTGCTGAGTCATAGGGGAGCTCTATGTGGAGTCTTTTGAAGAGCCTCCATACTACTTTTCAATGTGGTTGAACAAGTTTACACTCCCACCAACAATGCAGTAGGGTTCCCTTCTGTCCGTATCCCCTCCAGCATCTGTTATTAGACTTCTTGATTATAGCCATTCTAACTGGAGTGAGGTGGTATCTTTTGCACTCTGTCTTATTAATTTATATATTTAAACTCCATGGAGAGAATATACATTATAACTCAATATTAACTCACGCAAAATTGTACAGGAAAATGTATAATACATATTACTTGTATTATAATATTTCAATAATGGTTTTCAAATGGCATAGTTCTCTGCATCCAAATTCTTGGAGCACCCTTGAGCAATAACTTGAAATTTGTCATTTAGCCTACTTTATGTAATCAGTAAAGGTTATGTAAATGCAGGTTTGAGAAGTCCCTAATGGTCACTTTCCTAAACAATTCTGTGAAGAATTGTGGCCATTCTCTGGGAGATAAAGGGCTTAATAAAGATGAAACATGAAATATTAGTCATAGGAGTGACAGAACACCAACCACCCAATCACAGAAAGAACCAGAAGATTAAAATCTTATGTTGCACAAATAATACTAACACAAAATTCTAAGCTGAGGACACCCCAAAATACAGATTTATAAAACTAAAAAATGATTTAAATACCTATATGCTTTTTCTTATATTTATTGTTTGGCTTTTACACAGGAAATGCTACTATCCAGAGGATTTTTTTTACACAACTATATGGAAGAGAAACTCTTTATATAAAATAACAAACTTTACAGTGACATATGAAATATGAAAATCTACTCTGTAAACTTCAGTTAGGTCGTTTGTGCTAAGAAACAGTATGAATCACTAAAAAACAACATTTGTACATTCATTTTGGATTGTTCCACGTCACAAGAATGGTTTCTTACTTTTAAAAAGTTACAAGAATTTTCTGTAGGCTAATTATCCATATTCCATTACTCAAAACCACAAGTGTTGTAGATTTCAGGGTGGGATATTTTCTTTTTGTTTTGGGATTTAGAGTATCCTCCTTAAATTTAAAGTCTGCTATTTCATATTATTTCATTACAAACATAATCTATGTTTAAAAGAGTTTATTTTGTAACTGGGCTCTGGTGGCTCATGGTTGTAATCCTAGCTACTCAGAAGTTTGAGATCTGAGCACCACAGATTGAAGCCAGCTGGGGCAGGAAAGTCTAAGAGACTCTGATCTCCAATAAACTACTAAAATACCTAGAAGTGGAAATGTGGCTTAAGTGGTAGAACATTATGCTGGAACAAAAGGAGCTCAGGGTCAATGTCCAGTGCTTGAGTCCAAGAACCAGGTCTAGCACACAAAAAGAGCATTTTATTGTATTGTATTTAAATTCTATTGAACAATTGTTTTGGAATACATATTTAGGCAGTCTCTCATTTTAAATGATGTAAATTAGGCTTAATAATCTAGTGGAGAAATTGTAACTTGTCAAGGACAGATAAAGTGGAGAATATCCATGCCAGTAACATTTTAAGCTAGGAAAATCCATAGGAAGTGCAAAGCATAAAAGGGATCAACATGTTTCACTAACATATTTTAAAGGAATGTTCAAGCTTCATTGACTTCAATTTCCATGAAGAATTTCTTAAGTGAAATAATACTTCTTCGAGCAGATTGAGACAAAATAGAGAACACTACCTAAAACCTCATTATACGTTACATCTAAAAAACACACCACTTTGAGCAAGAAACAGTACTTTAATTTCCTTCTGTAACACTTCATGACAAACACATTCTCAACTGCAGGTAAAAACCAACGCTATAACGCTACTATCATTATATCCACAGGTGAGACATTTGAGAGATCATATACAAGAATTGATAGTGTGAACAGGCTGAATAAATTAGTAAGAACAGAGATAGATAGTTTCACTTGTGACAATAATTCCTCCACCACAAATCACAGCCCCATGTCCCTTCTGAGCACTAGGTTCTGACTGATTCCTCAGGCAAGTTCATTCCCCCTCCTACTAGTTAGTGTAAACCTTCCAACAGCATCAAGTGATTGGGAGAGTTAGAGGAAAGAGTACCACCTGAGTCTTGTGTTCTAGGAAGTAGAACCAATCTTTGCTAAGGCAAGGAACCTGAAAACATGTTGTCCTTCCTTTGCCTTTCTGCCTCTGCTCTGTAGGGCTTGTCAGAGTTGACAAGGTATCCTCCTTCAAACATTGCTAGGATTCATTGCTTAACTAAAAGAAAAAAAAACAGGACCATCACACACTACTGTAATATCTCATGTAGACCTGTTGCTTGAAAGGTCGTGTACAAACACGTGTGAACTAAAGCCAGCAGTACTAAGAGAGCTAACAATGCAGGAGAAGAGTGGAGACACCTCTAGGAGAAACAACACAGAAACCCAAAATACAACTGCAGTATAAATGGAGTCAAATCAGGCACACCCCTCACAATTTTACTGCAATTGTTACCATGCTCATCTTACACCTGGGCAAAGATAATAAAGTCACGTGTTAACAGCAGAATTTCACCGTCATGGAAATCTAAATGCACACTTTCTCCTATTCTGAAGAACCTCCCAACTAGCTGTCAGAACGTTGCAAGCCAGTTTCTGACACCTGGAGTCACAAGAGTTGTGGCAGCACAAACTCTTGAACCCTGAAGAAATCATTAGCCCCATGCTGGATGAACACATGGAGGATCAATTTCACCTTGTGTTTTGTATCCAGCTCGCAGTTCCTACCTGATATTGGTTCTGCAGCCTGAGATCCCTTCAAGTTACACCTCCCAAGCTCCACTGAAGAGAAACCTTCTCCACTGAAGAGAAACCTTCTAGCAGCAAGCCAACTGGAAAGGAACTGGAATTTGCAGGCTGGAAACACCCACAGTGGGTGGGGAGGCACATGCGCAGAAGGATCTTTGTCCTGCTTTAAAAAAAAATAGAGAATACAAACCCTGCACTTTCAAAGGATCTGTGCTGCAACATAGACTACAATTCCCACAATGCATGGTGCCACTCTGAGAGGAAGTATTTTCCATCAATGCTAGGCCCTTTGTCTTAGGACTGCAGGGATGCATAGGAAGGTTTTCTCCTGCTTGCACGAGCATAGGTGAGTTTTTTTTTTGTTTTTAAATGAAAATCACTATGTGTCTCCTGAAACATTGTTAGAATATCCGAGAAATGGACAAGTATTGGAAGCATGAAATAAGTTGGCTTTTTAATTCTTAGATCTACTAATGTAATTGAGGTTATGAGAGGTTAGCTTTTGAGTTCTGTTGAATGTAAATTACACCTGATTTCTTTACATTTTGGAATAGCTCCCTGTTCAATATAAATAGGTATTCGCAGGCACTAAACTGATTCTTGGTCATTTTTCATGCTCTAATGTATACACTGCAATAAACTAGCAGAATTGCTAGATTTACAGCATAATCCTTGCACCATGTAAATTTTTTTTAAAAATCTAATAATTTCCCAGAAATGCCCAAATTTCATTTTTGAAATCTTAAGTCGTTTCTGGCTCTTTCCAAATTTTTCCGTTATTTTAAGATTCTTTTCTTTTAATTTCTTTTCTTTTCTTTTCTTTGATGTTCATTGTTGCTCTTGTGGCTTGAACTCATGGTGTTCCCATTACCATTTCTTAAACAATTTGTTCAGCTAAATAGTGAAACGCATCCTGTGGGTGGGAGGAATGCTCTTAGAGCATGCACCTCACCACCATTGCTGTTCAAACAGATGGTGGTTTGGGGAGATCGGTGGAATGTGGGTGAGGTGCAAGTGTGAAGTGAAGGGTAGGTCTCTGTGATGCTTGATTGCTTGCCCCAAACCAGTGTGTTTTTGTCTTTGTTTGCATGCCCTATTTCAGTGTGAATTTCTCCCTCTTCTATGATCCTGAAAGTTCCTCTCAGTCACTCTAAGCTATCTCATATTGTCTTCCCAGGTGTTACCCATTAGACTTTGGAATAAATCTTTGTTATCCCAGGTCCTGAGTGTGGGAAGAGACAGGGGCCACTTCTAGAAACCAGGCTTGTGTCCTGACCTCTGACATTTGCCACACAGTCAGGAATAGTCAGGCATTATTTGGGACAACACAGTTCCTTTACTGATAATGCAGCATCACCAGAGAATTCCTAACTTCCTGGTGAAAGCTCCCTAGGAACTTGTCTCAAAATAAATGTGTAGGCCTAATCGTTCCAGGCCCAGTGATACACATATAGTCCAAGAACTTCTAAGGCTGAACAGGGAGAATCATTCAAGTTCAGGAGAAGAAGGCCATTCTAGGTAACATAGGAAGACTGAATCTCAAAGAAACACAAGTATAGCAGTTCTTTCCCAGAGACTCTGGGTTTGATTCCCAGTACTAGAAAAACAAAACTAGCCTAATGCACACCATTTTAAACTAATAATACATCTCTTTTATTGCTGAGTGCACAATTTCCAATTTTTCTTTCTAATCACCAAGCATGAAACTGCAATTTTATAAAACTGCTAGATGACTGTCGAGGAAGAACATACTTAGTTTCCTAGCTCTGTGAAGATCCATGAGAGTAGAAAGCAATATTAGGGCATTTCTTACCTCATTCCAATGACATCAAAGACATGTTGCTAGTGCTCATTGATTTGCTAAGCTGGTCATCCATCTTGACAGTGGTCATATTGCTGTTGGCCTTAGCAATTGCTACCCCATTTTCTTCAAGTGCAACTTGATTGCACTGAGCAGGATTCTTTCCTTCATGCAGTCCTGCATGAGGAATTAAAAACAGAAAGCTCCATTATTACCCCAATTCCTTTTAATTATTTTTTCAATTCCAGTCCCGCAAATGCATTTTGTCTTTACCAATGAATAGGTCCATGCCTTTTAATGATTTTTGTAATTAAAAAATTTTCATTGTCCTATGACAACACAATTTTCTAGGGAAAGGCTAAAAATTGAAGAAAGACCCTATAAGCATATTTACAATGTGTTAATTGTTACTTTCTTAATGCAACAGCCTCTCTAATTTCTTTCCATCCTAACTTACTTGAGAACCTACAAATGGATGGAACTCAGTTTAATTAACTATAAGAACATGAGTCTTGTTATTTATATTACATCTGGGGCCTAGTGACCACAAAAGGTCCTTTGGTAAACTATTAACACTCATTGCATAAATAGTGAAGCAAAAGAGATTTTTTTTGTTACATGAAAAACCTCCCCAAGTTTTTCAGAGAGAAGCAAAAGTACCAAATGTAGAACCAGGAATAATTACTGATGGTGCTGATATGTCAGAGAAACTATTCACATCAAGGTGAACTGTGTTTTTGGTTTATGACTGAACTAAATTCCTTTCGTTTTGGTCCCCTTCTTTGTAGAGATCTTGATTTCTTTGGTTTTCAATCCCAAATAATTTAATAATTTTACTGATATCCCATCTTTGAAAATGGATCTCACCTCTTTTGTGTGCCTGTTAAAGGCCCAGATATTGGTCTTGGGTTCTTTTCCATCATGGCTTCTTTTGAGATGAGATTAGTCAGAAGGGCTAACACTTGTGCAAAAGAGCTGAAAAGTTTACAGGTTTTATGAAGGAATCTGGGTGGATTCAATTGACTGGGTGAGTTTGTACTGATTTATATATAGCATTGATTTTATATTTTATGTTAGGCAAATGTAATCTTACTGCTTACACCAAAGCAATATATGTGTGTTTATATACATAAATGTATGTCTATATGTCTGACTGTCTTCGACATAACTGCAAACTTTTATTTTAAAACTATATCAAACTCAAGTAATTGGTATAGCTGGTATTTCAAATAAAGAAGGCAGATATTTTTTGCCTCAGACCATCAGTATTTATTGAGCATTTACAGTGTACTAGGCACAATAGAACATACAGAAAATATTGCCTGCTCTAGAGGATCTTACATTCTGTAAGAAAAAACAAATGCACCTTTTCAAATGGCATTTTTGTTTGCTGTTTTCTGTTATGTACCAAGGAAATATTCTGTAGGATGAGATTTAGGTATAACAGCCTCATCATTATTGCGAGAAGAAAGGTTTAATGGCAAAAATGACAGACAGACCATTTGGGATAGAGTTTATAAGAGATACACAATCTCATCAACTAAGGTAAGATGTGCTGCAGTAGAGGATGTTGGAAATAGAGTATGGGATGCAAGCAAAGGAACAAGGGATCTTACAGAGTATGTAGAGCCAGAAAGATCATGTGGCCATTTCCCAAGTACACAGCCACTAAGACAAGTGACAAGGTAGAAGGCTTAAGAAAAGAAGGAAGTCCTATGCACCTGATAAACAGAATGACCAAAATCGAAGGCAAACTGTACCAAGAAATTCTGAAAAGCCAAAACGGATTAGGAAGCATAGAATTTACAGTTAATGCTATCCAATGTCATATGGGCCAATTTTTCACTCCTCAAGGGAGAAAAAAACACTTTTGCTTTTGAGGTGAGGGGAGAATGGGGAATATGGGAGGTATTTGGTAGTTACATTAGTATTTTTGTTGTTATGATAAACTTTGCACTTTAACTCAGTAAAAGCCTATTACTTGCCAAAAGGGACTAAGAAACAATTTTCTAATAATGTACAATTTCCTTAGAGGAGATTCAAACTCAAAAGAAAGATTTACATGACAAATAATAGAGAAAGTAGTTGAAAAGTCCATTCAAAAATGTTTTATTCCACTTAAATGAACTTAATACATGTGTTCTTAACAATTATGCTTGATTGTTCATGAAAATTTCAAGACATTCAACAAAGCAGGCCATCATCTTATTTCCCCGTTAATTAGTTTTATTTTACAACACATGTGTTTGAGGCACACAGCAAAAATGAAAAAAAATCACAGAAGGAAAATTAATCTAAAAATAAGTTAAATACATAGGGTTTTTTTATTGTGAAAATACTGTACAAAGGGGTTCAATAACATGGACAAGATAATGAGTACATTTCTTATCAAGCATTGTAGCCTCCTCCTTTGTTTCCCCTTCCAATCCCTTCCCATCCTCCCCCCATCCCCCAACCCAATCCTGCTCCCCCCCCACCAAAGTTGTAAAGTTCATTTTTCCACATAACATCTTCCACATATCATCTCATTGTTGCGATGGATCCACCTGTATCCCTATTTAGGCAATTTTTTTCCCTTCCCCTCCACAAATTATACCAACCTCAAATACAGTGAAAGCAGATGGTATACCATGGGGGAGGGACATACAAAGCAACAAAGAAATAATCTTATAAATTTGTTAGAAACAATCACCTGAAAGAAAAAAGCATTTGAATACATATCTTAGGGTTCATTTCCCTAACATCAACTTATCTGACCTTTTCTGCTTGACTCAGTCATATACTAGTTATTGCAAATAAGGGAAACCATGGGACCTAAGTTTATTTGGGCCTGGCTTACTTCACTTAATATAATTTTTTCCAAGTCTTTCAATTTCCTAAACATAGGGTTTTTTGTTTATAGCTTTGCTGAATATACATGAATAGTCAATACCAAGCAGTTCATTTTTACTACACCTTTACTTTTACATCAGTTCTTAGGTTGTCTAAAACAATGAAATACAAATAAAATGTGTAGCAAAAATAATTTTTGAGCAAACAGCAGGTAACTTCACAAATATTGGAATGTGAACTGTTTCTGCCCTTATCCAGAGTTAATTGGGTCACAACTTTGTCTGAAAGAACACTTCTGGTACTGTAGTCAAAGGTGTGCTCACTGAAATAGACTCTTCCACAGAAATACATGATTCCAACTTGGAATAGCCATGGAATATTGTTTGAGCCACAGCCATACAAGGGCTCCAAAACTTCATAATACCCACAATAACTACAACTGTGACTGGAAACAATTTCCCTCTTATTTCCCACCAGTACAAACCAATATGTAGGAAGATTTCTTTGCTTAGACATGGAATCAGTTTCAACACTGGCCCTTGTGAAGTCACCATGAACCAAAGCACATGCCAAACATTTATAATATTTAAAAATTCCACATCATCATACTGGCCATCTCATGATGAAAACCGATAACTCACTAAATGTTAACAGGCTCTACTCTCCTAATATGAAACAAACAAACAAAAAACACATGGTAATACAGAAATTAAAATAGAAGTAACATAACCCACATAAAGTATAAAGTTCAGCAATGACTTCATCAAAAGCTGTGTTTTCAAGAAAGGAAACTTCCTCTCGGGAGTTCAGAATCTCATAATAGAACACTGAGAAGTTAAGGGCCAGACACAATCTGATAGGATGCACTGGTTGAATTTCCTTTTTGCTGATCTCAAAAACTTCTTGGTATGCTTGGTGTGACTGATTCACAATTCCTTTCTTGTCATCACCAGCAGCAAACCTCAGTCTTGGTAGCAGTCTTTCTTCATTCTCAAATAGGAGACTTTGCTCTCTGCTTGTGGAGCATTAGGGATCAAAAACTTTCCCAAAAGAGACAGTATATCATTGCAGATCTCTTAGCTTGTTCTCAATTCTTTCTGTGTTCTCAAACAATCTGCTGATTTTTTCAGCATCTTTTGCCTTTTGCTCAATACTTGAAACTACCCTCCAAGAGGACCTATGGGCTCCAATAAGCAGCTGAGAGAAGATTCCTTTCCTCATTAGGTAATTCAGCTTCTTGCTCACTTACAGACTTGATGCAGGCTGCCATGTCAGCATTTCGCTCAGCCTGCTTGGCCATTTCGGCCTTCTGCACCATGTCATTTCTTTCCATGACTGGATGTTCTGTGTCCTGAAGGTGGAGGAAAGACAAGGGGTCATTGGTCTCTGGACGGTGGCATAAGCAGAGGTGAGGCTGAGACTCTGTCCCTAGATCTCACAGCTCACAGGCTCCAGCAACTCTGCAGACATGGGGCTTCTTCAAATCCAATTTTATTGTTTTTCCATGTCACCAATATCCTTAATTCGCCCTGAAAATTTCACAACAGTTAAAGTCCATTTTGTTTGCTGCTCATTTTTTGTCATTTTAAAATGGTTTCATATCCAGGCCTAGTAGTAGCGTGTGAATGTGGGATTTATTTTTTGAAACAATAAGGCCTATGGCAGTGTGTATGTTGCCAGGTGTTCATTCGAGGATGACCTCACACCATGATGATATGATGAATGAAATCCTCCCTTCTACACCAAGTGTCACTCAGAGCCAAGAAGTTCACAATTGTGAAGAGTTGGGACATGCTCAAGTTCCTGTCTAAAGTCCCAAGAAATGGGAAATCTGAACTATTTATATGGATCTAACTTCATACAGAGTTTCTGAACACTACTTTTACACATGAGATGCTCAATGTTAGTTAATCTATATTCCTCATCTTTTAAAAACATTCTGCAATATTTTTCTGTTGTTTAAATGTGCAAGAAAATTCCATTAAATTACTAAGTTTTTATTTAATGTTCTGTGATGAATCCACTTTTTAAAACATTTTTCTAGGGCTTGGAATGTGGTTCAGTGGTAGAGTGCTTGTCTCGCATGCATGAGGCCATGGGTTTGATTCCTCAACATCACATGAACAGAAAAAGCCAGAAGCAGTGCTGTGGATCAAATAGTAGAGCCCTAGCCTTGAGCTGAACAGCTGAAGGACAGCACCCAGGCCCAGAGTTCATGCCCCACGATCTACAAAAATATATATACATATTTTTATTTAAAATGTCATAGTTTTCCAATGTAGTTTTTATAAATATCTTGGAAGAGAAAATATAACAGGGGGCACCACTTTATTACCATTATCAGATGAGAGGACTCATGATACAAAATAAAACAATGTCAGAATCTGAAGTGTGGCATAAGGAGTAGATCATGAACATAAAAGCCAAGAATTAAAGCATCATGAGTTTAAAGCTAATTACCAACATAAACAAAAGCAAAGGTAAATATAGTAATAGAATTTCATGACACAGAAATAATGCATCATATTTTTGTGTTGAGGTCCACATAGAGAATGTTAGACATGGAAATCCAGAAATTTTAGGTGGGTTTTCAGAGTACAATGAGAGAGAAAGAGAGTACTGATAACTTTGTCCCTGTGATTTGGAGGATCCTGGGGAAGTGATCACAAGCAGTGTCATCAGGAGAGTGCAGTGGATAGTCGATGATGAAGGGAAAATAGCTTGTGTGGTTCTCAGTGAGTTAGGGACTATGGCAGAGACTGGGTATCTACAAGGTGAAAGGATCCTTCACATTCATCCCAGGGGACCACACATAGGAAGGCAGGCACAGGAGAAAGATTATTATAAGGTTTATTAAAGAGGCCATAATGTCCTGGTAGCGGGAGCACATGGTGTTTTTCCCTATGCAGATAGCAGGAGGGTCTGTGGCAGGAAGTGAGATAGGTGGGTATTCAGGTGGGTCTGGGAAGAGAGAAGAAGGGAGCAGCTGTATGGCTGGAAGCTCAGAGCTGGAAGGAGCCCAGGTCTGGGTGGAGCTGAAGACCAACGGCGGGCATAATGCTTACATTCCCCAATTTGCTGATTAATATACATAGGGGAACCAGGCCGGGGGATATGGAGGTTATTTCTTCTTGAGCAACTTCTTCTGTAAAGGGGCAAAGTAGTCAGGGGCTCCTTCTTTATTGCCCACCCAGTTACCATCCAAGAAGCGTCTGCTTGACTGGTTGGTAAAGGTCTTTTTTTCCATGAAAATAGTTATCTAAAATTCAAGACACATTGAATAAAAAGCAAAGTTGCTGTTCAGGCAAAAATTGCTCTTAGCAGCCCAAGAAAGAAACAAGCCAGGAAGGCTTGATTACCCGAAGACACAAAGCATGGTACCTGACTCCTGGGATCCTGGAGGGGGGAGATAAGACTTTTTCCACTTTAGGATTATAGTAGCCTGAGGAGGGAGGTAGCAGAGATATTTAAAGGTACCAGAGTCAACAGATGTCATGGGCTCTTTCGGCTACTTCCTGCTGGAGAAGTGAAGGAGTCACTGGAGCTGGGGTCATTAGAGTCCAGCAGGGCAATGTAAATGATGTCTCCAGTTGCCTGTAGTAACAGGATAGCCATGACTTGCTCCTAGGTGTTGCCCTGGGTGGGGGCTGTTATCCTGTTAAAGGAGACTTTTGGATACATCAGGCAAAAAGATGACAAGGTAACAAGGTCAATTAACATGAATGGCATAGAAGAACACATATTTGCCATGAAAAGTTATATTTGAAGCATTAGCCCATACTCAGGGCAGTAGGGAGAAAGGGGATGTCTAGTGTCTTTTGCACAACTAGGTAGGGGAGAAGATAATGGACTAGTTGGGAATACCAGTCAGAGGCTACTATAAATACAAATAGCAAGTAGCAAAAACAAGACTGGAACTTTCTGTCCAGTTAGAAGATAGACAGGTATGGACATTAGGTGGGCAAGCAACTATTTCTCTTGTTCATCCAGCTCTGATTAATTTTGAAATGGCAAGCCTAAAGTGACTTCATTTAGGATGTTATCTCCTCTTACTGCTCTCCATGGTTTTCCATTTTCAGGGCTAATTTTGTCCTAGATGGTGTGGGGTTGAGGGGAGGGAGGGGAAGAGAGGGGAGTGCGGTGTCTCAGTGTCTGTTGCTGGGAGAGCTTGTCCTAGTTGGCATTGACTGGGTTTGAACTCAAGGTCTGGGTAGTCTCTCTGAGCACTTCTGCAAGGCTAGTGCTCTACCACCTAAGAGAGTTCCTTGGAGGTGAGATTCCTTGAGCCATGCCTCCAGACGTGCTTGGCTGATTAGCTGGGATACTGAGTTTTAGAGAGATTCTTTGTGCTCAGGATGGCTTTGAACTGTGGCAAAAGGAGTCTTTGTCACAAAAGCCCTTTTTATGTCCAATTAAAGCAACAAGGAAATCAATGAGATTGAGGTTACCTATAACTTGTAAACAATTAAGTAACAATTACTTGCCAGAGTTTTGTAGTAAATCTCAGTAGATGTTTTTAAACTGCATCTGATTGGCATTCTAAGTACCTCCACTTGCCTCTGGAAAGCATGTTTAAAGTCACTTATATACAACATTTAACCTTTAACAGATGTACAGACCCTTTCTTGCCTACAGCAGCACAGCTTGTTTAACATTTTGGGTTATAAAATCATTTTTCTGGCTGGCTCAGTAGCCTGATCTGTAGTGGTTGCAACAATGCCTGCCTCTGTAGGCAGTCAGATCTCAATAGGGACCTAATCTCAGGTCCACAACTCTCTTTTCTTAACAGATGAGATAATATGGCTGGGCCAGCTCAAAACTCACTGCCAATTGGAACTTTGAACAGATACAGGGGGATTGGGATTTAAATTATCCCTCATATTTTACAACTTTACCTTTTACTACACACTATCTTAGATGACTGGGAAGTCCATGCTGTGTTAGACAGACATGGGCATTAAGCATGCCTACAAACTATCTTCCCATGACCTCCAGGCTCTGATCAAGCTTTGAAGAGACAAGCACAAGTGACTCCAGGATCTGATACCATCTCTGCCATCCAAGGAGCAGTGTCTTACTGCCTCTGCATGTACCAACATTTTCAGGGTTCCAGGAATGCCTTTGTCTATGCTGGGATAAGTGCATCCTTGGCATGGTTGGTGGACTTGAACTCAGGGTTAGAGCATTGTCCCTCAGCTCTCCACATCAAGGCTAGTACTTTGCCACTTTGAACTCCAAACCAACTCTGCTTTTGAACACTCTGCTGGCAGATTAGAGATGACAATCTCACAGGGACCTTTCTTTGCCAAGCCTGGCTTGACACCAGTTTTCAGATCAATGAATCTTTACTTGTGGGCATATTTACTCCAACTAAAGGCAAATGATGGTCATTGGAAGTGGATTTATAACCATGGTCTTACCTGGAACTTATTAAGGGGCAAAATTACGTGTGTCAAACTTGTCCTCTGTTCTTTATTGTGGGCCTTTTGGAAACTGTTACAAAAAAACCTATAATGGCAAACTAGGTTAAGCAATCATTTTGGTGATCCTAATTTATCTTTTCTACTTTGAAATAAACTTTAGGATAATTTTCCCTTTTAAACTTTTCTTTGTCTGGGAGGCCTGCAACTATCCACAACTTCCCAAATTTTTACAAAGTGTAGGCCATTTTTAATCCCTTTTTAAAAGTTAGTTTAATTTGCATTTAAATGCTTCATTGAAACACTGGGCAACACCCTTTACCTCTTGATGAAAGTTTAAACTCTATGTATTTACCTATGCATTAGAAAGCCACAAGGATCATTTTTACCTGTATTTTACCCTGCAAAATATCTAGCAGAGTCCTATTTTTTCTTATCTCTATAATCCCATGGATATCTGTAAGTATTCTGCTAGCTCTTGTTCCTCATTTTTTTGAAAGTCTAGCTTTTTTAAATTGCTACAGAATTAAATTTAGCAAAACCATAACATAATTGTGATTTGTTACAGCCATCTTCATGGAACTGGAAAAAGCAATATTAATGAGGGTAGAGAGATATTCATACTCTTGAGAAATTCACTTTCAGCCTCCATAACAGTGAGAAAACACAGGCACTCCACATTATCTACACTAGTGTTTTATTATAACTCACTCAGAACAACATCATAATGAACTAAAAGTGAATTAGTCACAATTGACGTGTCCGCAGTAATTAATTAAATATAAAAAACAGTACTAAAGTCATTTTGGGGTTACTCATCCAAAGCCAAATGTTTCTGAATCATGTTTTCATTTACCCACCAAAGAAACTAGAAATAGAGATGTGATTCAAGTAGTACAATTTAGCCTTGAGCAAAAGTACTTAAGGAAAGTGCCTAGGCTTTGAGTTCACACTACAAGACTTCTACCCACCCACAAAGAAAATGTATTCCCAAATATGTGTTCTTTCATGTTTTCTTTCTTTTTTGGGGGCGGGGTCCGGTCGCAGGGCCTGAACTCTGGGCCTGGGCGCTGTCCCTCAGCTCTTCAGCTCAAGGTTAGTGCTCTACCACTTGAGCCACAGCACCACTTCTGTTTTTTTTTTCTTTTTGCTTATGTGGTGCTGAGGAATCAAACCCAGGGCCTCATGCATGCAAGGCAAGCACTCTACCACTGAGCCACCTTCCCAGCCCTTCTTTCATGTTCTCTGAATGTTTCATAAACTTGTGGATGAAAGATGATGAGACAGATTTTACTCCTGTACACATTTTGTAATAAACAAGGAGTGTTATCTTTCAACATATATTCCATTCAGAAACTCAACTGGAATAGTAATAGTGTTATAATGCATGGACCACACATATAGTGGAAGAGCAGTAGAGAAGTCAGTGCTCTCATGTCCTTGGCTTCAAGCATGATAGCCTTTCCCCATCTATCACTACCAAACCACTTTGGATGATCTCAGTCAAATCTCAAAGGTCCAGAGCTCTTATTTCTGAGAAGAGTTTGTTCAATTTCCTCCAACAACCATTCCTTAATGTAAATGATACAAGTCAACAACTTCAGTATCTTAATTATTTCTCAAGCCTCGAAGTAATTGATACCTATCACTTTTGTCCAACCTTTCAATATGAAGGTACATCATCCCTACTCAATACAATGAGAGGATGAGAAATGCTGGCTCAGTGGGTGGTTTTCCATTACACCTAGTTTAATTCTGCCATAAAGGGTTGCTCTATAAATCACAGAGGTTTCTGCCAAAAGTTTTCCTACATTGGGTTTCATTTTGTGTGAGTGCTCCAATGCTGACTGAAGGGTGATTTCTACTTGAAAGACCTCCTCTAATGTTCACTAGACATTCTGTCATGTCTCCAGGTCTCTGAAACCTGTAGAGACATGACTTCTGGCTAAATATTTGTCTACATTTATTATATTTACTTTTTCTTTCCTGTTTATATTCTTGGATGCACTGAGGACTGACTTCACAGTAAAAGTCATTGCATATTTGTTATATTTGTTAGTTTTCTTTTCTCTTATGGGACTCATTTCTCTGATGAACACTGAGGTATGACTTCGAAGTAAGATTTTCTACATTGGTATTATCCATAAGTTTTCATTCTTGTTTGTGCTCTATAAACACTCATCCATTCATGTCTTCTTAGTGAAGGACTTTTTGAATACTTGTTACATTCATAAGGTTTCTCTCCTGTGTATTTGCTGATGAAAATTTAAGTATGATTTCTTCTCAAAAAAATTCCACATATTTTATTCATAAGATTTTTCTCTGTGTGCATTCAATGTTGAACACTGAGGTATGCCTTCTGTGAGAAAGACTGCACATTTGCTATAATCACAAGTCATATATCCTGTTTGGGTTCTCTGATAAAAAGCTGATTTTTCTTCCAGGTGAAATATTTTCCATATTTATCAAATTCCTAAGGTTTCTCATCTGTGTGGATTCTTTTATGCCTGATGATCTGTGAACTCCATGTGAAGGACTTGCCACATTTCTTACATTCATATGTTTTCTCTCCTGTGTGTGTTCTCTGATGGACAGAAAGGTGTGTCTTACATAGGAAATACTTTCCACATTTGGTACATTCATAAGATTTCTCTCCTGTGTATATTCCCTGATGGACATTAAGATGTGCTTTCTGGGTGAAAGACTTTCCACATGCATTATATCCATAAGGTTTCTCCCCTGTGTGTGTACTCTGATGAACAGTAAGGTCTGATTTCTGGGTGAAAGTCTTTGCACACACATTTCATTTTTAACATTTCTCTCCTGTGTGTGTTCTCTGATGATAACAAAGGTGTGTCCTCTGAGTAAAACACTTTCCACATTTGTTACATTCATTAGGATTTTCTCCTGTGTGTATTCTTTGATGGGCAGTAAGTTATACCTTATGTCTGAAATACTTTCCACATTTTTTACATTCATATAGTTTCTCTCCTGTGTGTGTTCTCTGATGAACTGTAAGGTCTGAATTTTGGGTGAAAGACTTTGAACACGCATTACATTCATAAGTTTTCTCTTCTGTATGTGTTCTCTGATGGAGAGTTAGGTGTGACTTACATATGAAATACTTTCCACATTCATTACATTCGTAAGGTTTCTGTTCTGTGTCAGTTATCTGATGCTTTTTGGGACCTAACTTCAGAGTGGAAATTTTCCTACATTCTTCATATTCATAGAGTTTCTCTTCTCATGGTGTTTTAGGTTGACAAGTCAGTTCTGACTTCTTAGAGATAGATTTTGCACATTGCCCACACTCATCAGGCTTCTCTGGATATTTCCTCTGAGGTTTTGTAAGGTGTAAATCCTTACTGATTGAATTCTTAATTCACTACCTGTATAAGAATTCTCTCCTGTGTGTCTTTTCTGATTCATAGTGTCTGTACACCTTAAGTGGAATGTTTTTCCACATATAGTGCTTTCAGGTCTTTTGCTCCCTCCCTGACAAATTTCTTGGGCAAGAAGAGCAGACTTATCATATTCTTCTCTATATTCATTATGGTTATAAGCAGGATCTCTGACACAAACCCAATTATGTGGAAAGAATATGGTCTCTGAGTTTAAAATCTTCCCTCCTCCATATTCAAAATACTGAAGCTCATTTGTACTCTCATAATTTTGACTAAAAGGCTCCAAATGTGTAACGAATTGTTTATCTATAGGAGACAGACCAGGCATATATGTAGCAGGCATCTCACCAGGCTCGCAATAAGGGAACATGTTCTGATGCTGAATGAACTCTACCTTCCTCACCCTTAAGGAGTTCTCGTCATTCCTATTCAGCTCTAGCTTCTGTTTTGAGGCCAAGTTAGAAGTTGTTAGTAATCTCACTCTTTGCTCCACTCTGTTACTATTCATGTACCTTCCTGGTACATTGTAATCACATCCTCCATTACTTGAATATTTAAAATGAGTCATGAAACAAAAAAAACAAAAACATAAATGAGATCCTTATTGTAAAGGTAAAGATATTTTCCCATACTGTTAGTGATTTTAAAGTACTAAAATAGCTATTGATTTATGAGAGATATATTTCTTTCTCCATAATGTATTGATTAAGAAACTAATACTAATATTTTATGATGGAATTTTTTTTCTGCTTCAGTTCTCTTGTCTTTTTTATATCAGAGGAATTATTTACACAAATTACTAAAGTATTTACTGCTAGCATTTTAGGCTGCATATGGTCATATGTAGTATTCTTGGTTTTTTTCTGAAGTATTGCTTTGCTTGATCTTAGGGGACTAGCTGCTTTATGTTTTTTTCCTTAAAATAATATATATTATGCTACTCTACATCTTAAATATTAGGAGAAGAGTATTTTCTAATTTTGGAGATCATACCTTTTTTTTATACAAGCTTTTTGCCTGTCACCTGAGGGTAAGGTTTTATACACACATCTCTTCGGTTCTAACTTCCCACAATGAATTATTTTAAGTATCTTAGTAATTTTAAAATTTGTTTCTCTACTTTTTAGACCAAGTTTCATCAAAATTTACTCCTGCCCCTCAAACCCATGGAAGCTCAAAGATTCTCCAGCTCACCACCTAGTTAATCATTCTCTCTAGACTAAAACTTTGATTCTGTATCCTGGCGACTCCCCACCTTATCATTATCAGCCTTGTCCTAGTTTCAAAGAAAATGAAATCTCATTTTCGACATTTCTAATTTTCTTTTTTGTCAGAACAATTTCCACACCGAGAAAGAATTGCTAACTTTAACTTTATTGCCATTCACAGTTCAGTATGTATCTACATGCATTTTTGATTCACAAATCTAACACAAAGAATCACCTAGTTCTCTGCAACACATGGGACTCAGGGGAATTAGGAATATTATTGGTCAGTACAGAGCATGATGAACTTACCAACTCAGTTCTGGATCCAAGATCGCTATGGAACTTGCCTTGACTCACCTGTGAAATTCTTTTTTTTTATTGTGAAAATACTGTACAGAGGGATTACCATTACATGGGCAAGATAATGAGTACATTTCTTATCAAGCATTGTTGCCTCCTCCATTGTTTCCCATTCCCGTCCCTTCCCATCCTCACCACCGGCCATCCTACCCAACCCTCTCCCCTCCCAGTCTCCCCAAACAGAGTTGTAAAGTTCATTTTTAGACATAACGACTTGTACATCTCATTGTTGCAATGGGTACAACTGTATCCTTATTTAAATGAGTTGTTTTCTCCCTTCCCCTCCACAAATTATACCAACATCAAATACAGTGTAGGCAGGGTTTATACCATGGGGAAGGGACATACAAAGGAACAAAGAAATAATCTTATAAATATGTTAGGAAACAATCACATGAAAGAAAAAATATTGAATACTTATCTTGGGTTTCATTTCCCTAACATCAACTTATCTGACTTTTTCTGCTTGACTCACACATAGTTATTGCAAATAAGGGAAACCATTGGGCCTATGTTTCTTTGGGCCTGGCTTACTTCACTTAATATAATTTTTTCTCAGTCTTTCCATTTCCTAAGAAATGGGGCAATGTCATTCTTTCTGATAAAGGCATAGAATTCCATTGTGCATATATACCACATTTTCTTGAGCCATTCGTCTACTGAGGGGCATGTGGGTTAGTTCCATATCTTAGCTATGGTAAATAATGCAGCAATAAGGGAGGGGGGTATAATTGGGTGGGGGGAGGGGGGAGGCTGGGAAGGGAGGTGAAGGGTAAACAAAGGAGGAGGCTGCAATGCTTGGTAAGAAATGTATGCATTATCCTGCCCATGTAATTGTAGCCCCTCTGTACAGTATGTTCTCAAATAAAATAAAATAAAATTTAAAAAAAAAATAATGCAGCAATAAATATACTGGTGCTGGGAACTTTAGTGTGTTCTTGTTTGTGATCATTTGGGTAAATGCCCAAAAGTGGGTTTGCTCGGTCATAGGCGAACACTATGTGGAATCTTTTGAGGAACCTCCATACTGCTTTCCAAAGTGGTTGAACAAGTTTACACTCCCACTAACAATGCAGTAAGGTTCCCTACTGTCCACACCCCTCCAGTATCTGTTATTATTAGACCTGTGAAATTCTAGTCTGAGGCTTCTCCCATATATGGCTTTTCATCTTGCTCCAGCTTGACAATTAAATGAAGTTTAGAAACACAGTGCCCTGTTAATAAGAAAGAGTGGGGACCTATTGCTCATGCTGTGTCAAACTATTTAATGCTAGCATTTTAGGCTGCGTATTGTCATATTTAGTATTCTTGGTTTTTTTCTGAAATATTGTTTTGCTTAATCTTAGGGGAATAGCTGCTTTGTGTTGTTTTTTTCCCCTTAAAATAATACATATTATGCTACTCTACTTCTCAAACATTACGAGAAGAGTATTTTCTAATTTTGGAGATCGTACCTTTTTTTAATACAAGCCTTTGCCTGTCACCTTAGGATAAGGTTTTATACCCACATCTCTTCAGTTCTAACATCCCACTATATATATATACCCACTATATATATATATATATATATATATATATATATATATATATGTGTGTGTGTGTGTGTGTGTGTGTGTGTGTGTGTGTGTGTAGTGTGTGTATGTATATGTATATATATATGTATGTATATGTGTGTGTGTGTGTGTGTGTGTGTGTGCGTGCGTGCAGTGGTTCATGCCTGTAATACAGGCTGCTTCAAAGTCTGATGCCTGAGGCTTTCATTTTGAAGCCAGTAATGCCAGTAAAGTCTCCATGAGACACTTATTCAAATTAAGCACTCATAAACTGGAAGTGCAGCTAGGCTCAAACTAATAGAATGTTAGCCTGGAGAAAAAGAACTGAGTTCAAGCCACACAACCTTCAATGTTTAAACCAATGCTGAGGGAAAGTCAACCATCAAGCCAGTGAGAAATGAGAAAGATTTGGAGCAACCTGGTAAACAGAATATCTGAGATCTTACAGCTATTTTGACCTAGTTCTCATAAGATAACATCCTATGTTAATCATTTTTGTTTTTAAATTTCTAGATATAAAAGTGTGGTCATAGATAGCCAGATGCTTCCTTCATAAGTAAAAAAGAACTGCTAGCATGAACTTTCATGAACATCGCCTACTTCCTATAATACCAATTATATATTTATTAGTATAAAATATTTCTTAACCAGCTTTGCATTTTAATAGGCCTTAAGGTTAGGATGAATGTAAATAGATAGAGGCTTGAGGAACTTTCAAGAAAAACCCCCAAAAATGTGAAACATGACCACCACAAGAAGGATAGAGTAAAAAATATGAAGAGGGACATGATCTAAAAAAAAATAGAAGAAAAGTTTTAACAATTGCAATAAAATATGGCACTAATTTCTTGTTCAGTGCTTAAAAGGAAAGATTTTTTATTCCCAAAATGAAATCCATTACAAATGAACAATGGCCAACAATCCCTCCAATACAGTCATGCTTGAAAATATCAGAGGTGAATGATGCATAACACACAAAAATGAAAATATATCTGTAAAGTGTTGAAAGAAAATAGACTTCAATATACAATCCAGTGGGGAAAGGGCCTCTTCTAACAAAATACATTGAAGGTATTTCTAGGGAAAGAGAATGCTTCATTAATACATCTTCTTTTTAAGTGTTACAATAAATTATCCTGCTTCAAGTGAAAAAAATTGACAACTTATATCTACATAGAGGACAAGATTATTAAAATGGTAAATGTGTAGGTAAAAGAATATATAGAATACATATTGTATATAATTCCTCTTGTGGAAGGAAAACATAGCACTATATTCATGATTCATAAGCATGAAACTTCAATATGCAAACATATAAGTGTATTAAAAACAAAATACATTAACTGGGCATATAGATCAATTAATATTGTACTTGCCTGGCAAATATGAAGGCTTGAGTTCAAAGAATTAATTCTACAAAAACACTTAAAAGGGGAATAGATTTAGGTTATAAATATGATTATTCTATTGAAAAGTAACTATATTATGCCAGATAGAGCTACTGTGAGAATACTGTAAAATTTTAATGTTCTTAGTAAAAGTACAGTGAAGTACCTCCAGCAAGTTAATTTACTATGTGTACCTAGCAAAGAATGTGAAAGGGTAGGAAATTTGTGTGCTTGAAGTTCAATAGTATAACAATTTTCCTGCACATGGTACTTCTTCTGAAGCTCTATGCTTCAGCCTGAGAATGGCCTTTGTTTTTTACATAAAAATCTCTGGTTATTTCTTTATAAAGTAAATTTTCAATCTAATTACCAACTAGATTATAACGACTTTATAATATCCTTTCCAAAAAAATCTTGTAGGCCTTCCATATTTTGAGTTGCACAAATTCAATGGAACATAGAAACAAATCTTTGAAAAAGTATAGCACCTGTATTGAGCATGCAGTCTTATTTTTATCCTATGAACAATCCAGTATAACAACTATATACATCAGATTTAATTTGTAATAGAGGTGGTTCACATTGTATAGGAGAATACCTGCATGTTATATGAGAGGTGATTTACAGTGAAATGGAGGTTTGCAGATTACATAGAAGCAAAATAAGAAATAAATATGAGACGAGGAAGCAGATAATAAATTATACTAACATCAAATACAGTGAAAAGAGAGGTTATAATATGGGGGAGGGACATACAAAGCAACAAAAAAGTCACATGATACCTTGTAAATACATTAGAAACAATAGCAATGAAGAAAAACCACTTGTGTCCCTATTTTGGGGTTCATTTTGCTTAACATCATCTTATCTATGTCCTCTTTAGAGAAGTTTCTCTTTAAGTCTTTAGCCCACTTATTTATTGGGCAGTTGTTTCTTTGAGGATTTGCTGTTGAGGGATTTAACTTTTTTGAGTTCTAAGTATATTTTAGATATGAGAACCTTGTCTACTGTATGACTAGTGAAGATCTTATCCCAATCCATGGGCTTTCTATTCATCTTGCTGCATGTAGAAGCTCCGTAGTCTCATGTAATCCCATTTGTCCAACCTTTCTTTGATTTATTGTTTTTCTGGGTCTCTATTAAGAAAATTTCAGCCTGTGCTTAGAAGCCCTAGATTTTCTCCTGTTCCTTCCTGTAATGTTTTCAGGGTGTGTGCTTTCATTTCCAGGTCTTTTATTCCTATAGAGTTGATTCTGTTGCAGGGTGATATATACAGTTCTATCTTAAGTTTTCTACAGGTGATTATTCAATTTTGTTAGCACCATTTACTGAAATGGCTGTCTTTCTTCCATTGTAGTTCTTTAGCTCCCTCCTCAAAGATCAGATGGCTATAGATCTGTGGGTTCATTTCTGGTCCTCAGGTCTATTCTTGTGCCAGTACCAAGCAGATTTGATCACTATGGTTTGTAGTAAAGTTCGAAAGTTGGAATTGATATTCCTCCAGTGCTCTCCTTTCTGCTAAGGATTCTGTTTGTTTTTTGGGGTCTTTTATTATTTCATATGAATTTTTGGATTGCTTCTTCTATTTGATTGAAGAATGAGATTAGGTATTGAGAGCTATATCACTTTGAATTTGTAGATAGCCTTTGGCAGTATTGCCATTTTCAAGATGATAGTTCTCCCAATCCAAGAACAGGGGAGTTTTTCCACTTGCTTAGTTCTGCTTTAATTTACTTCTTCATGTTTTTAAAGTTTTTTTCATAGAGGTCCTTCAACTCTTTTGTTATGTTAACTCCTAAGTATTGCATTTGGGGGGGGCGGCTATTACAAAACAGGTTGCTTTCCTAATTTCAGCCGCATCTTCTCTTTATTGGCATACAGGAAAGCCATTGATTTCTAAGGGTTAATTTTATACCCTATTACTTTGGCAAGGTTTCTGGTGAGCTCAAGTAACTTGGGAGTGGAGTCCATGGGGTACTTTAAATGCAACATAATGTCATTTGCAAAGAGGGAGAGTATTACTTCATCTTTCCCAATTTGGATCCTTTTATTATTACATCTTGTCTTACTGCCCTAGCTAGGCATTCTAATACTACGTTGAAGAAGGGTAAGAGTGAGTAAACACCCTTGCCTCCTTCCTGAATTTAGAGGAAATGGCTTTAACTTTCTCCCAGTAAGTATATTGCTGATTGTAGTTTTGTCATAAACTGTCTTTATTATATTGAGGAATGTTCCATGGATTCCAAGTTTTTCAAGAGCTTTCATCATAAAGGGAGAAGCATATGCAGTAAGAGGAGAATAGAGACCTTGTTTCCAAGTGTAAGAGAGAGAAAATAATTCAAAGAAAGGTTATGTAGGGAATAGCTTAGAGACCTAGATGAAGATAAGAAAAGAAGTTTGTATACAAGTGTATTGGAGAGACTTGCTGAGATTTGAAAAAGTTTTATTCAAATAGTATTGGAAAAAACACTTCATCTATCACTGGTAATTATTGTTTACACACTTAGGATGAGATCTTACTTTGTGTATATAAGTAGAAATGGTATCCCTAATGCAGTAGTATAATGTGGAGAGAAATGAAAAGGAGAGAGGAAAAAAATTATAAATTAGAAGATGAAAAGTCAGAGAAAATACTAAATAATAATGAAAAATAGAAGATTTAAGTGAAATAGCAAATCCTAAAACACAATACACAAATAAAAACAAACAACAAACAATCATACATAGATACAAACAAAACAAAACAAATACAAAAACAGACCTAAAGAGAGGTTTTTTCAGGCTGTTTGTAGGAGCTTGAGTCTTTACGAAATCCTCAAAGTCAATTTTGATTGAACTTGTATGCTTTACAGTAGTCCACTTTCCTTGTGGCTTGGTTGGGAACAGATGGCCTTTTGACAAGGGAGGATGCCTGCTGTCTAGAGTCCCACTCTCAGTCCTGGTGGCAGGGAGTTTTGGAGTTTCAGGCTTGTAGACTGCTATCACAGGCCTGGAGCTGTGTTCCCAGGATGTCCCAGGTAGCCAGAGGAGCCTTAAAAACAGAGTATGTCTATGTTCTGCTCTCATGTGATCCCTCCCTTTATAAAGGGCACTTGGATCAGAGGGCTTTGGGGTCCCACAGAAATTTGCCACACCAAGGGAGTGGACCCAGTTGGGTTACTCATAACGTCTATAGCTGGTGGTGCACTGGAGCACAGAGTCTGGGTCTGTGCTCTGGTTTCCAGAACAGAGTTGGCAGATTCTCAGTTGGAGGGTCTGGGTGTTGGCAAGTCTAGGTGGGGGTGGCATCTGCTGCAGCTGAAGGGTCTCATGTGTGGCGTGCAGAGTCCTGGTGGTGTGAGGACTTGGTGGAGCTTGGTTTGGTGGCCTGGTGTGGGCAACATGGGCCATGCTGGTCTGCAACAGAGGCTGTGTTATGTGGGGGTGCAGCCTTGGGGGTGGCTGCCTGTTGCCGCGATCCATGTCAGCAGCAGTACCCACAGCAGCATGATGCTGCAGTGGCAGTCAGAGCCAGGATTCAGCACCTTTTGGTGGCAGGGAGGAAGCAGGACCCAGCAGAGTGTCCAGTTGGCAGGTCGGTCCACCCAAGGAGCAAGGGATTTATGGGGCTTTGGTTTCCTGGGGGCCATGTGAGGGGTTAGTGGGTGTCCACAGGGATGCTGCAGGTGCTGCAAGTATGGGCTGAATTTAGGGGCTTACCCGGTGGTGCCAATTTCTGGCAATTGTATTGGTGGGATTACTGAATTCCCTCCTTCCCTGTAGTAGTCCTGAGAGGGCATGTTGGAGTGGGGGCCAATTGCCTACCTGGAAGTCTTCACCAGAGTCCTTCTTACTTTCTGCAGGTCTGGTGTTGAGGGCTTTCAGTGTTTGGGTGCTCTTCTTCAAGTGCATAGACAGTTCCAGATTAGCTTGAGGAGCTCCATGGTGCAGATGCTCCACAGGGGTCCCATTCATTCTTTCTCTTTTTGCTTTCCTTATTTTCCTGCTGGAATAGTCCTCTTGTAGTAGGAAAAGTGTCCACATATTTAGAGTTTGATTGGAGTAGATCTCTTGAAGTGAAGTGTGGCTGGCCCCTAGATCTTCTTTTAGTCAGACACACATAGTTGGACTACATGTGCGAGCGCTGCCATCTTCTTCAACTCTTCTTCCTAAACCCCCGTTCTTGTGTTCAAGGAAATACAGAAGTTATTGTTTCACTGGACTCTGAATTTGAAAGAACTTCAAACTGTGAAGAACAACCTGAGCAGCACATTCTAGAGGAATAGTGGCAAAGGAACAGATAGCACATTTGAACAGAACATGGGAGGGCCTCTCCTGTGAGGAAATCAGTCACCTGCCCACAGGAGGCTGCAATGTCCCAAATGCCAGTGTTGGAAAGGAGTTTAATTTTCTTGAGGCACTTTTCAGTGGAATCCTTGCGCTTCCATTGTTCCTTTACATTCTGAAGTTTGGTAAGCAGCAACATGCTTAACAGAAACAAGCCTTGTTTCCCACAACACTGGCTGCTGCAACTTTGCACACTCTTAAGGAACTTATTGAAAATCACCTTTAGCAGGTACAGTAATTACAGGGATGGGCTGTTGTAGAGCTCAGCGTTTGCTACATTGATGGTGACAAGTGTTATCTGTCAGTTGTAGGAAGCTTCTGGACTTGCTTGACCAACAGCCAATGTGAGTCTAACAGCAGGAATCTTACTGGGCAACTCTAAGTGGGGGAGCTCTTACATTAGTATATATGTTCAAATACAATGAGATTTTTACTTAGAAGAGCTGGAGATTTTTAACTTTTTTAGAGTGATCCAATCAGCTCCTTGAACACAGATGGCAGGAGTATTCAGCTGCTAACTGCTACCAAGGATAGAATCCTGATTAGAATGATAGGCAGTTTAAGTCAGTGATGAGATGAAGACAAATTGAAGGCTTCAAGTAGTCTTAAAGATTTTAAAGAACACACCATTCAATGGAAGTGGCACTGTGGATGAAAATGCTAGAGCTCTAGCCTGAGAAGAAAATGCTCATGGACATCTCCCAGGCACTGATTCCAAGGCCTAAAGCCAATCTTAACCTAAAAAAAAAATCCTACAATTCAAATGACAATGTACTTCATCATCTTATTATGAAAAGTCCTCTGAAGTTCTTTATTCAAGTTTTATACAAAAGAAAATGTTTGGAATACTTGGAACATTCTGTAAAAGTTTAGGTAAAGGAGTCTGTAAGGCATTGTGAGGTTAATTGGGAAACTGGGTCCTGAAAGGCCATAGTGGTCAAGGCTAAAATGTGTGTTAGAGGAATGGAAACAAAAAGCTTGATTTTCTATGGATAGACATTCTACCAAACCTTTTAAACAGGTTTGGCTGTGTCGCTGGTGCTACATTTGGTACTTTTGCTTCTCTCTGTAAAACTTGGAGACGTTTTTATGTAATAAAAAAATCGCTTTTGCTTCACTATCTATGCAGTGTTAATAGTTTACCAAAGGATCTTCTGTGGTCACTAGGCCCCAGATGTAGTATAAATAATAAGACTCATGTTCTTATAGTTAATTAAACTGGGTTCCATCCATTTGTAGGTTCTCAAGTAAGTTAGGATGGAGAGAAATTAGAGAGGCTGTTGCATTAAGAAAGTAACAACTAACACACATTGCAAATATGTTTAAAGGGTCTTTCTTCAGTTTTTAGCCTTTCCCTATAAAATTGTGTTAAGTCATAGGACGATGAGAATTTTTCAATTACAAAAATCATTAAGAGGCATGGACCCATTTGTTGGTAAAGAAAAAATGCATTTGTGGGGCTGGAATTGAAAAATTGAAAAAAAGAATTGAGGAAATAATGCATCTTCCTGTTTTTAATTCCTCTTGCAGGACTGCATGAAGGAAACAATCCTGCTCAGTGCAATCAAGTCCCAGTTGAAGAAAATGGGATATCAATTGCTAAGGCCAGTAGCAATATTACCACTGTCAAGGTGAATGACCAGCTTAGCAAATCAATGAACACTAGCGACATGTCTTTGATGTCATTGGAATGAGGTAAGAAATACCCTAAAATTGCTTTCTACACTCACAAATCTTCACAGAGCTCGGAAACTAAGCATACTCTTCCTCTACAGTAATTTAGCAGTTTTATAAAATTGCAGATTCATATTTGGTGATTAGAAAGAAAAATTGGAAATTGGGTTCTCTGCATTAAAAGAGATGTATCATTAGTTTAAAAATGGTATGCATTAGATTAGTTTTGATTTTTTAGTACTGGGAATCACATCCAGAGCCTCTGGTAAAGAACTGCTACATTGCTACTTGTGTTTCTTTGAGACGCAGTCTTCCTATGTTACCTAGAATGGCCTTTATCTCCTGAGCTTGAATGATCCTTCCTGCTCAGCCTGAGAAGTTGCTGGACTATAGTTGAACCAATGAGCCTGGAAAGATTAGGCCTACACATTTAATTTGAGAAGAGTTCCTACGGAGCTTTTTGTCAATGTCTAGTGCATTGGGGTCCCTGGGTAAGGGTCACAAAATCACCAGGACACAGGGGATGCAGCATGTAAACAGCAATTGCCACTGCATGCTGTGCTTTATTGTTAGTGGGTATTTAAAGACAAGCAAGCATAATCTTTGTCAAGATTTGGTCAGAAGACATTCACACAAAAATTTCAACAGATACATTTTTACTTGACCTATGAGACAATGTCTAGGTATATTATTATCTAAACTATTTTAGAGCAAGCTCAAACCACTTCTCCAATCTCAGGAAAATGCTTGACCAGCTGTTCATCTATGCTTAAGCAAGCAGAAGAGCCACTTCCTCAGCTCTCAGGAGTCTGTGAGGTGTCTGCAGATAGGGAGAGAGAAGGTTTTCCCTCTCTTGCTTTCCTAATCCCAAACACAGTCCTCAGATAATCCCGAGGCTGGAGCCTGCATCATTCTGCTCCTTCAGCACAGACCCTGAGTCTTCACAATTTCCTTCTTTTTTCTTTTGTTTTTAAAGTAAAGCTTTCCACAGGGTTATCATAGAAGCTTGCATTGGTTTCATAAAAATCAAATATAACAGCACAAGCGCAAGCAGAATAATAACATAATTCCCATACCATTAGCAGTATGTGAAATGCTTTGTAGTATTCCTTTTGGATCCAACCCTTCCAACTGTTTAATGAATGTATCAGCAATATTAGAAGCATCATCATTTGCAAATTGTTTACCAAAAATATCATGTACATTAAATTGTAACTGAGCGATCAATTGAGCAGCAGTAGAATTTCCAGATAAATACTGCTGTATTACATTCCAATCATGTATAGATTCATTATATTTTACATTAGTAATGCAAAATGTAGTCCAATTTCAATCACATTTTAACAATAACTGTTTTTTCACAACCAATAATTTTTTTCCTAACCATCCCACTGTCTGTTTAAGAATATTAATCTGTGTTTGTCATCGAGCATCAATTTCTACCTGTGAGACCCACAATTCATGTGAATCCCGGTGCCATTCTTCCACAAAGTGTTTAGTTTGTAAGGAAGTGTGCAGGGCAATTCCAGACACCGCAGCAATAGTGGTAATAACAATTAAGCTTAAAATCACAGCCACAATGGCTCTAATCATACGTTTTGTAGAGTTTGGTAAAAAAATTAAGTAACAACACTATCCAAAGGATTTTAGGACCATTCTCTTCCTAATTTAACAGGTAGCCAAATATAAGTTCTTTGTTGTAAAATCATAATACTATCACTGCATTAAAATTAAGAGAGGAATTAACACAAGAATATAGGCGACAATTGAAACAAGAAATAGTAGGAGAAAATGTAAAGTTTCCCACCAAAAATACATAAGGCAGGGGTACACAAGCAGTTACATTATAAGATTTATACAAAGTAAAATTATAAGTGGATGCAGAGTTCGCCGTCCTCGAAAACGATCAATTTGATAGCATCATGGGTCAGCGCCTCTGCGACCTTCCAAAGATGAGTCTGAGCAGCAGTGGGTGCAGCCATGAAAGTCCATCGAACATCTGCAATGCCTCCATCTCCCCAGGCCATCAATTGAGCTCCAGTAAGTGATCCATTAATGGCATCTGGCATCCTAGTAACATTTGATAAATCACATCTGGTAATATTCCATTCTGAACATGTGTTAATAAACTGTCCAAAAGGTCCCCAATCAATGAAATTATTGAACATTTTTCCAAATGTTCCTCTGCACTCTTGCCACACAAAAGGCTGATGTTTCAAATCAATATAAGTAAAATCAGGGCACATAGGTAAGGATAATTCACCATCAAAGGTGACACTTTCCCAGCTACTATTAATGGACCAAGTAGTTAATCACTGTAGCTGTGTTCTAGAATTGGAAGTGTGTTTCCCAGGTAAAACCCAATGTTGCCAATTCATAACTAAACATGGAGGAGGCCCCAAACAAACAGGCAAGGAATAAGTATAGTAAGTAAAATTTAAAAAGCTACCATCATCCTCATTGTAAAATGTCAAATTATTCCAAGGAGAAGATAAAATAGCAGGAACAGAATACACAGTTATATCCATGTCTCCCCAAACAACAGGTTCCAATAAAGGAGGGTTAGGAACAAAGGCCCAATAACTTACATTAGCATTAGCATGGACAGAGTTTACAGTAAGCATGGCACACATGGCCAGGAACAAGTTCTCAGCCATGACAGGTTTACCAGTACATTGTAACATCTTTTGTCCTTCTCCAGTCAACTTTTTAACCTGCCCCCAGGTGGGCAGTGGGACTGCCAACTGACGCTGATGGCGACATCGTCCCACAGCCAAGTGAGCCATGGCCTGCACAGGGATTTCTTCTTCCTGAACGGGTGGCTGATTCTTTGCAGGATACGGGGCTGTCCTCACTGGGTCGCGTCTGTATCCATTGTGCAGGAAGCCAGTATTGTTTGCCATCCTGTGTAGACACAAAACCATACCCTCGCCCCTTATGTAATAATGTGCCTGGTTGCCATTCTGCATCCAATGCAATCTAAATCCATACGGGAGCATTTAAATAAGGTTTTTCAGAAATTTGTTCAAAATGGCACTCAGCTCTACTTAAAATATCTCCTTATGGTAAGTTTAAAAAATTAAGAACAAAAAGAGCTTGATGTAAAATTGTTTTAGGATTTTGCATGGAAAACCACAAAATACCCATACCTTCATCCAACCTTTTCCTCCTTTTTAATTTTTTAATTTGTTGTTTTAGTGTGCCATGAACTCGTTCAATAATGGCTTGTCCTTGGGGGTTATATTCTATTCCTGTAATATGTACCACATCATAAAGTTTACAAAATCTTTTAAATTTAATATTTTTATAGGCTGGTCCATTATTAGTCTTTATTTTGGCAGGCACTCCCATAATAGCAAAAGCTTCCAATAAGTGTTCTATTACATGGTTAACAGTTTTTCCCGTAAGGGCAGAAGCCCAAACAAATTTAGAATAAGTATCTATTGTAACATGTACAAAGGAAAAACGGCCAAAGGCTTGTACATGGGTTATATCCATTTGTCAGAGCTCATTAGGTTATAATCCTCAAGGATTTACTCCAGCAGGTACAACTCTCAAATGCATTGGTCTGCAGATAGGACACCTTTTTATAATTTGTTTAGCTTGAGAATAAGGTATTTTATCATGCATATGTAAATGGCCAGCATTTGTATGTAAATGAGCATGATCCTGTTCAGCAGAAGCAAAACTAACTAATTTATCAACCTGATTATTGCCATATACAAGGTACCCAGGTAACGAAGAGTGAGCCCTAATGTGAGTTCCAAACACTTTGGAATTACATTGTTATAGTAATGCTTGTAATTGTTCAAATAATTGGTTTAGCTGAGGTTTAGATGACTAAGTAACAGCAGTGACTATATTAGTCACAACTCCTACAGCATAGGCAGAATCAGTAACAATATTAATATCTCCCACAAAATCTTGTAACACCTTAATAATAGCAAAAAGTTCATTTTGTTGAACTGATGTTAAAGTAGTTGTTTGTACTCAATATTTATTTGTTGTCCAATAAGCATGTTTTGTTTTGGAGCCATCTGTAAAAACAGTAAGAGCAGTGGGAATAGGGGCCTTGGTAATTATATCATTAATGACAATTTGTTGTTTAAGCAAGCAATCCCACAATCTACCTTTGGGAAAATGATAGGAAAATTGCCCAGTAAAATTTACTAATGCTATTTGTAGCATTTTAGACATGTTTAACAAATATTTTACTTGGTCTTTTGGCAAAAGAAAAATAATTTTAAATAAATCATACTCCGATAGGGTAAATACCCATTGCCTGGCCTGTTGAGTAATAATTGCCAACTGTTGTTCATAAGGCATAATATTTTTTGTAAATCTATGCCATGTATAAATCCATTCTAATGGTAGCTCATCTTGTCCTATAATTTTTGCTGGTTATTTTTATGTATCCAAAATATATAAATTTATGGGTTGATTTATCGTTACTCAATATAAAAACATTTTTTTATTCTCTGTTCTACAAATTGTAATTTTTTTTCAGCTTCCTTAGTTAAAGTTCTTTTGCTATGTAAATCAGGCTCCCCTTGTAACAAAGAAAACAAATTATGTAACTGATAAGTCGGAATTACTAAGGTGGTCACATCCAATTAATATCTCCTAATAGCTTTTGAAAATCATTTAACGCATGTAATTGATCATGTCATAAAGACATTTTTTGAGGTGCTACTGTTTGTCTAAAAACAACATATCCTAAATATTTTACCACTGTATCTTTTTGTATTTTTTCAGGTGCTATTATTAATCCAAAATTTTTAAATATAGAGGGAAAGCATCTTTTATAGGAATTTTTTATTGTTTATTTTTGATCTATACTCCCTTGCCCAGTGCTCCCCTTTTTTACATTTAGGGCAAATTTTCGGTCCTCTCATGTTAACATCAGTAGCCTTTTTACACTTTTTTTTATATGTCTCATTTGACCATATCCAAAACACTTTAGATTAGAGGGTTTTGTTTGTGAAGCATGCCAGGTAGTGGCCATAGTCTCAGCAAACACCTGCATAGCCTGGATTCAGATGTAATGTCTTTGCAGGCCCTCAAATATGTATTCACATCCCCAGATTCTTTAATAGGCAATAGGGCTCATCTACAGTCCTCATTAGCATTCTCATAAGCCAACATGCGCAGCAGTTGTTGCCTTGCAGCCTCTCCCACAACAGTAAGTTCCAAGGTCAATTTCAATTGTGATAAAAATTCAACATAGGGTTCATTAGATTTTTGAATTACTTTAGTCCAAGAGCCATAATGCTCTCCTACCGGTCGAATCCTTTCCCATGCCTCAATACCTATGTCTCTTAACTGCTTGTGGATCTCTTCAGGAGAGTTCACTTGCATATGAGCATCTGCATATAGTTCTGTTCCACTCAACATGGGAAAGGTTATGACTTGTAGGCGTGGGTTACTGCTCTGTGCATTTTGTCTAGCCCTTTCTGTACATAACTCAGTAAACCACATTTGCCATTGTAGGTATTCAGATTCTTTAAGCAAGGCTCTACAAAGCATCTTCCAATCCTCAGGAGCAAAATTATTGTAATGTCGAGCAAGTCCATTAAGCAATTCCTTAACATAATGAGACTGAGGACCGTACAACATCACTGCCTACATAAGTTTACCAATATCATCAACAGCAACACCTTCATATCTGGCTGGTTGAGCTATACCATTCATAGGGGGTGGTCGAATTACAGGATAAGAAAAAATAGGCATTTCATCATTAAACTCACTGTCTGAGCCCTCTGTTTTGTGAGGAAGTGATGCTGTAAAAATTGCATCGGCCAGAGGAGGAGCCGAAGGCTGCTTTACTTTCACTTTCTCAGGTTCTCCTTTCACTCTGTTAATTTCCAACTCCATATGTCATAATTTTGATAAAATCAATTCCATTTGCTCAGACATTTTATTTACACTTTCAGTTTGTTCCTTTTCAGCCTTTTTACCTCTTGTTTTTTCTCTGTTAATTGCAATGAATCCTTATCTATTGCGTCCTTAACCTCAGAGTCCAATTGTAAATCTACAATAGAAGGAGTGGCCTCTTTCTTTAAGTCCACTATTAATCTTTCCTCATTCAAGGCTTTAAAAAGGGTATGTGAAATAGCCCAAATGGACCAAAATCTAATAGGAATCTTTTCCCCTTCTCGAACAGCTCTTTCTACATTATTCTTTACTCGTTTCCAATTATCAACATCTACTGTTCTTTCATCGGGGAACCAAGGATTCTATTCCCTAACTACATTAATACACATTTCTATGTCAGAAGAAGAAATATTTACATCATAAGCAGCAACTAAATGTTTAAGCATATGTAAGTACGGAGTAGACCTAACTTGTCCCATCACCCTGTAATTAAAAGTACTTATCTGAATATCCCTTCCTGAATTCAACAATGCAGGGTCCCTGTTCGGGTGCCAGTTGTCAACATCTAGTGCATTGGGGTCCCTGGGTAAGGGTCACAAAATCACCAGGACACAGGGGATGCAGCATGTAAACAGCAATTGCCACTGCATGCTGTGCTTTATTGTTAGTGGGTATTTAAAGACAAGCAAGCATAATCTTTGTCAAGATTTGGTCAGAAGACATTCACACAAAAATTTCAACAGATACATTTTTACTTGACCTATGAGACAATGTCTAGGTATATTATTATCTAAACTATTTTAGAGCAAGCTCAAACCACTTCTCCAATCTCAGGAAAATGCTTGACCAGCTGTTCATCTATGCTTAAGCAAGCAGAAGAGCCACTTCCTCAGCTCTCAGGAGTCTGTGACATGTGTCTAGAGATAGGGAGAGAGAACGTTTTCCCTCTCTACCCTGGTGTTCCAAGAGCTTTCCTAATCCCAAACACAGTCCTCAGATAATCCCGAGGCTGGAGTCTGCATCATTCTGCCCCTTCAACACAGACCCTGAGTCTTCACAGCTTTTCATGAGGAATTTAGGGATTCTCTGGTGATGCTGCATTATCAGTAAAGGAACACTGTTGTCCTAAATGATGCCTGACTATTCCTGACTGTGTGGCAATTGCCAGAGCTCAGGGCACAAGCCTGATTTCTAGAAGTGGCCACTGACTGTTCCCACAGACAAGACCTGGGATAACAAAGATTTAATCCAAAGTATAATTGGTAACATCTGGGCAGACAAGTCTGAGGTAACCTAGAGTGACTTAGAGGGATTTTTAGGATCAGAGAAGATGCAGGAATTCACACCGAAGTAGGGCATGCAAACAGAAAGAGGAAAACACACTAGTTTGGGCCAAGCCATCAAGCATCACACCTCACCCACATTCCCCCTGACCTCCCCATACCACCATCTGTTGGAACAGCAATAGTAGTGAGGTGTCATGCTCTAAGACCACTTCTCCCACCCTCATTATGCTATCCACTATTTAAATGAAGAAATTATTAAAGAAAAGATAATGCCAACACCATGAGTTCAAGCCACAAGAGCAACAATCAACATCAAAAAAAAAAAGAAGAGAAAAGAAAAGAAAGAAATGGAAAAGAAAAAGACTTAAAAGAAAGGAAAAATTTGGAAATAGACAAGAACTCAGATGTAATTCATTCAACCGAACTTATCTGTTAAACAAAAACAAAAGTCTCATAACATCAATTACATTAGTAGATCTAGGAATTAAAAAGCTAACTTATCTCATGCTTCCAATACATGTCATTTCTCGGATACTCTAACAATGTTTCAGGAGACACACAGTGATTTTCAAAACAAAAAAACTCACCTATGCTCCCACAAGTAGGAAAAAAAAGTCCCCATGCATCCATGCAGTCCTAGACCAAGGGTGTAGCACTGGTGGAAACCTAGTTACTTTCAGAGTGGCACCATGCATTGTGGGAATTGTAGTCTCCGTTGCAACACAGATCCTTTGAAAGTGCAGGGTTTGTATTCTTGTTTTTTTGTTTTTTTTGTTTTGTTTTTTTTTTAATATTATTTTATTTTATTTGAGAACATACTGTACAGAGGGGCTACAATTACATGGGCAGGATAATGCATACATTTCTTACCAAGCATTGCAGTCTCCTCCTTTGTTTACCCTTCACCTCCCTTCCCAGCCTCCCCCCTCCCCCCACCCAATTATACCCCCCTCCCCCCCCACACACCGACATTGTAAAGTTGGTTTTGACATGACATTTTGTACTTCTCATTGTTGCAACAGGTCCACCTGAATCCTTAAACGACTTGTTTGCCCCCATCTCCTCCACATGTTATACTGACATCAAATATAGTGAAAGCGGGGGTTACACTGTGGGGGAGGGACATACAAAGCAACAAAGAAATAATCTTATAAATGCGTTAGAAACATATGCATGAAAGAAACTAAAACATTAAAATACATATTTAAGGGTTCATTTTCCTAACATCACATTATCTGACCTTTTCTGCTTGACTCATACCTATACTAGATATTGCAAATAAGGGAAACCATGGGACCTATGCTTCTTTGGGCCTGGCTTACTTCACTTAATATAATTTTTTCCAAACCTTTCCATTTCCTAACAAATGGGGAAATGTCATTCTTTCTGATGGAGGCATAGAATTCCATTGTGTATATATACCACATTTTCTTGATCCATTCATCTACTGAGGGGCATCTGGGTTGGTTCCATATCTTAGCTATGGTAAATAATGCTGCAATAAACATAGTTGTGCTGGTAGCTTTAGTGTGGTCTTGTTTGTAAACATTTGGGTAAATGCCCAAAAGTGGGATTGCTGGATCATAGGGGAGATCTATGTGAAGTCTTTTGAGGAACCTCCATACTGCTTTCCAAAGTGGTTGAACAAGTTTGCATTCCCACCAACAATGAAGTAAGGTTCCTTTCTGTCCACATCCCCTCCAGCATCTGTTGTTGTTAGAGTTCTTGATTTTTTAAAGCAGGGCAAAGATCCTTCTGCTCATGCGCCTCCCCACCCCCTATGGGTGTTTCCAACCTGCCAATTCCAGTTCCTTTCTCTGCAGTTTTCTCTGCAGGTTTCTCTTCAGTGGAGCTTGGGAGGTGTACCTTGAAGGGATCTCAGGCTGCAGAACCAATTTCAGGTAGGAACTGCGAGCTGGATGCAGAACCCATGAAGGAGTCCTAAACATATTCCTCCAGCATGGGGCTGATTATTTGTTCAGGGTTCAAGAGTTTGTGCTGTCAAAGCCCTTGTGTCTCCAAGTGCCAGAAACTGGCTCCCAAAGCTCTGACAGCAAGTTGGATGGTTCTCCAGAATAGGAGAGCCAGGAAACTGTGCATTTATATTTCCATGACTATGAGAAACACTGCTGTTAACACATGTGACTTTATTATCTTTGCCCAGGTGTAAGATGACCATGGTAACATTTGTAGTGAAATTGTGAAGTGTGTGCCTGCTTTGACTCCATTTATATTGCAGTTGTATTTTGGGATTCTGTGGTGTTTCTCCTAGAGGTGTCTCTGCTCTTCTCCTGCATTGTTAGCTTTCTTAGTACTCCTGACTTTAGTTCACAAGTTTTTGTACAAGAACTTTTTTCTAGGAACAGGTCTACATGAGATATTATTGTAGTGTGTGATGGTCCTGTTTTTTTTTTCTTTCTGTTAAGCAATGAAGCCTAGCAATGTTTGAAGGAGGATACCTTGTCAACTCTGACAAGCCCTACATAGCAAAGGCAGAAAGGCAAAGGAAGGGCAAAATGTTTTCAGCTTTCTTGCCTTAACCAAAGATTTGTTCTACTTCCTAGAGCACAAGACTCAGGTGGTACTCTTTCCTCTAACACTCCCAATCATTTGGTGCTGTTGGAAAGTTAACAGTAACTTCTACGAGGGTAAATGAACTTGCCTGAGGAATTAAACAGAGCCTCGTTCTCAGTAGGGACATGGGGCTGTGGTTTGTGGTGGAGGAATAATTGTCAAAACTGAAAGTATATACCTTTGTTCTTACTAATTTATTCAGCCTCTTCACAGTATCTATTCTATTACAGGATCTCTCCAATGTCTCACCTATGGATATACTGATAATAGCATTAACTCTTTGGTTTGACCTGCAGTTGAGAAAGTGTTGGTCATGACGTGTTACAGAAAAAAATTAAGGTACATTGTCTTACTCAAAGTGGTATGTTTTTTAAATGTAATCCAAATCCCAGAATATATCCCACCCTGAAATCTACAATATTCCTGTTCTTGAGTGTTTGAATATAGATAATTATTCTATTAAAAATTTAATCTTTTAAAGTAAGAAAACATTCTTGTGATGTGGAAAAATCCAATATGAATGTGCAAGTGCTGCTTTTAAATTATTCATGTTGTGTTTTTTAGCACAAACCACCTAACTGAAGTTTATAGAGTAGGTTTTCATTTTTCAAACATATCACTGTAAATTTTGTTATTTTCTATTAAGAGTTTCCATTCCACATAGTTGTGTAAAAGAAAAGCTCTTGATTATAGCATTTCCTGTGTAATAAGTGAACCAATAAATACAAGAAGAAACATATTGGTATTTAATTTATTTTTGTTTATGTTTATAGGTCTGCATTTTGGGGTGTCCTAAACTTTGAATTTTGTGTTAGTATTATTTGTGAAACATAAGATTTTAATCTTCTGGTTCTTTGGCTTTGATTGGTTGGGATTGTGTCACTCTTATGACTAGTATTTCATGTTACATCTTTATTAGGCACTTTATCTCCATCAGGATGGCCACAAATCTTCATATGATTGTTTTGGAAAGTGAGTATTAGGGACTTCTCAATCATGTATTTAGATAACTTTTACTGATTATGTAAAGCAAGTTAAAGGCAGCAGGGCCTGAAAGCAAACTGTGCAGGACTCATTGGTCTAGTAAAATTTCAACATTCCTTGTGGCCTTGGGACTCAGTGTGAAACAATTTGAGGTGTGCTCTGACAGAAATGTGAGTGCTCTATGATATCCTACATATAATTAGAGACAAAAAATTTATGACTCTTGATTCAGTCTCTTGGGTTGAAATTCCTCCAAAACAGAATCCTCAGACATTCCAGCTGATATCTAAGAAGAAGTCCCTTACAGGAGCAGCACAGATCCTATTGAAAGGGGCAGGAAAACTGATTAAATCAGTTACCAAAAACCAGGAGCACAAGCTACCAAGATAATTCAACTCTGAGCTCTTGAGATTAAGGCAACACTGGAAACTTAAAATAGTTGAGATAAAATTCTCAGAGAGCTGAGCTACAGAAGTGCAAGATCTCTCCCCATCATGTACATTTGAAGTAATAAAGACCACAGATATGGATCTGGATGAGAAGATATCTGAAGACTACTGTCCCTGGATGTCAAAACTCTCAGTGAATACATAGGTGATCTTGGCACAGTTCATCTCTTCAAGTATTTCTGCCCAAATCCAAACCAGGCTGCCCACATTGGCAGAGAAAATTAGGAGCAGCAGGAAAGAGAAAATGAAGAGATGGAAGTCATGGAGGTGGAAGATGAAGGGCATTCTGGCGAGGAGTCAGAATGTGAAAAGTATCAGACAGTGAAAATGCAAAAGAGCCTTGCCTTAACCCATTCTTTATTTGAAAGGACCCAGGAATAGCTCAAGAGAATCAGGCCAAAGCACTAAACCAGAAAGAATTTGAGCAGGAAGCTAAATGCTCATCTGAGGAGAGACACAAGTACACACTCAAGATTTTAGAGGAGAAGACCAAGAAAGAGCTGGAGAACAAGTAGCCCCTGGCTGCACTGGATACTCTCAATACTGATGAGGAAAAGGATGAAGACGAATATGAGGCATGGGAAACTCAAGAGCTCAAAAGAATCAGTTTTTCTCACACGTGTATATATGTCTAAGGGAGGTTGTGTAGAATGTCTACATGTTTCATCTTTACATGTTATAGTTACCTTCCAAAGCAGGAAAGCAAGGGTACAGCCCACTTTCCTAATTTTCCTCCTGAGAATAATGTGTAAGTAGAAAGAATGCATGTAATATATGTATATATATATGTGTATGTATATTACAAATATATAATACTATATATATCAATCATATATTCAATAGTAGTGTGATTTTCATGTATGTCTTAGGATAGGAAAAGGTTTCTCTGAATTTGGAAAAGGTGTTTTCATTGCATGTATTTTTGTAATAAAATTTGTAAATGTAGGCCCTCACCCAAAATTAGCTGCCTGTTCTCAATAGGAATAGATCAAGAACCACCATCATTTACCCTTTTATCTGAATTCATCCATCTCCATATTCAAATTTAGAATCCCCTTTCAAACCACTATTTTGAAAACAAAGAAGAAAAAAACAATACTTCTGTCTGTGTACAGAAGCCTTTAGGCACAAGCACCCTGAACTAGGCACCTAGCCTAGAACTAGGCTCCGTTCTAAGTTGCACAGAGACAGAGCAGTATCCCATAGAGGGTTTACCACCATCCCCCGGCCACACAGTACGGCACCAGTCCCTCCACAGGCCAAGAGCAGAGAAAATGCCAAGTAAATGCAAATGAAGCTATTTTACAGGTTGCCATTTACTTTAAGCTATTGTGTTTGAGCATTGTAGGCATGTTCAAATTGCCACTGTGGGTGCTGAACAATTCTTTTTCCCTCTGAAGTCAGGAACTGTGATGTAGTGCTGTGCTACAATGGCACATTTAGTGAACCTATGGCCCAATTCATACAGCATACGCTCCCACTTGTTGATATGAAATATGTTAGCATCCCCACCCATAGGGAATAGGCATGTCTGAATCCCTAGAGGCCCAAACCAATTTCAGCCACCATTGTTCCATGCCTTGGTTTTGCCTGACTCTCCTCTGGTCACCATGGTATCCCTTCTCAATTCTCCATTAGAGTTGATCTGGTTTGTTGAGATTGTTTGTCTGCTCTTTCTTTCCTATCCTCATAGCCCAGTTTCTTAACAGTATGCAGTACATTGAAGATGCAAGTTTTCTGGAGACATGTGCCTGCTTACAGTGGCTAGCTTTCTATAAAGACTCCCGATTTGACCTCTCAAAATGTGGCTTCTCAGTATCTCATGATTGAATTCCCATACGACAATCTCATTGTACCCTTATATGAGGGTACCTGAGGATAGGTGCCCCAACAATAGCAAAGCTTTTATGACAAGTGGTACTTGTCATAAAAGGAGGCTGAGATCCGGAGGATCATGTTCAAAGCCAGCCCCAGGGCCAAGGAAGTTTTTATATTTCCATAGAAAATTTTACAAAAATCAGTGAAGGGGGGGGAGCCCCAACCCATCTTGCTCTCTACAATAAATAGCTCCCACTCCCACAAATAGAGCAAAAAAAAAGGAAAACCCCAAGACTGAATGCCAATTCTATGTTATTAAGGAAACAAAAAACACAAAAATACCAAACATGCTTTTGTTAATGCAATCATATCAAGATTCTCTTTTGTACCCAGGAAAGTCAGAATCAGAATAAATTCTGCATGAATCAGTGACCTGCAAATTACCTTATATTCTGCTAGTTTCAATCCTGCCTGGTACAAAGATTTCCCAGGCTCTCTGACTTCCTCTGATTAATTTGATATTTCACACCTAAAATTAGTCCAATCAGACAGCGCTTCTGTAAGTAAGCATAAATTACTTACTCCTTCCTCCCCTTTTTTCTTTTTTTTAATACCTTGGCATCACCCTGGTAGGAAGTTAATCTAAGAAAAGTGCCATAGTTGGCATTCCCTATGAATATTAACAGGATTTTTTGTTTTCCAGAAATAATATTTCATGAATATTGCAACTTGCTCTCCACATTTAGAGTGACTTGGCTTTTTATGAGTAGATTGCATTAAAAAACAAAATAAACAATATTTGGTGTTTGTTATTTTGTATTATTATTATTATTATTATTATTATTATTATTATTATTATTATTATTATTATTATTATTATTATTATTATTATATCTTTAAGTAGTTTTGGAAAGGACCGGCCATACAAAAAAAAGCTTATGAATAAAATGAGGTTAATATCATTTTTTAAAAAAATAACATTTGTGCAACATGGAATCACATTAGCGGGCTAATTTGTAAATGCATACATCTATACATATAATATGATGCTCTGGTTTTGAAACACATCAGCTTTCTTTGACACCAAAATCAGATCTGAGGGGTAGGGAAGGTGACTCAGTGGTCCAGTGCTTGCCTAGCCTGCAGGAAGCTCCAGGTTCGATTCCTCAGTCTACCACCTACCCAGGAAAAAAGGCAGCAGTGGTACTGTGACTCAAGTGGTAGAGCACCCAGCCTGGGGCAAACAAAACAGGGACAGAGCCCAGGCCTGGAGTTTAAGTCCCAGGACCAACAGGAAGAGAACAGAACTGGTGGAAGTCAAGATTGCAGCTCAGTGGTGGAGAATTGGTCCAGTGAGGCCCAGACCAAGGACATGCTAAAGGCTAGGTTGGATCCCAGTGATCCCACACAGGTCTAGAATGTTTGTGAAGCTTGGTCGGTCCGTCTGTCCTACAAAACCAATTTGTAGACACCTGTGCTTAGAAAACTAAAGATATCTTCCAGGAATCTGATTTTCCCCCATGGACACAAAAGGGAGCCTGAGAATCAGAAAACGTTATCATTAAACACATACTCACTATTCCACCCCAAGGGGAAGAAAAATACCAGCTAGCATTCACAGTATTCAAAGTATTCATATTTGGTGTATATATACACACATATATACATATATATGAAATTCATACACATACAAATTCATATACACATATATATAATATTCATATAGTCACATGTCTAGTCATACCACATATATCTTCACAGTATGAAAATACATTTAGGGTGCTGTGGCTCAAAGTAGTATGAGTATACATTCCTATATATTCCTGTAGCATGTATATAGGTAGAAATTAGCAGGAATTCACATATAAATTCATATATGAGTATATGTGAATATGAATATAGTCATATGTATGAATTATATAGTATGCAAATCATATATAATTGTATATAATTGTACATATAAATATATGTGAATGTTCATATGTATGAATATATTATTGTAAATGAGAGTCATATATGTAACATTGTATAATAGCATGCATGTTATATATACATCTTATATGTACATGTATACACCTAATACATATTCATATGTATGTGTATATATTATATATATATATGCATATAATAAACCATATGTGAATATGAATATGAATACACAAATGCATCTATATAGTCATATATATTATATGCCAACATTCCTATGTTCCTATATATTCAGATATGAGAAATTGTGTACTTTTCATTCAGATCGGAATTCAGAAAGATTTATTTTTATCACAAAATTCCTCACCCTTCTACCTGAATGCACAATTTTCTATTCTTCTCTGACAACATCTTTGCTGGCAGGAGAATCATCTTTTATCATCTTGGCTATGGTGAATGCTTTCTGTCTGCATCTTATTTTTTTTTTTTAAATCACCTTATGAAAAATGGGTTTCTCTGTAATTTAGGCCATATATTTATATTGTTTTTGAAGAATGATGGTCTTTGTATTTCAGAATGCCTCTTTTACCTTTGGATATTTGAGGACCTAACTCCTACCTACTCTTAAATCAGGCTCAAATTTGAACACTACCTTTGGAGATATAACCCTCCTCCCCCCCCCAAAAAAAAAATAAAAAGAGATTGATCTACAAGGTTCTCTTGATTCGGAAGAGTTCACAGCAATGACTGTAAATTCCATTACTATTGATCTGGAGAAGCGGCGAGCATGCACAAAATGTAAAACTCAATTTATCTTTCAGCCCTGCAGTCTTTCCATCTTGCACTTTCTTGATGAAACTATAAGTATTTGCTTGCCAACACTTGAACACAGGTGTCAAGTTTAAGTTGAGAAGAAAAGGAACTAGGACCTTTCAACCAGGCTGATATCTGGAGGATCACAGGTTCAAAGCCAGCCTGAGGCAAGGAAAAAGTCCATAAGACTCTGATCTCCAATGAAACCAACAGAAAACCAGAAGTGACACCTTATTGTTATCTGTGGCTCAAAGTGATAGAGCGCTAGCCTGGAGCTGAAGCAGCTCAGGGAATAGTGCCCAGGGCCCTGAGTTCAAGACCCAGGACTGACACAATAAAATAAAATAAAAGCAGATATATATTTCCAAATGGAAGGTAGAGAGAGAGACGTGAATGACTTCAGCTGAAGGAAGAGGCCTGTGCTCAAAGTGGTAGCTGGTTTTTGCTTGTTTTAACTCCAGTTTCCCCACACACGTTTTAATAGCTTGACATCATTTATAAATATGTATTGCTTCGATATTTTATGCATGGGTCAAGGCATAAATTAAGTTGGGGGGTGTGGGGAGAATGGAAAAAAATGAAATGTGGTAGAGGAAAGGTGGAGGATCAGGTGAACCAGCGCCCTGTTTGGGCTTTCTCTTTCTGTCTCTCTCTGTGTCTCTCTGTCTCTGTCTTTCTGTCTCTCTCCCTCTCTCTCACCCCTCCCTCTCTCCCTCTCCCTCCTCCTCCTTCCCCCATCTCTCCCCAACCCCCTTCTGCACTGCAACCCATAAGGAAATCTCCATCCATTCTCGGAAACAAATGGCGCCTGCCAGAAGTTAGAATTTACACCTCTTGGAGAACTTTACCCGAATTCCTGTCCAATATTTATTTATTTACTTACTTAGTTTTTATTTATTTTTGGACCCAGCCGAGGCCTGGAAACATTTATTTAATGCTGATTTTTTCCTGGCTCCATACCCTTCCTCTGTACAGCCACTAAATGGTGCAAATATGGACTCCCAGGATAGGGCCTTTTTTTTTTTATACTCTGTGTATGTATGTGTGTGTGTGTGTGTGTGTGTGTGAGAGAGAGAGAGAGAGAGACAGACAGACAGACAGGCAGACAGACAGACAGACAGACAGACAGACAGACAAGAAGGCAGGCAGGCAGAGAGACAGAGAATCTTATTTCTCATCTGTACATATGAATTTCCTCTGCTACACCCAGGATATCTTCAAGGCCCAGGGGATGGGATTTTACCAGCAAGGGAGATGAAAGTCACTAAGATGCTCCGCTGATTACATACCTAGAAAAAGAAGGAAGAAAATGACTCATGTTTTCCTTTTTTCTTTTTTTCCCCCTCTCTCTAAACTCCTCCTGGCCAAAGAGGATTTGGAAGGCAATTGAATTACAATAGAAGAAGAGTGGCTTTTTAAAAATTTATTTATTTATATATATTTATATTTTTTTCCTTCCTCAGAGGAAGCCACAGGAAGCCTGCTCTCCTCTGGATTCCTTCCAGGATGCAGGAAACTGGACTGGAAATGGAATCAGGCATCCTTGTCTCCAGCCACCATTCCCCTACCCCCTAAAACATCTCAACCCTCTGAGATGAGCTTTTTTTTCTGTCAAGCTGAGAGTTAATGAGCCATTGCATTCCTCAATTTAAAAAAATATTCTTTATGATCTGTTTAAAGGTCCTGGGGAAGGAGTTTGTAGAGAATCTGAAGCTGATTTCTTCTGCAGAGCTTGGGGGGGGGGGGTTGTATACCCGAAATGTCTCAGCATTTCTCTTCCTGATGCCTATGGGGTGAAGGAAGGAGGTTGGGTATGGAAGGGGCTCTCTTGGCCACATGGTGGATGGTGGGTCTGGCATCTTGTCTGCATGGTAGGGGGAAAGGGAAGTCCTGCCTCCCATGTGATGAGCATGCCTGAATTCCTAGAAAAAGGTACATTTCTAGGAATGGGCATTTCTGAGTCCCTAGAGGAAGGGAAGTCCCACCCTAGCTAAGGGGTGTGCCTGAGTTCCTAGAGGAAGGGAGGACACACCCCCAAGTGGTGGGCCTGGCTGAATCCCTAGAAAAAGGGAAGGCCTGACTCCCAGCTGAGTGGTTTACCTGGATCCCTAGAGAAAGGGAAGTTCCACCCCAGGTAATGGACAAGTCTGAATCCCTAGAAGAATGGAAGTCCCACCCCCAGGTGATGGGCGTGCCTGAATTTCCAGAGGAAGGGAAGTCCTACCCCCAGGTGATGCGCACTTCTGAAACGTCTGAATCCCTGGAGGCATTGGCAGGACTCCAGTGCCTGGGACCAAAAGTTTCCTGTAGCTCTACCCCCATGCCCCCTCGCGCCCCGACCCTATTTAGGCCCAGACCAGCTCAAGCACCATGCCTGCATGCTGTGTGTCTCTGTTCTGGTCACAATGGCCTCCCACTCTGGCTCTCCATTGGAGCTGACCTGGTTTGTGGGTGTTGATTCTATTCTTTCTCTCCTCTCTGGCCTTTATGACTCAGTTTCCCCAACAGTGTGAAGTGTGTCTGCTGGCTGCTGGACTTGAGGACAGGAGTTCACTACGCAGCCACCATTTATTTTCATCAATAGACTCCAAGTTTCCACTTCTCCATTTCCTCTCCTTACAACCCTTGGATGTGATCCTCAGCTAGGTATGCACACATAGGACTCCTCTTTATGACCCATTCTGGGCAGATAAATAAGTAAATAAATAGAATAAATAAATACTGGTAGCAAGTTCTTACATTCAATCTTTCCTTAGCTTATTGCCTGCAAAGTCAGATAAACTACAAAATGAATGAATGAATAAAAATAAACATGAGTAAATAAAATTTGAGGACCAGGCAATAGAGAAGATCTGGTTCTACAGATGGCAGAACCCGTGGATTTTGGCCTTGACCTGTAATCACAAGGCCAAGATCTCAGGAGGTAAAGTTTCCTTCTTCTTTCCTATTTTTTCTTGTGTGTGTGTGTGTGTGTGTGTGTGTGTTTGTGTGGACAATGAACTTTTTGTTCCTGGACTCTACATGTAGAGGCCTGACTGCGACTTCAAATGTCACCACAGGACTCCGGGTGTCTGTCGCTACCTGAAAAGCAAACACCAGGACTGAAGTGAAAAAAATGAAGAATAAACAGACCTTGGTGAGTGGCATGTGTGAACACACACACAAACACACACACACACACACACACACACACACACACACACACACACACACACACACACACACACACACACACACACACACACGGGGCCAAGGAAAAACACAATGGGCCTTTTTTGTTGTTGTTCAGAACAAATTTTATTTTACACTTTATATACCTATTTCTACAATAGTAATCTGTCAATGTGGCAGGAGTTTATATTATTCAATGAGCTAACCATTTTTAACATAATCTTGTATACTTAATGACAGTCTGCATATTAACTCCAAACATTGTGTTGTTCTTAGGATTCTGTCCCGACCCGCAGGACTTCAACCAGGGCAATGAACCTAAACGAGAAGGAATGAAGGGACAAGAGACACGAAGAAGGACAGCAAGACAAGGATTCTGATCAAGCTGCCAATTTTTATTTTTCACACCAGGGTATTTATATGCTTGGACTTAGGGCGTGGTACAAAGGTGGTCCTTAGTAGATTTAGGGCGGGGTGAAAAGGTGGTTGTTAGTAGCTGCAGGGTGTTTACTTTAGGGCGTGGTGAAAAGGTGGGATTCTGTAAACTCAGCCTCAGGTTGTTCCAGTGAGATAGTTAAGCCTATCAAGTTTGAGAGACTTAACTTTTGGCTCCCAACATCTCCCCCTTTCTTATTTAGAAAATTGACCATCAATTGCTGGCTGCTCTTTTAAGGGGGTGACAGAGGCTCTGTTCCTCTAAGGACCCAGGGTTTTTCTCCATTCCAGAGCGAGCGTCCTCACTCAGGGAGGGGAGTTTTACAGGCCTTGGCATGTTTTTTGAGGAGATGGCTTATGGGTATGCATGCCAACTGTCATGCACCAGCGCTTGACATCTCGTTTTGGGTTTTGGGATCTCGTGGATCCATCCCCCTGCAGTCTTACCTGCACCCTTGATTTGAGCATTTTTTCTTCCTCCCATAGGTGCATCCTCCCCCAAGCGGCGGCGCCTATAAGAGGAGGGGCGAACCTATCCCTTATGGCAATAGTTCTTGCCAGTTGAATGGTCAGGAGTTATGAATAAGGAGGGTTTTCTAAATAAGAAAAAGAAGGCGGGCTGTTTCCCACTGGAGCAAGCTCATGGCAAAACACTAATTAAAACCTGGGGTAAATCCTAGAGCTCAATGCCACGGTATGCCATATCAAGGCGATGGGATGGTGATGAACCGGTATGGGCTTAGAAACCAAGAGATTAATCTGTTATTTAATAAATTCAAACAGGAAGGTCCACATTTGGAGTTCTAGCTGCATCTGTAAGAGAAAAGGCATCATCCTGGGGGTTGGGGGGGAAGGTTTCCCCTGGGTTGTGGTAAGCCATTCACCTGTTTTATCAAGTGTTCTGGCAGCCACCTTGGGGCCACTTGTTCTTGATCTAAAAGACAAGGAGTGGCAGGGAGTGGTCTACCTGTAGCTTTGGAGGGCACTGCCCCTTGGCTTTGTTTGTGGAAGGGACATTCACGTGCAAAGTGACCAGGTTGTTTACAATTAAAGCAAGTAAGCCAGTGAGCCGGGAATGAACTTTGAAATGCCTTGGTAAAAGCAGCGCCTATGATGTGAGCAGTCCCTACTCCAGCACAAAGACAACTCAGAGAGGTCACCCTTGTTTTTATGTGGCCGGAGGACATCTTGACATGCCGGGTTAGCATTTTCAAAGGCAAGATGTTTAACAAAGGCACTTTCACTTTCACTAGGCCCTAGAAGCCTTTCTGCAGCCAAGTTAAGCCGCAAGACAAAGTCACTGTAGGGTTCATCTGGCCCCTGTCTAACTTTTGCCAGGGAAGTAGTAGCCGATCCCTTTTGAGGGAGACGCTTCCAAGTATAAAGGCCAGCATTTTGAATTTGTGCCAAAAGTCCGGTAGGAAAGCGCGCCTGTTTAGCATTGGTATCAAAGGGCGCATTACCCAAAAGTTTAGTATAGGTCCAGGTTTTTAAAGATGTTTTAGCCAAATTTTTTGGCGTGGTTTCTCTACATTGTTCCTTAAAGTCCGCATTCCATAAAACAAAATCACCCCCACTAAGGGTGGCGCGGGCCAGAAACTTCCAATCATTAGGGGTGAGCCAGCGCACACTTTGGTTTTCTAACAAGGCTAACGTATAAGGGGCAGTCGGGCCATATTGGGCACATGCACTTTTAAGCTTTTCAACAAACCGGAGGCTAAACCTCTTATGCTCTTGTTGGCCTTTTCCCTGGGTGGGTTGTTCCTCTTCATCCCCAGTATCCTGTTCCTCATCCTCCTTTTCCTCCTCTTCTGATTCGTCCTCCCCACCCTGAGATCTTATCTGTCTGGCTCCGAGTTACTGGAAAGGCGAGGACTGATTGCTGGCCTGAGCTAACCTTAATTTTATCAGGCATTTTTGGTGTATCGGCCAAGGCCAGTGTGCGGAGTTCATAATCAAGGGACCGCAGTTCTTTTAAAAGTTGAAGGTGTTCTCGCCTATGTTGAAGAGTCTCGCGTAAAGTGCCAGGTTAGGTAAAGGGGGGGGGGAGAAAAAACATCTGGATCTGGATGGGCAGTGGGCCCTTGAAAGGCCGGGTCACAAAAGGGAGAGGGCGCATAGGAGGAATGCGGAATATTTGAGGTAGAGGGTTTAGTCTGAGGTAGGGGGTGACTGAGTAAGGGGGGCCAATCAGGCTGACGATATTGGGCCTCCTCCTCTTCCAGGGTGGCCTCCTCCTCGGGATTTAAATTATTCTGAGGGGAATGGGCAGCCTGGGGTATAGGATAATAATGTTCCTCTATCTTTTGAGAAGGAGTTTCAAGATCTAATACAACCAATGGGCAAGCAGCGGGGGGCCGAGAGGCATGTTGGAGAACCTCCTCTCCTGTTTCTACAAGTTTTAAAATTCCACTATCAAACAGAGAACATTTAAAAATGTCATTAATCAAATTCCAATAGGAAAAGGCCGTAGCAGGAACCTTTTCTGAACCAAAGGTTTCATAATAATCTTTTAAACAATCTCCTACTCTTTGCCAGCTTTTTGCATCTATGATTCCTTCAAAGGAGAACCAAGGACACAAGTCCTCTATGAATGAAAAAAATAATTCTAAATCCTTTTTCTTAACCCGTGTTCCTCGTGTCTTGAGGGCCTCCTTGAGGTCTGACAGAAATATACCATGTGACGATATTGCTTGTCCCATAATGGGTCACTTACCATGCACCATCCCTACTCTCCTCCTGGATCTGTCTCTCAGCGGGGTCTGTTGAGGCGATCTCGCGATCTCAGACTGTACTTGGCCAAGTTTTCCCAGAGGACGGCGTTCCTTCCTTAGTCAGAGGCTCAAGCCCCACGTTGGGCGCCAGTTGTCCTGACCTGCAGGACTTCAACGAGGGTGGTGAACCTAAGCGAGAAGGAATGAAGGGACAAGAGACACGAAGAAGGACAGCAAGACAAGAATTCTGATCAAGCTGCCAATTTTTATTTTTCACACAAGGGTATTTATATGCTTGGACTTAGGGCGTGGTGCAAAGGTGGTGGTTAGTAGATTTAGGGTGGGGTGAAAAGGTGGTCGTTAGTAGCTGCAGGGTGTTTCCTTTAGGGCATGGTGAAAAGGTGGGATTCTGTAAACTCAGCCTCAGGTTGTTCCAGTGAGATAGTTAAGCCTATCAAGTATGAGAGACTTAACTTTTGGCTCCCAACAGCTCTGCCTCCTTGCTCAGACTTCATAAAGCCTAGCTCCTGTCTCAGCTCTGACACGGTCTCCAAGCCATGGGAAGGCTGTGACCCTCACTGCTCTATCTCAATAAACAGTCCTTGCCTGTGGAAGATCGAGTTTCCTTCCCATCTCCTTCATTTTGTAACAGATGTTTTTTTTTATTTCCTCAAGGCTTGCAGCTTGTACAGTTTGATGCACAGTTCCACTCATGACTTTGTCTGTCTATTTTCTGGTGGTTAAGAAGAGATAAGAGTCCCTTGGGAAACTAAGGGCACTACACAGAGGCTTGACATCTGAGGATTGCCTTTCAAGGCTAGTTGGGCAGGCCAGTCCATGAGACATATCTACAATTAACCAAGAGGCAGGAAGCAGTAGAGTCCTAACCATGAGCAAAACACTTCAAGTTCAAGTCCATGACTGTCACTAAAACAAGTCTCATGGACTTTCATGCTGTTGCTGGTTTTGAACCATGATCCTCAGGTTTCAGTGACTGTGAGTAGCTTGGTTTAAAAACCTTTAATTGGCTCTTTTTCTTGCCTGAATTTTAATTTACACTGGGTTTTTTGTTTTACTTTTTCATGCATTTTATGTCTTATTCTTAAAGGCCTGGCGTCTCTCCTTGACGGCTGTTGTTTTTCAACAGACAAGCAGGCTTCACACTGCTCCTCTACTCACTTTACCTTTTTTGGTTATTTTGGTCCTGGTCCTAGGGCTTGAACTCAAGGCCTTGTTACAGTCCCTGAGTTTTTGTTTTTGTTTTTGTTTTTTTGCTTAAAGCCAACAGTTTTTACCACTTAAGCTAAAGCTAAATCCTCTCACATTTAGTTTGTTTCAGTTGTGGTCCTAGGGTGTCAACCTTGCCTGACTAGTCTCTGTTTTTTGGCCTAAGTTGTACTGGCTTTATAACTTTAGCCAAAGTACAACTTCAACAACTTCAGTGTTTTTTTCTTTTTCTTTTAAATGATAGTTGTAGAGCTTGAACTCAGGCCATTAGCCACTCTTCTGTGTTTTTTGTTTTGTTTTGTTTTTTGTACCTCAAGGTCACCAGGGTTCACAGTTCAGATGTTTTTTGTTTTTGTTTTTGTTTTGGTGCCTAGGGCCTGGGACTTCTCCTATGTTATTTTTTGTTGTTACTGTTGGTTTTTTTTTCCTTCAAGCCTAGCAAGCCCTACAACTTTTGCCATGGGTGAATTAATTTCTGGCTTTTTCTGATGGTAGTCTTAAGGTTTAAACTCAAGGCTTGGCCACTGTGTCTAGCAGCCTCTACAATATGAGCCACAGCTCAACTTAAGACTTTTTTAAGAAGTTAATAGGAGATATGCATCCCATGGCAAGCCAAGAGCACTACACAAAGGCTTGAAGTCTGAGGATTTCAAAAGTCCAAGAGCCTTTTACCTCCAATTAACCACTCAGAGGCAGGAAGGAGTAGAGCTCTAGCCTTGAGCAAAACACCTCAAGTTTAAGCCCAGGACTGGCACACAGGAAAATAATTCTCATGGATTTTCCTGCCCAAGGCTGCCTTTGAGCTGCAATCCTCAGATTTTATCTACCTGAGCAGGTAGGAATACAGGTATGATCCATGATTTTAAAGTCTTGAATTGGCTCTCGATTATTTTGCCCTTCTTTTCATCTATTATATTGTTAAGGCCTGACCATTGTCTCTGGGTTTCTTTTTTCTTCATATTTTTTCTTTTTTTTTGGTGTTGATCCAAGGGCGTGAACTCAAGGCCTGGCGACTCTCTCTGAGGTTTTTTCCTTTACTGTTTTTTTTTTTCTTCTAAAGGGTAGCATGCTTCACACCTCTATCCACAGCTCAACTTCTGGCTCTTTTTGGTGACAGTCCTAGAGCTTGAACTCAGTGATAACCACTGTGTCTTATTTTTTCTTGAAGGCTAGCAGGCTCTCTCTTTCTTTTTTTTTACCTTTTTTTTGCTGGTTAGTAGGAGGTAAGAGTCTCATGGGAAGCTGGGGGCAATATATAGTGGCCTGAAATCTGAGGATAACAGTTCAAAGCCAGCCTGTGCTGGAAAGTCAATGAGACTCATCTCCAATTATTCACTAAAAGATCAGAAGTGGTCAAGTGCTACCTTTTGAAAGATTAAAAATTGACCATTACCATTACTAACTTGCTAACTGCTGATTCTGCTTCTGTAAATTTGCTTACGCTGGCACTGACCCTTCCCTTCCCAAAAATGAGTTAAGAAGTTTCAGGGACCAGATGCTGGCCCCAGGACAAGGTCAGTGGTAGTAGATAAAGAACAGACAGTACGGGTTCCTCAGTTCCCATTTAGAAATTCCCCAGACAGGACCTTAAGATAACGACCACCTGGCAAGACCACAAGCTAAGCCAAATGTCAACCAATCATAGGCCTGTAACCATGTAAACCCCCCCTTAAACCAACCATAGGCCAGTCATTTTACAAAGAGTGTTACAAAATTTCCCGCGTGGCAAAGTGATTGTTGGTGTATATGGTGACCTTTAAATGGACCAATCATGGGATGCATTAATCTTGTGGTTTTTGCCTTTAAAAAGGGCTTGTAACCGCTGCTCGGGGCTCCCTGTCTGCTCGGGACAGAGAGTCCGTTTGTGCAAACGTCAAATAAACTCCTCTTGCTTATTGCATCTCCCGGCCTGGAGTCTGAGTTTTCTGGGGTGCCCTCCTGTTGACGAAAGTATCCTAGGGGACTAGGGTCTTTCACTTTCACCAAAAATCTGTGTTTCAAGCCTTGAGTTCATATCCCAGGACTGGGACCCATAAACAGGGCTTTTTTTGTAAGGGCTTTCTGTCTTGGCTGGTTTCGAACAGCAATGCTCAATTTCTTTCAAATAGCCAGAAATACAGGTATGAGTCAGCAGCTTCTTGCTCTTTTTCTTTATTTGTCGTCAGTCCTGGGGCTTGAACTCTAGGCTGTTCATGAGCACTTCAGCTCAAGGCTAGTGCTCTACCAGTTGAGCCACAGTGCCACTTTAGGTTTTTGGGTGGTTAATTGGACATAAGAGTCTCATGGACTTTCCTGCCTAGGCTGGCTTTAACCTGTGATGCTCAGATCTCAGCCTCCTGAGTAGTTAGGATTACAGGTGTGAGCACTGGTGCCAGGCTTGCTTCTTGCTCATTTTAACATCTTTCATTGACTGCTTCTCTCCCACCCTTGTTTTTTTTTTTAATTTTATACTTACATATTTATTTGGGTTGTTGTTGTGTTCTTAGTGTTAGCTCTCTGTCCCTGGGACCCTTAAGCCTTTTTGCTCAAGGCTGATGCTTTACTTCAGTTCTACTTCAGACTTTTTGCTGATTAGTTGAAGATAAGAACCTCATGAAATTTCCTACCTGGGCTGGCCTTGAACCACAAACCTTTGATTTCAGACACATGCCTAACTAGGATTATAGGCATGAGCCATCCTTTTATAATCTTTAATTGTATCTTGTTACCTTCCTGATCATTTATTTTATTAAAGTATTCCTCTGTGTGTGTGTTGGTGTGGGGCAGGTGGACACGGGAGTGCAGTGGTTTTAGGGCTTGAATTGGAGGCCTGGCAGCTGTCCCTGAGATTTTTTGCTCAAGGCTAGGCTCTACAACTTGAGCCACTGGTTATCTTTTGGCTTTTTTTTTTCTTTTCTTGGTCTTTAATATGAGGCCAGACACTATACAAGGGCCTGAAATCTGAGGATTGTGGTTGGAAGCCAGTGAAGACAAGGAAGTTCATAAGACTCTTATCTCCGGTTATCTACCAAAAAGCCAGAAATGGAGCTCAAGTGGCTCAAGTACTAATGTGCTAGGCCTGAGCAATGCCCTGGTTTAAACCCAAGAACAACCTATAAAAAGGGGTGGGCAGGGGAGACATTAAGTCTCTGTATGGGGCAATGTATGGGACAGCTCAGGATGAACAGTTAGAGGGAGCAGCTGAGATCTGGGCAAGACATGAATCATGGGTGTGAGCAGTGCACGAGCTCTGCCTAGAGCCATGCTCTAGTTGGAGCGCCTCTTCTTTAGTCACTGAGAAGACAACCCACTACCTGGGTTCCTCTGCCTTTCTCGCCAATCATGACCAAACGCAAAGGAAAACTTCGCCAAAGTGCCTTTCAGACATTTTGATTCCTGGAAATGGCTCTACTGATGGATTCCTGGAAATGGCTCTACTGATGGGAAGAGAAGCTTGAAGTTTGGTTTCAGGTTTCTGTTCCTTGAAATTCAGTACTCTGCAAGTTAGGCTACTGCCAAAATTTTGTGAGGTTAAAACAGACACCGGAGTTAAATAGTCAGAGCTTCTAAAGTGAAGTCCAGCCTGTCTTTCCTATGCAGTGGCCAACTGGATTAGCAAGGGAGGCCAAATTAGTGGCAGAAGTGGCTTTTTGTGCCCAGGGCAGACCTAGTAACCTAGTATTTTCTCCTTTACCTATGGGCACACTAGCAGGCCTATGCTAGCACAAAGAATTTTTTCCTCTAAGGAATTCATTATTGAGAACATATACATATATTAACTTATTATTAAAGTGTTGTACAAAGGGATGATAATTTCATAAGGCAGGCAATGAGTACATTTATTTTTCAACAAAGTCACCCCTCCTTCACTTTCCCCTGGTTGAGAAAGAATTGTTTCTAATACAGGTTTATAAAAGAAATTTAGATCTATAGGTTTGAGGTTCAGAGAAGCTGGATGAACTGTTTGGGATACCAGGAACTTAAAAGCCTGATACTATACCTATAAACCAGAGAATTTAAAACTTGGGACATTTTCAGAGTATAGCCAGAGACAACCTAATTCCTCTGTTTGTAAAAGGACAGTGCAAAAGAAAAGGAATCAAGGGATAGGTATTGTCAGACTATCTGGCATAAGCCATCCTCCATCTAAAAGCCTTTTGCTGAAAAGACAAAGGATATGATCTGATCATAAACCCACACAGGTCACAGGGAAAGACAGCACAGAGTGATAGAAGGGGTGACATTGACCAAGGTGCATTATACCCATAATCTTGTGGAACTGAAACCCCTTTCCATAACTACATAAAAATAAACACGTACACATACACACATACAGGTCAGCCAGATACTGGTTGCTCACACCTATAATCCTAGGTTCTCAGGTGACTGAGATCTGAATATTAAGGTTCAAAGCCTGCCTGGGCAGACAAATCAGTAGAATTCTAGAAGTAGAGGTATGGCTAAAGTGATAGAGCCACCAGTATTGAGTGGATAAAAGCTAAGACAGAGCACCAGGCTCTGACTATCAAGCCCCAGTACTAGCAACAACTAAAAAAAAATTCCTCTTATCTTCAAGACTTGATTTCACTTCTCTCCACCAAATGGCATGCTTGGCCTTTGTCCCTTTGTGAAGAGCTCTGCACTTGGAGGGGGTTTACCTTGAATCCCAGCTCTGGGCTTTGGTAACAGTAGGACTCTAGTTGTCTCATAATATTTCACTTTCTTAATTTTACCTTAGTTTTCAGGGGAAAACCATTAAATGTATTATCATGGCTGTTAGGACATAATATACTCAAAGTTATTAAAATCAACCTATTCTAGAGAAACCTGTATACGATTATCTATTTGGGCCCTATTCACAGCAGCTTAGTTGTACATCAGCCTAGCTAGGTGCCCATCAGCAGATGTATGCATAAAGAAAATGTCACATGCTAACACAATGAAGTATTACTCAGTCATAAAGATGTATGAAATTATGTGATTTGCAGGAAAAAATGAATGAAACTTGAGACCAATAGGTTAAAATAAGCCAGACTCAGAAAAATATCACACGTTTTTCTCATATGTAGAATCTAGATTGAGAAGTACAATGAAAGACAGGAACCTAACTGAGGGACCATTTTGAGGAGGAAGAGCCAGATAAGGAAGAAATGGAGACAAGGGAAGGTGATGAAGAGCAATAGGATCAAAATACATGGTGTGTGTGTGTGTGTGTGTGTGTGTGTGTGTGTGTGTGTGTGTGTGTGTAAGAATGTCATAACAAATCCCATAATTTTTTACAGTAACAGAAATAATGAATGAATTATGAAGTATGGGCATTCTATCTCCAGAAAAGAGAGAACAAGTGTAGGATGGATGATGGTAGAAATGTACTTATCCAGCACTATGGAAGTCAGCAAGATGACTTTCACAAGATGAAATTTTCCTTATAATCCAGCCATATCACTATGGCTACATACTCAACAGAATAAAAACTCACCACAGAGCTATCTTTGTGCTCACATTTATTGCAGCGCTGTGCCCAACAGTCATGACTGCGGCCTTAGAGCCCATCATCAGAGGATAAATAAAACATCAAATATAAATTAATATGAATATATTAGATATGTTAATATAACAATTAGTATTCTAATTATTGGGTCTTGTTCTATGTATAATATATAGTAGATCATATATAGTCAACAGAGTCTTACTTAGCCGTAAGTAAATTCTTTTCCTTTGCTAGAAAATGGATAGAATGAGAGATTAGCATGTTAAATGAAATAAACTAGTCCCATAAAAGCAAATATCACATTTTTCCTATAGAAGTCAGAGACAAAAAAGGAAACAAAGGAAAGTTTAAAAAACAAGATTATGAAAGTTTAAGAACTATGGGGGAGTAGAAAGGAGAAAGGAAAGGTGAGACAGTAAAGAGGAAGAAATATAAATTAGAATAATAGCGTGGAGCAGTGCTGTTTACTAGACTCTGTGTAGAAAATGAACTATACAACTTGTGGGTGGAGATGGGTGAGGAAAGGGGTGAAATTGTTCAAAAAGAAACATACTTTTTTTGTTAGTTAGGCTTGAACTCAGTGTGGTCCCTGTCCCTAAGCCTCTTTATGATTAAGGCTACTGCTCTACCACTTGAGCTACAGCACTACTTCCAGTTTTTGAGTGGTTAATTGGAGGTAAGGGTCTTACAAGGACTTTTGTAACTGAATGGGCTTCCAATCATGAGCCTCAGATCTCAGCCTCCTGAGTACCTAGGATTACAAGGGTAAGCTAACAGCACCTGGATAGAAATGTACTCTGTATCAGACTTATGTAACCCCTCGGTACATTATGTTTATAGTAACAGTAAAAAATGTGTGTGGCTCATGCCTGTGATCCTAGCTGAAAAAGAGGCTGAGATCTGAGGATCACTGTTCAAAGCTAACCCAGACAGGCAAGTCCATGAGACTTATCTCCAATTAACCACCCCAAAATTTGAAATGGCACAGTGGCTCAAGTGGTAGGGCACTAGCCTTGAGCTGAAGAGCTCAAGGACAGTGCTCAGGCCCAGAGTTCAAGCCCCATGACTGACAAAAAAACCTGTATGAAAGAAAAAGTAATAGAGGGATGAATGTGAGCAAGTCAATATTTGCATGTGTGGGAAGAAATATCACAATCCAATCCCTAAGAAGTTTGTGCTGCTAACATATACCAATGATAAATGTAAAAACTCAAATAGGTCATGTTGATTTGAGACTCCTTTGTATAATTACTTAAAGATAATTTAAAGAAAATAACAGTATATTTGGTAGGGGACATGCAAACAGGCTGTGGTTAAACTATAAGAAATCTTTCAAAGTTAAGATGTTTGTGGAGTTTTAGACTAGTACTCGCTGCAATAAATTACTGCTAAAATAGGAAAGGAAAATATAACCTTTTACCCATTGGCCTGTGGCAATAGTGATTAGAAAAACAGGACCACTGGATCCCTAAACTACTGCTAAGAAACAATATAGATCCATTCTCATGGCTACCACACCTTCTCCTGACCCGAGGGGAAAGTCATGGAAAGTCAGGACAAGCTTCTTATCCTATGATGTTTTATTCAATTCCTGTACCAAGATGGCCAGGATAAAGGACAGGTATCCCAGACTCCTCTATTTTTGTCTTTGTCCTGAGCCATTCTCTCCTACAGTCCTCTTGGAAACCAGTTAGGTGAAGACCACTTGCCAGGCATCAATGACTCTTAATGGAACAAGTTCCCACCTGATCAATCCAGAGACACTGGACACTCAGACCACCTGAATATACTTGTGAGTGTTTTATACTTAATATTGTTTTAACTATATACCTTCACTTTTTCCTATTTAATCTAAGGCCAATGGCATCTGAAGATGGCTGAAGATACACTTAAATATTGTCTTCCCATGGCTGCCAGGGAATGATTCACCTTTCTCTGGCCTTTATGGTATGTCTCTATTTGTATAGGGTGAAGGGCCAGACTTAGCACGTTGAACTCAAGCAGTTTGGACCTACCTGCTAAAATTCAATGTTTATTACTGATAGGAGTTAGTAGAAAAGTAGACAGGAAATTGAGGCCTACAGAGCTTGCAGATGAGAGGATAAACTGAAAAGCCAGAACCTGTCTGGCAATAAAATAGGGATGGGGGCTACCTAAGAATGAGGAAGTAAGAGGAACAAAAGAATGAGGAAATAAAGACAAGGCAGTAAGTCTTGGCACCAAGATCTTACAGGAAACAGAAAAGAGACATCAGACAGCCATCTTCAAGGACCCCAATTTTCCCTTCTTAATCCAAGGCCAAGCTTAACTCAGAAGAAAATGCACGATGGCTGACATTGGCTTAACTGCTGTCTTTTGTGTTGAACGCGAAGTGGCCTCCACACAGACTGGGCTAAGCAGCATGTTCTTAGCTAGTGCCAGCTGTAACTACGTTTCTCATTGCTGGGGTGAGATGGCTTGCCTTCAGTGTTCTAAAAGAAAGGTTGAACAGGGCTTGCCAATGGGGCCACTAGAGTGATCTCAGCCCACACCGCAGGAATCAGAACCAGGTTAAGTCCAGTAAATTTACAGAGTCATAATAGTAATTGTTGCTTTAAGAGGCTAGGTGCTGAGAAAGCGCATCACAAAAGAGGCAAGGAAGGCCACACAAGGCCATGAATGCTTACCTGCTTCTCCAGTCTACTTGCATAAGATGGCGCACACACACACGTGACTCAAGGTTACATGGAAATGCTGAAATAGCTGACTCCCAATGTGGGGGAAGTGTAGGCCCCAAAGCCCTCCAGAAGCTGTGCTGAGACAGCCTGGCTTACTCCACTTACTCTACAGGTGGCAAGAAACATGTAGTAATTATAGAGACCAAACAAAGGATCACTAACCCTGCACTGTCCTCACAAGGACCTGCCACTCCTAGAAATAAGACTATTTCAGATTTTCTTCCCTTATGGTTACGATGACATTCCATTTCCTTGCCCACACTCTGGACTGGTTTCCAAACTCAACTTTATTTCATTTCAGAACTTCCCACATGGTGTTGCCCTGACTTCTTGCACTATTTCCTCCTAAGGCTACTTGTTCCCAGATACTAATACCTTTTCATTATTTAGTTCTGGATCCTGGCATCGCATTCTAGCTAATCTTCCCTCCTTTCTCAGTCTGGTGTAGGTGCCTCTGCTATGAGCTCTGGAGTATCCTAAATTATTCTGTTTCTGTTCTGTGCTATCTGTTCTCTCGGGCTCTCTGCATAACTCTACCAGTCTCTTCGCAAGCACATGTGCACATGTGTGCATGTCCACACCTGGAAGTGGGCATCTCTTGAAGTGGAAGAGGTAGCATGCTGTTAACTTGGAACTGCCCCATTCCTCAGCCCCAACTTCTGTGTGTGTGTGTGTGTGTCTGTGTGTGTGTGTGTCTCACACTAAAAGTATCAATTCTTCACATGGCCAAATGAGTAACTTAAGTGGGTTCACTACCTCCACCTGTATTCTTCTGCAGCTGATTCTCAATGACTGAACATCAGGATGACGCTTGTTAAGAGCGGTCATGTCACCACTCTGCTCAAGGCTCAATGGTGTTTTAGTTCATTAGGAGTAATGTCCTCAGGATACCCTGGGCCTCCAGGATCCATCATAGCATCCTCATCTCTGCCACTACTCAGCCCTCGCATCCCTTCCATCCCTTGCCCCTCACAGTCACAGGCTTTGTCCTGTTTACATAAACCCTTCTTCCCTGCTTATACCCTGGTAGACACTCTCTCCAGTCCAATGGTCACATGATTCATGCCCCTCTTTTTCATATCTATGATGTGCTTCTCTCAAGAAGTATTATGATATCTGGCACCAGTGACTCATGTACCTAATCGTAGCTACTCTGGAAGCAGACTTCTGAGGGCCCCATTTCAAAACCAGCCTAAGAAGAAAAGCTCCAGAGAGTAGAATGCCATCTTGAATTAACCAGCCAAGTGTTGGACGTGAGCATGTTGTTTAAGTGGTATACTATCAGCCTTGAGTAAAAAACTTAAGGGACAGCACATGTCCTCTAGATTTCAAGCCCCAGTACTAGCACTAAAATAAAACTAGAAAGCCAGGCACAGTGGCTCATGCCTGAAATCCTAGCTACTCAGGAATGTGATATCTGATGACCATTATTTGGAGGCAGGTGAGGTGAGACGATTATCTCAGTCAACCACCAAAAAGCCAGAGTGGATACTCAATTCAAGTGATGGAGTGCTAGCCTTGAGCAAAAATAGGTCAGCAACAGGGTCTAGGCCTTGAGTTGAAGACACAAGACTGGCAAATGTGCATGTACATGCACTCACACAAGCACACCCATGAAAGTCTACTTTGACTACCCTGTTTAAAAACAAGTCCCACCGGATGCTGGTGGCTTATACCTGTAATCCTAGCTACTCAGGAGGCTGATCTCTGAGGACTGTGGTTCAAAGCCAGCCTCAACAGGAAAGCCCATGATCTCTTATCTCCAATTACCACCAGAAAACCAGAAGTGGTACTGTGGCTCAAGTGGTAGAGTGCTCGCCTTGAGCTCAAGAGCTCAGGGAGTTCAAGCCCCAGGATGGGGGGGAAAAGTCCCTTTTGCAGCAACTGCTGTTGTCCTGCTACTATGCTCATTTCTAACCAATGGTATTATTTTTCTACTTACAAACTTTCCTATGTGCACCAGATAGAATGTAGCCTTAATGAAGAGAGTTGATTTGCCATGCCTTTACCTGTCATATGCTTATCATCTTGAACAGGTTGCTCTGTATTAGATGGAATAAATGAGTTAAACATTATCTATTTCAAATTTCAATTTCCAAAAATTTATTAGCTTTTTGAGAGTTCATAAAACTCTTCAAACACACTGAATCTTCCAGGTATTCTGTTCCAGCTAAATACGTATTCACAGTTCTTGTATCTGCCAATTCATGTTTATAATAGACATTCAAGAACCCCTCTCCCTCTTGACAACTTCCAAATTTGCTTTTTTCTTTTTGGTTGGTCCCAGGGCTTGAACTTGGGGCCTGGGTAGTGTCCCTGAGTTTTTTTTTTTTTTTTTGCTCAACCACTTCCAGTTTGGTGGTAGTACATTGGAGATAAGAGTCTCATAGAATTTCCTCTCCTGGCTGGCTTTGAACCACGATCCTTAAGTCTCAGCTCCCTGACTAGAGAAGATTACAGATGTGAGCCACCAGCATTTGGCTAACTTCCAACTTTTTTAAATATATATTTTTTATTGTAAAGTTAGTGTACAGCGGGGTTACAGTTACATGAGTAAGGTAATGAGTACATTTTCTATCGAGCATTGTTAACCCTCCTTTGTTTCTCCCTTACCATCCCTTCCCACCCACCTCTACAACTCCTCTCTCTCCACCCCCCCAAAGTTGATTTTCAACATAGTGTCTTGTACATCTCATTGTTACAATGGGTCAACCTGTATCCTTATTTCTGTATTTTGTTATTTCCCTTCCCCTCCCCAAATCAGAAAAATGTATAAAAATGATTCAGGGCACTGGAATCAAATACAGTGAAAACAGAGGTTATATCATGGGGGAAGAATATATAAAAGAAACAAAAAAATCAAATAGTACCTTGTGTCCCTGTCTTGGGGTTCATTTTGTTTAGCATCATCTTATATGGTCATATGTACATAGTTTTTGCTTTTCTGCTTGTTCTAGACAGATACTAGTTATTGCAAATAAGGGAAACCATCAGGCCTATGTTTCTTTGGGTCTGGCTTATTTTGCTTAATATAATTTCTTCAAGTCTCCATTTCCTAACAAATGGGGTGGTGGTGTTCTTTCTCATGGAGGCATACAATTTTCGTGTGTGTGTGTGTGTGTGTGTGTGTGTGTGTGTGTGTGTGTGTGTGTGTGTGTGTGTGTGACTTTTCTTGATCCATTCATCTACTGAGGGACATCTTGGTTGGTTCCCTATCTTAACAATGGTGAATAATGCTGCAATAAACATAGTTGTGATGGCAGTTTTAGTATAGCCTTGTTTGTGATTTGGGTAAATGCCCCAAAGTGGGATTGCTGGGTCATAGGGGAGCTCTATGTATAGTCTTTTGAGGAACCTCCATACTGTTTTCCAAAGTGGTTGAACAAGTTTATACTCCCACCAACAATGCACTAGGGTTCCCTTTTGGCCACATCCCCTCCAGCATCTGTTGTTATTAGATTTCTTGATTATAGCCATTCTAACGGGTGAGGTGGATGTTTTGATTTGCATTTCTTTTATGGCTAGAGAAGTTGAGCAGTTCTTCATGTGTTTATTGGATATTGTTATTTCCTCTTCAAAGAAGTCTCTTTTTAAGTCTCTAGCCCACTTTTTAATTGGGTGGTGGTTTCTTTGAGGATTTGTTGTTGGGGCATTTAATTTTTTGAGTCCTAAATATATTTTAGATATGAGACCCTTGTCCATTATATGGCTAATAACTTTCTTAACTTATACACATCTATTGCCAAGAAATGTCATAACACTTTCCTCCTCTAGAGAACCATAAACACATTAAGAGTCACACATGATGTTAGACATTTGGAAATTCCTGTTTTCAAAAATCCACCTCAGAGCATGCTTTTCTCTCTTGTAAATCCCTTCAAGATCCTTGGATATCTGACACCCTGTACCACTCCAGTTATTTCTAATTTCTACCTCTTTCTACTCTTGATTCCAAACAGGAACTATTTTTGACAGTATCAATTTCCATTCAAAATTAGCCAATGTTTCCAACCTCCTTCTGTGATCTTCCTTGATATACGGTACCAAGGGGAAAACAGGTGGTGTCCCAGGGAGCGTAAATTTTTATAAAGTAGAGATCATGGTCAGTGCTCGAGTTAATCCAGGTAGAATGGTCTGACAGTGAGTAGGAGAGGACATTTAGATGCTGGCTAAAACTCTTTCCCTAACACAGACATATTCTTTATCAAGTCTTATTTTGTCAAGCCATAGTTTTAAAAGATATTTCAGGTGATGGCAGAGGACAAGGAGAAGGATGAGGAGGAGAAGAAAGAAAGGCTGCTGGGCACTGGTTGCTCATGCCTTTAATCCTCACAGTCAGGAGGATAAGATTTGAGGTTAATAGTTTGAAGTTATCCTGGGAAAGAAAGTCCATGAGATTCTTATCTCCAATTAACTATAACAAAGTTAACAATAGTGCTGTAGCCCAAGTGGTAGAGCAGCAACCTTAAGCAGTGAAGGCTAAGAGACAGTACTCTAGGAATGAGTTCAAGCATCCGTATCAGCATAAAAGAAAAAGAGAAGAGGAGTGGGGAGAAAATGTAAAGAATTCCATTGTGTGGTTGGCTCTGTGCACACATCATCCACTGTCCCAGGGCAGCAAAGGTGGCTTCAGGTTCTAGGTGAGAAAGAAGCAGATGAGCTGGGTCCTAGTGGCTCATGCCTGCAATCCTAGCTACTCAGGAGGCTGACATATGAGGATTGCAGTTCAAAGCCAGCCCAGGCAATAAAGTCCATGAGATCCTCTCTAATTAATAACCGCCAGAAAACCGGAAGTGGCACTGTGGCTCATGTGGTAGAGTACTTGCCTTGAGCTGAAGAACAGAGGAATAGCAACCAATCCCAGAGTTAAAGCCCCACTACTGACAAAACAACAAGAATACCAACAAAAGAAGCAGATAAGGCCCCATGCTACCTCTCTCTGAGACTATTTCAGGGCTATGCAATGATCAGATGCTGTGGAAAGCTTGAAAGAATGGTCTGGATTACAATGGTCTCACCACACACTGTGTGGATAGCAATGCAGTTGGAAACCTGAAAAACACATAGTCTATAGAGAATAAATGTGCCTGCCTGGTGCTGGAGTGGTCAAGATGGAAAGGGTAGGCCGTCCTTCAGTCAGCATTAGTCATTACATAGTAATAAGCAGCACCTCTGTCACACACAGTGCCATTTCACAGCAGCCTTCTCCACAAGGAAGCAAAAGACATTTTACACTCTTTCTCCTTTATTTTAAACATGACATTCTGGGATCTGAACCCAAACTAACATGCTGGGATTTTACAGACACACACACACACACACACACACACACGCACACACACACACACACACACACACACACACACACACACACACACACATTCAAAAAATTCACATTCTGAACCCAGGTTCTTGACCACTTCTGAATTGATGGAGACAACAAAAGTGACAACTAAGAAACAGAGCTCTCTGCCTCCACTCCAACCTCAGCAATGCAAACTGCAAAAGTCCTGGCATCATGACCAGGCATAGCATGAGTTCAGTCAGTGTGCTACCCCCTTAGCCAACAACAACTCCACATCAAGAACTGACAAGATTTACAATAGTGTTTTTTCTTTTTTGCAGCTTTTTGTATTTCTGTGGTGCTAAGGACTCAAACCCAGGGCCACATGCATCTGAGACAAGTACTCTACCACTGAGCCACCTTCCCAGCCCCCTTCAATCTCCTCTTTGCTGATAATCACCTGCATAGAAAAATGCAGTTGGCTATTACAAATAACCAAGAACAAGTGCCCTTCCCTCCTATTATTGGATTGTGAATTCCATTCAGTTTTATCAGTATCTTGAAGGACTTACAGCTGTGTTTCTTCTTCTTAGAAACCTAGGGTTCAGTATCATCAGACCCTCTCGTACCTTTGCTTAACTAACAACTATAGGTGGCCAACAGGTCTTTTACCCATTTCACATCTATTACTAGCAGTTTACATCAAACGTAAATAAGAAAGGCTGAATACATTAAGCGCCACATAAAGTTCTTCTGCTTTATGTCCTTTCAATATTTATTTTCGAATGATAACAACCTGCTAATTCTTACTCAAAACTTTTCCATTTTAAAATTAAAAAAAATTCTTACATCAAGGTCAATGTCTCACTTATTTAATTTAAAAATTGTAATTCACATCATATTAAAAATCAAATGTTTATAATACAATGCATCAGGAAAATAAAAGGCACATACCTGATGGAGAATTTATACATAGCAAAAGAAAAGAAACCCTAAACTAATGCCCATCACACATTCAAGCCCACACTTCTCATGGTACAGGGTAGCTTTTGCTTGCAAATCATGGAAATGTCACCTCAATCCAGTCTATTCCACACAGGCTAACACTGAATTACCCAATGCTTTATTGCTTACAAACAACTCCAGCAAACAGACTTCAGCATAAGATTCTCCTCCTTATATGATTAAATGAATTACTCTAATAAATTTAAAAGTAAATAATGCAAACTGGCCTAGATGACAGTATAAAAGGATTCTGATGTTTTATTTCTTCCATGCGATTGTTTCTAACACATTTATAAGATTATTTCTTTGTTGCTTTGTATGTCCTTCCCCCACAGTATAACCCCTGCTTTCACTGTATTTGATGTCTGTATAATTTGTGGAGGGGAAGAGGAAAAACAAATCGTTTAAATAGGGATACAGGGGGAACCCATTGCAACAATGAGATGTAGAAGTCCTTATGTCAAAAACAAACTTTACAACTTTCGTGCGGGGGGGCGGGGGGGCGGCAGGGAGGATGGGGGGGGAGGATGGGAAGGGAAGGGATGAGAAGGGGAAACAAAGGAGGAGGCTACAATGTTTGATAAGAAATGTACTCATTATCTTGCCCATGTAATTGTAGTTCCTCTGTACAGTATTTTCACAATTAAAAAAAAAAGATTCTGAGTTCTTAAAAATCTTGAGGTACTTCCAGTTAAAATCGGCCACAGAAGGTCCTTTGCTAAAGTTTTACTATGCACTTCATAAGCAGAAAGCAAAAGGGATTTTCCTGTTACACACAAAACCTCCCTAAACTCATTCAGAGTGAAGCAAAATTACTAAATGTAGTGCCATTTACCCAGCCTCATGTATTTAAAAGGCTTGAAAGTCTATCCCTAGAAAGCCAAGTTTTTGCTTTCTTCTCTCTGACATCTATTTTTTTTAGCTTTTAAAACTCTTGTCTCTCACAGCCCAGAATTCTTCATTAATCTCAAAATGGCTCTACAGTCTGCTCTACATTAATTTTGGAGAACTTTCCAAGTATTCCAAACACTTTCTTTTGTATAAAACCTTAAAATAAAAGAGATGACAAAATACTTTGTCCTTTTTATGGCATGCTCATTTTTGTGTTTGGCGGGGCTTGAACTCGGCTTGGGCACTGTCTCGGAAATTTTTTTGTTCAAGAACAGTGAACTACCACTTTGAGCCACACTGCCACTTCCATGGAAATGTATGTTCTTAAAAATCTTTAAGACAACTTGAAGTCTTAATTTGCTTCAATGTCATCACTGGCATAAACTATCTAATACTCTAACCAGGACTTTCTCGTGAGTAGAAGTGAGCAGCTGATCTGTCAGCTTCTAAAAGATTAAAAATCCCAGCTCTTCTAAGTAAGAACATGATTACATGTGTATGAAGGTAACAGTGTAAGTGCCCTCATGCTTAGTGGAGTCCAGTAAGACTCCTGCTGCTAGGCTCAGATGAGCTGTTAACCCAAGCAAGGCCAAAGGAGGCCTCTCACAACAGACAACCCTTGTCACCATCTACCCAAACAAGACCTGAGCCCCACAGCACCCACCCTGTCATTCTTCTCCTAATTAAGGTTGCTTTCAAACATACCTTAAAAGTGTGCAGCATTCAGTGCTGTGGAAACCAGGGAATGTTTCTCTTAAGCATGTTGCTGCCCTCTAAAATTACAGAAGGTAAAGGAACAGTTGAGGACCATGGACTCTGCCAAAAAGTATCTCAAGATTAAAACAAAAATTAAAGCTCCTTTGTAACACTGGCATTTGGGGACATGCAGCCTCCTGTGGGCAGATGACTGACTGACTCACAGGAGAGGTCTTCCCATGTTCTGTGCAAATGTTCTTTCAGTTCTTTGCCAGTGTCATGTCCTCTGGAATATGTGGCTCAGGTTGGCCTTCATAGTTTGAAGTTCTTTCAAATTCAGAGTCCTGTGAGCCAATGACTTCTGTAGTTCCTGCATTTAAACACAAGAAAGAGAGTTTTATTTTTTAGAAAAGCTTCAATTCAAGCTGCTGCTTTCTCCACACCTAAACTAATCCACTGATTAAACTCAACGGGAGGGGACCAGCCAAGGAGAGGGATTTTAGGATTGAGAAACAGCCCTAGCCTCCTGAAGACCTGCCTAGGTGGTCAGCTTCAACAAGAATTGCTCTCAAAACAACATTGATTTCTTCTACTCCCTTTGTCACTGCCTCAGGTACATCTCGAATGTTTCTATAACTCACTGTGATTTAACATCTAGATCAACACCCACTTCAGTGGATAGTGAAGTTAAATAATTAGTTGGAAAAAAAAAGTACTTAGTTGAAATTTAATAATCTTACAAGGTGATAAAAAGTGAAACCATTTTAAACTGGGAAACGCATTCTTGCTAAATTAGTCATTGCATAATTCTTTCTCTTCTACTGGAGTTGTTTTTTGGCTTTCTTCTTTTTCATTTTTAACATTTTTTATTGGTCCTGGGGCTTGAACTGTGGGCCTGGGCACTTTACCTGAGCCTCTTTGAGAGGCTAGCTCTCTACCACTTGAGCCACAGGGCCACTTCCACTTATTTTTGAGTAGCTTATTGAAGAATCTCAGGACATTTTTGCTCAGGCCAAACAACCATCCTTAATTCTCAAGTTCCTGAGTAGTTAGGATTATGGGAATGAGCCAAGCCACTAGCACCTGCCTTGGGCTAACTTTCTGAATGAAATAGTGTAAGAAAAAATTTTGTCTCTTAGTAAGGATCAGCAAAAAATTCCCTCTGACTGTGAAAATATTTTTTGTTGGTTGTCTATTTTTCGTGGTGGTAGCAATCAAATTCAGAATTTCAGGCAAACTAGGAATACTATCACAAGCCATACCTGGAGTTATTCTGTTTAAGTTTGGGGCTGGTTCTGGGACTTGAACTCTGGGCCTGGGCACTGTCCCTAAATATTTTTTGCTCAAGATTACTACTATACCACTAGAGCTACAGCTGTATTTCCAACTTTTTGGTTGTTAATTGGAGATAAGCCACATAGATTTTTCTCCCTTGGGTCAGCTTTAAACCGAGATTCTTCTATATTGGCCTCCTGAGCAGCTAGGATTATAGCCTTGGGCCACCAACATCAACATTATGTCTTTTAAAAAATCTATCAATAATAATAAAAATGACTATTATTATTACTACAAGCTCACACCTGTAATCATACCTACTTGAGAGGCTGAGATCTGTAGATCATGGGTTAAAGACAGCATGGTCAGGCAATTCAGAGTTCATTCATATTTTTTACATGCTGGCTCTAGGGCTTGAGGGCTTGAATTCAAGGCCTGGGCACTGTCTTTGAGGCTAGTGCTCTACAACTTGAGCCACAGTGCCACTTCCAGGTTTTTCTGAGTAGTTCATAGGACTACTGGACTTTTCTGCCCAGGCTGGCTTTTAACTGCCCTCCACATATCCTAGTCTCCTGAGTAGCATTTCACCAGCAAAGCCACACTGAAGTGGCTCAAGTGGTAAAGTGTTAAACTTGACTGGAAAAAGTTAAGGGGATTCAAGCCCCAGGATTGGCACATACGTACTCATATGTATGTGTGTGGGTACACACACACACACACACACACACACACACACACACACAATCCTATACTCGGTACCCCAGGATGAAAAAAGTAAAAATAACAAATTATAAGATGGATAAATATTTTAAGTAGTTCCAAAAGTAACTAATATGGCCATATGGTGGATTAGGTGGTAGAATGTTTTCCTCCCATGCACCATTTCAATTTCCAGTATTGTTCAAACAAAACCACACCAACAAAAGCACACCAAAATCTATACCGAATAAAAATATATAATACTATGTAACAAACATTAAACATTAAAAATAAATACAGCTAAAGGATTGCCATACCATAATCCTGTATGGGAAAAGTCAATATCTAAAGAATATATTATTTTCCATCAAATCAATCTATACACTGAATGCAATTTTATGAGAAGTCTTATCAGAACTTTTTATAGTTTCAGGAAGGATAGATTAGGAAAAATGAGAGCTGGGAAATGGCATCCAGGAACTCTGACAGAAGCAAGACAGTTAGAAACATACATGCAATCTTCTTTGCTTCTAACACAGGATGCATTCCTCATCTTAAGGATAAGCATTTCTTCTATTGCAAAAATATATGCATTCTTTCCTGGAAGAAATACAAAGACTGAGTCAACATGTAACCAAGAACTCAGAAGGTGCAACACCAGGAGCAAAGATAAACACCTATATATATGGCTTTATGACAGGTCTTGCCATTATAATATAAATGCCCCTGGTGTCAAAGAGTTCTGTGCTTTTCCCTTAAGGAGCCCCCACACTCTCAGTGTGCCTCTGTCCTTCTGTTTCTCTGCTTATCTGTTTGTTTGCTTGCTAACTCAATAAAGCATTGCCGAGTTTTCTTACTATGGTGACTTCTCTGCAAATTTTTATTCTGTGACAAAGGACCCTAAGTCAAGAGTTCCTACTTCTAGAGGGAAATTTCCCAAACCTCCCCTGGACCCAGTGACTGTAGCTCCTCAAAGTTAAGAGGTGAGTTGCTGAGTGGTAGAATGATTAACTTGCATGTAAGAGACCCTGGGTTTGGTCACCACTAATAGAGTAGAGGAGGGATTATGAAAGATCAAAGACCCAAAGAATGTAAAGAACAATTTTGGGGACATATCATATCTCAAAATGAAGATTTGTCATATTAAAGCCTAGTAATCAACACAATCTGATATTAAAGCTGAAGGAAAAGAATGACACAGGGTGCAGAGCTGAGAAACAAGCCTATGTGGAATCCTGAGATTTGACATTAGACTACTCAATAAACAGCCCCTGTGACCAAGCTATCTATATGAATAAGATACAAAATAGACCTTGACTTAAAGTCTTAGCAAACAATTCCTAAAAACAGAGGCAAAGGTAGAAAGCAACACTTGGAAGCTTAAAGTATGAACGAATCGTGTACTTTGAGAGTTCCCCAAGGAAATAAATACATATGTAGGAAAATATCAATAAGTTTATCTATATTATAACAACACTTTTTGTTGGGTAAGTGACACCAAGAAAAATATAAACATGCTCTCTTAAGGTTGAAGACATTTAAAAACTATGTATTCAAGAGAGGAGCATTTCAATCAAGAAGATGACAGATAAAATACATGAGATTGACTAAAATATCTGAGCATGCAATTCACAAAAAGGCAGATGTAATGGGAGAAATATAAAAAATGTTCCATCAGGAACAATAAAGAGATACCACACTTGTCAGACTAGGGAAAAGTTAAAAATATACCGGACAGTACCAAATGACTGGAAAAGGGATATATAAGAATATATGTGGCTATGGATACACTGTATCTTATGCAAACTGCATATAGTGGAGTATCAACACCACTGACTCAAATTCATGAAGAAAAGTTTCATATAGAATATGTAGTATATTGCATATTTAATATGCATTGTCATTATTTGTGATGATTTTAAGTACATTGGAAAATTTTGCAAAGAAGAAAAAAGGGGGAAGAAGCCTTAAGGACCCTCATTTGTGAAATAACTTCAAGTTCACCACTACTTCCTACTTGCTAATGTTTTCTCTTTTTGTTTGAGGAAAGTAGCCCAGGTTGACCTCAAGCTCATTATCTTCCTACCACAGCTTCCATGAACTACCTCTTACTTTGTTTTCATTTGAGCCCTGAAGTCACTTAAGTGAAAAAAACAGTTATCCCAGCAAGTCCTCACCACTGAGCCTGAGCAAGGCAGGGTGTATCCCATGAAATCAGTGCATCTGGGAAGGCAAGTCACCTAAGTGGACGTAGATCAGGAAACTGAAGGTCAAAATGGGGGTAAATTGGATGGCACTGGACACTGGGCCAACACAAATCAAGAAGTCAGAGTTCCTCCACATGAACCAGAGGAGGCCCTCAGGCACAAACTCACTATAGCAGATGAAGGACTAGTTCGGGAGGATGGCAGCATCCCCAGCTCCAGGACAATAATCCTGTGCTACACAGGCATTAGAAGAATATTGATATGGGACAGTCTCCAAGCCCTGGGATTCCTTCTCCTGGGTCCAATATAGCTCATGACCAGAATTCTCTGGCACCACATAGGTACCCTCTTGTGAATATGTGTATACATGCACACAACTCTTGTCCTGATCCAGCACCTGGTCCAACTCAGACCAGGAAGTAGAGAGGTTCCAAAATGAAGAAAAGCAGTCCATTTGCACTGTAGCAGGTGACGCACTGCCTGGGAATGGTGGAAGCATGCCCAGCTTTGGGCCCATAGCCCCAGGCAAAACAAGCCACAGCCTAGAAGAAGAAAATCTCTGTGTCTGGCCTTCCTTCCCTAGTGGCTGTGCAATACAACATGAAAAGATGTAACTGTGTCCCTCAAACTTGTGCACACACAAGCAAAACCACATACCCACACAACCCACCCAGCAATCGGTTCCCATGAAGGGGCAAGCGGATGCACTTACCTTGAAACTTGATCATCTCAGATGGCCCTGGCACAGGGGCCTACCAGGAGGCCCAGAATAGCCAGATGATAGACCATGGGGTGAAGAACAGGCCACTGGGCATGACCTCCCTGTGAAAGGTGAAGAACTGGATGGGGAGAGTGGCAGCATCCTCAACTCAGGGCTTATAATTCCAATACACATGCCACAGTTGAAAATGGTGGTAGACACGCTGCAATCTTCAGTGTGCCATTTCTTGTGACTTCTAGAGGTGTCCTTTAGGCTAATGTGGCACCACATCCACGCACTTGTGTGTACATAGGTCCACATAAGCTCACCCATAATTTGGTTCCCATGGGGTGGTGGGAAGGGGCAAATGTTACTTTGAAATAGGGGCATCTTGAATGATACCAGCCCCTGGGCCCAGAGAACAGAAAGACAGAGTTCCTGGAGATGAATGAAGGAGGCCCTCAGGCATGAGCTCACTATAGCAGGTAAAGGACTAGTTAGGGAGAGTGATAGCTACACAGGCTTTAGCCAAGTATGGATGAGGGGCAGTCTCCAAGCCCTGGCCTTCCCTCTCCTGTTCCAATATAGCCTACAATCTGGCCTATCTGGCACCACATATTTGTCCTCCTATGAACACACAGGCATGGCCAGGCTATTTGGAACCACACATATGCCTTTATGGGAAATTGTTTATATACGCACAACCCTGGACTTGCAAGTCAGTTCCCACAGGACAAGGGCAGGAGGGAAAGACCTTCCCTTGAATTGGTGACATCTGTAAATGGTACCTGCATCTACGCCAACACAGATCACAAATGTGGAAGGTTTGCAAGATGAAGAAAATCAGGCTACAGGCATGACCTCCATGTGGAAGGTGAAGCACTGCATTGGGCAGGCAACAGTATCATCAGCTCAGGGCCCATAATCCCAGTATACAGGCCATAGCTGGGAAGGGTGGTGGACACATGCCAAGCTCCAGTGTGCCATCTCTTGTGCCCTCTAGAGCCTATCTCTAGTCCAACTGGCAGCACATAGGTGCAATCATGTGTACACATTCCATGAAAGGGTTTCCACAGGATGGCGGGGTGGGGGCAATCTTTACCTGAAAATGGGTGTTACTCAGATGGCACAGGCCCTGGATGACACAAATCAGTAATAACGAGTTCCTTTACGTGAACCAGAAGAGGTCCTCAGCATGAAGTCACTATAGCAGGTGACGGACTAGTTAGGGAGGTGGCAACATCCCCAGCTATAAGCAAATGACACAGGCTACACAGGCATTAGAGGGGTACGGACACAGAGCCTGGCCCAATATGTCCACAACCAGCCCTACCTGGCATCATGTGTGTACCCTCTTGTGAAAGTGTATACCGACACATGGGCCTACCAGAAGGGACCAGCAAGTCAGCAGTCCACAAGGTGAAGAACAGGCCACCAGGCACGACCTCCCTTTAGCAGAAGCAGCACTATTTAGGAAGATCATCAGCATCCCAAGTCCCAGGCCTATAACCCAGGTTCCACAGGCCTATGAAGGGATGTTTGACAGTCTCCAACCCCAGCCTTCCTTCTCTTGGGTCCAATAAAACAGTCTAATTTTAAAACACGTAAGTGCTTTCATGGGAACATGTGTATACACATGCACAAAATCCCTGACCTGCAATTCAGTTTCCACAGGGCAATGGAGGAAGGGGAACCACTTACCTTGAATTGCATGTCTCCCAGGGCTACACTGACATTAGCCAGCTAAGGATGCAGGATAGACTCCAAGCTCTGGCCTCCTTCTTCTGGATCCAATATAATCCACGACCAGGCCACTCTGGCACCACATTTGTGCCCTCCTGTACACACATGCACAACCCATCTCACAACTGGGTTCCAACAGTTCCAACAGGGAGTGGAACCACTTACTGAGAAATGAGGACATAGGCGGATGTACCTGCACCTGGGCTGACTTGGAAGCAGGAAGCAGGAGTCCCAAAGTGAACAAAAATAGGCCGCCTTGTATGACCTCCCTGTAATGGGTTACGCACTGTTTAGAGAACGCAGCACTATACCGAGCTCCAGCCCCATAACCCCTAGCAACACAGGCCATTCTCTGCAAGGGAGACATGAGAGACCTACTCTCTAAGCCTTCCTTCCCCTTGGGCCGGCATCAGCACCCAAGTGGGAAAATCTGGCCACAGGTTCATGTGTTTCACAAACTTGTGTGCACACATTCATGATGGCATATGCACTCAGCCCCACACAAATATTCAGTTACCACAAAGTGGGAGTGATCCTACTTGCCTTAAAACTAGGGCATCTGGAATGGCATTGTCACCTGGGATTACAGGGAAGGACCTGCAAGACATTAGTCCATGAGGCAAAGAACAGGGCACTGGGCATGCCCTCCCTGTAGCAGGAGGAACACTGGTTGGGGAGGGTTGCAGTATCCCCACTTCCAATCCCACAACCCTGGGCTACATAGGGCACAGCTGAATAGTGACACAGGACACTCCCTACTCAAGGAAGCCCCAAGCCTTCCTTCTCTTAGGTCCTTTAATACCACATACCAGTCCAATTTGACACCATGTACATGCCCTAGGATGAACGTGTGGACACACATACACAACCGCTCACCAGTGATTTGGTTCTCACACTATGGCAGGAGAGGTCTAATTTATCATGAAATGGGGGGCATGTGGGATGGCATCCATGGTGACCTGACACAGACCAGGAATTCAGTGTTCCTTAAGGTGAAAAAGAGGCCCTTAGGCATGAAGTCCCTGTGACAGGTGAAGCACTAGTTAGGGAAGGTGGTGGCAGCATCCCCTGCTCCAGACCAATAATCCCAGGACACACAGGCATTAGCTGGGCAGATATGTGGGCCAACTGAGGCACCATGTATACACATTACTTTGAATGTCTGCAAAACCTCTCACACACGATTCTTTTTGCACAGGGGATGGGTGGGAGTCAACTTACCTCAAATCAGATGTATATGGATGGCACCTGAAACTGGACCCACAACACCACAAAGAGGTCATAGAGCTGAAGTTGAAGCAGCCCTTGGGTATGACTGCCCTGTTAAGAGGTGAAACACTGGTTGAGAAGGGTGTCAGCATCTGCAGCTCCATGCCCATAACCCCGGGCTACACAAGTCATAGCCTGGGAGGCATGAAAAACATCCCTGGCCTTCCTTCCCTTTGGCTCACAAAAGCACATGAAGAGGCAAACCTGGCCACAGTTACTGCATTCCTCACACTAATGAACACACAACCACACCCCAATCAGTCCCTACAAAGTGAGGAAAAGGCCCACTTATTTGATACTTGGGCATCAGGGATGCCTATAGGAAGGAACTAGCCAAACAATAGTCTGCAAGGTGAAGAACTGGCCACCTGACATGACCTCCCATTTATCAGGAGAAGCACTGGTTGGGGCTGGCAGCAGCATTCCAACCCCACAATCCCGAACTTCACAGGCCATAACTGGGACAGTTATGCCTTCCTTCTTCAGGGTCCAACATAGCACATAGCCAGGCTACTCTGGCACCACCTATGTGCGTTACTGTGATCACCTGTACATTTGCATGCACACAACCCCTCACCTATAATTTGGTTCCTTCAGGGGTAAGCAGAAGGACACCCACTTATCATGGGTCCAGGTGTAGATACCATCTATGGATGCCCCCCCACAGATGGTACCCACACCTGGGCCCACCCAAACCAAGAAGATGGATGTCTGTGAGGTGAGTAAATACAGTCCACCATGCAGGACATTGCTGTAGCACGGGACACACTGGATGTGGATGGCAGTGGCATCCTCAGCTCCAAGCCTACAATCCCAGGCTACATAGGCCATAGCCTGGGTGGCATGAAAGACTCATCCCCAGCCTTCATTCCCTTGGGCCCTCAATAGTACAGGAAGAGGTGAATTCAGCCATACATATTGCATTCCTCGGCCTTGTGCATGCACACACACAATGCCACACCTGTAATCATTTTGCATGAACAGTGAAACAGGACCATTCACCTGGAATCTTGGGCATTTGGAATGGCAGTGTCACCTTGGCCCTACAGGAGGGACCAACCAAAGGTAAACCATGAGGTGAAGAACAGGCCACTTGGCACAATCTCTCTGTAACAGCAGAAGCATTGGTTGGGGGCAGGATGGGCAGCAGCATCCCCAGTTCTAGGGCCATAACCCTGAGCTACATAGGTTGTAGCTGGGAAAAAATATGAGCAGGGAGATAGGAGGCAGACTCAAGAACTGGCCTGCCTTCTCTTGGGTCTTCTACAGTGCACCTCCAGCCCAATATGGCATCATGCATGTACATTCGTGGGAATGTGTAAACACAAATACACACAACTCTTCCCCCATCATCCATTTCTAAGGAGGAGTAACAAGGCCCATTATCTCAAAACAGGGGCATCTGGGATGGCACTAACACTTGGGAAGACATGGGCCAAGAACTTGGAATTCTATCAGCTGAGAATCAAGAGGCCCTCGGGCAAGTTCTCCTTGTTTCAGTTGGTTGGGGAAGGTGGCTGCATCTGCAGTGCCAGTCCCCAAACCTTACGCTCCACTGGCCATAGCCCAGAGAAATGGTGGGGCAGACTCCATCCCTGGCCTTCCTTCAATTGTACCAGCTATAGCACATGTAAAAGAAAAAAGAAATAACTTCACACGGTACATTAAAAACAACAACAAAACCCTCTTGTTCCCATATGTTGGAGTTCATTTCAATCTTATATGGTCAGATGTTCATAGCTATTGAACCTAGACATAATACTAATTATTACAAATGAGGGAAACCATGGGACTTATGTTTCTTTGGGTCTGGCTTACTTCACTTAATGTGATTTTTTCCCAAGTCTTTCCATTTAAAAATTTTTTTTTTACAAAAGGGCATATGTTATTCTTTCTGAAGGAAGCATAGAATTCCATTTTGTGTGTGTGTGTGTGTGTGTGTGTGTGTGTGTGTGTGTGTGTGTGTGTGTGTATGTATGTATATATATCACATTTTCTTGGTCTATTCATCTACTGAGGAGCATCTGGGTTGTTTCCATATCTTAGCTATGGTAAACAATGCTGCCATGAAAATGGATGTGCTGTTAGCTTTAGTGTGGCCTTGTTTGTGATTGTTTGTTAGAATTTAAAGAGAATGGTCAATAGCAAGTGAGTCAATTTCACATTTATAAACTATTAAATTTAAAATGTATTTTTGTGTAAGATTTCACTCAACATTTATTGTAAATATAAATAACCAGATAGTTTTTGAGGAAAACTATCACTGTTGAGTTGATTAGAAAATGTGTACCTTAAGGGGGTTGGGAAGGTGGCTCAGTGGTAGAGTGCTTACCTTGCATTCATGAGGCCCTGGGTTCGATTCCTCAGCACCATATAAGCAGAAAAAGCTGGAAGTGGCGCTTTGGCTCAAGTGGTAGGGTGCTAGCTTTGAGCTGAAGAGCTGAGGGACAGTGCTCAGGCCCAGAGCTCAGGCCCCATGACCGACAAAAAAAAAGAAAGAAAGAAAGAAAATGTTCAACTTGAGCTCAAAGTTGCAGCTGATGCTTATAATCACAGCACTTGGCAGGAATAGATCAGGAAGGTCATGACTTTGAGGTCACATGGGGCTATGTAGTAAAATGATCTCCAAAAAGTGAGTATATATATTGTATATGTTATATATATATATATATATATATATATATATATATATATATATATATATAGCTGGAATAATTGTTATATTTATGTTTTAAACATTTAAACCACCAATATGAAAAGGTGTCTGAATCATATTGCAACATATATGTTTTCCAAAGATACTTTTTTAGTTGTTGCTGTTGTTTTGATTGGTTATAGGGCTTCAACTCAGGGCCTGGGCTCTTGTGTTTATGGCTAGCACTCTATCACTTGGAGCCACCATTCTACTTCTGGTTTTGGTAGTTAATTAGAGATAAGAGTCTCATGGACTTTCCTGCTTGGGCTGACTTTGAACTGCGATCCTCACATTTCAACCTCCTGACTAGCTAGAATTACAGACATGCACCACAGGTGCCTGGATGCTACTTGAAGTTTATCAGTTTGCTAGACTAAGGGAGGGCTGCTTTGTCACCAGTTATTGAAGAAAAGAATATCTGATAATGCTCTTAATATGCACTCAGTGATATCCAACTAAAATATGACTGTAAAATTCTTGCAAGAATCTATTTTCCACTTAAATCTCATGGCATGCTCAGATTTATAGGCCATCCCCTAAACCAGAGACCAGTCCAGAGAGGAAGCCTTTACTTGTGATCATGTTTGGTGCATAGGAATGGCTGTCATCAGATATGGTTGAGGATGTGAGGATTAAACTTGTAAAGTCTTTTCTGCAATGCCAAACACCCCTCCAAGAACCATGGAAATGGCCCAAATTCCTTATAGCCAATGAAGATAGATAGATAGATGGATAGATAGATAGATAGATAGATAGATAGATAGATAGATAGATAGATAGATAGATAGATAGATAGATAGATAGATAGATGGATGGATGCATGGCAGATTGATAAATAGATAATAGAGAAACATAGATATAGGTCACTAAGCATTTCCCTATATTCTGTGAGACAGTGAATGATTATATACCTCCCATCTCTCTCACTTTTTGTGCCAACAATACTTCTCACAAGGAAAAATGTACCACTAAAATAGACAATCCAAGACATCTGTATGTTCTTTTCTTTGCCATCCGTTCTGTCTTGTAGCCATGGTCACCTCCTTCCCCTTCTGGCCTGGCAGGTACTAGGGAAGCTGTGACTCACTAGGACCCTAACCTCCAAGACACCAGGATAGCAATTCAATTTCTTTTGCTAAGAACTTCTTATTTATTGGGATAAACTCAGCTTTATGATTCGTCCTTCTTGGAATAACTTCCTTTAGATCATCAACTTATGAGGGAGATAGTAATATTTACACTTTCAGCCGTGGCTCTGAACACAAAGCTTGTGACCTTAGTCAAGTTCAGGAGGATAGAGTGTTATCAGAGGATGAACATACACAAGCCAGTTGTGTATGTGTGTGTGTGGGGGGGAGCATGCCATAATCCCACCAAGCTGGAAGGTGTAGGTAGTAGGTTCATGACCTCAGAAAAAGTTCAAGACTTTATCTGAAAAACAAACTAAAAGCAAGAAGACTGGGGCATGAGATTCAAATGTTAGAGGACTTGCTGAACAAATTCAATCCCAGTTACCACAGAGCCTAAGAAGTAAAAAGCATGAACAGATAAAACATTTCATTCATCTCCAAGTTTTGTAATTCTAAAATCACAGATTTCACACCCAGTCTGGGAACTAGGCTGCAGACTGTTTTTCCTTCTCACTGTGAAAGCATCTCTGTGAGGCATGTGTATTCCAAGTTCTCCTATTGTGATTCCAGTCCTGGATGCGGTGATGGCAACAATTGCAGTCTGGATCCTCTCCCTGAAGCAGAGCTAGCGCAGAGCAGGAGCTCAGCAGCCAGGCCCCTGCTCTCTCTGTTTGTGCTTAACTCCTCCTGAAGTTTCTGCCACGGTGTCTCTCAGAGCACAGCCAAGTCTGACACTAGGACTGTGGCTTTCTTCTTTCTTTGTCATGCATGGCCTCAAATCCTTTGTGGCTTCCTATCTCATTGGCCTTGGAGACTTTAATAAGGAGCTGTGGACCTTCTCCAGTGTATTGGACATACCAGAATAGGGTGGGGTTTGGTTTCATTGGAGCAGTTCACAGTCAGGGAAGCCCCTTCTAACACGGCCACTTGGCCTTGTGTCTGGGTCACTGAGTCTCCATTGCTTCCTCCTGAAAACAAAATATGAGAATTCAGCAAGAGTTATCTTAGTCTGCTTGGTCATGACCCTCCTGTTTCTTAGAGAAACCATGGTTAAAGATTCTGTCAGCATCACCAACAGAATTATTTTTTGTGCCATATCACTCACCAAACAACAAGAGCAGTGCAATCACTGGTCTTGGGGAGAAGCTCATTTTCAGAGCCTCTGCAGTTAGTGAATCTTGACTTCTTGTTGTAAGGAAAGGTGAAAGCATAGGGAAAGATGAATGTGAGCTGAGGATGACAGCAGGAAGTGGGTGTGTGTTTGGAAGATGCGCCCCCTTGTGGACAAGATCCCAAACTCAGAGGACTGTTAACCTCTCAAAGGCCAGTGCTCTAACTCCATTCTGGCTCTCCCCCTCCTCTCTCCCTGATATACTTGTAGCTTTCTGGTGATTCTCTTTAATTCTGTTTTCTATTGTTGTATTTTGAGCCATTACGTTGTCTTATTTAGAAACACTACTCCAAACACTTCTAAGAATTTAACTTTACTGCTTGACTTTAGTTTTTGCTCACCCAGTGAGTCATTGAAATATTAGAAAAACAGGTTTTAGGCTAGAATTGTAAAAATATCAACAAGTCTAGTCACTAGCTCAGTTTGGATAGCAGAGACAAATTAAATTATGCTATTCCACACCTGGAACAATATCAGAAATCTGTCAGGTAATTAAAAAATACTTCTCAATGCAAATTAAATGAATAAATGGGTAGTTTAATGCTAGCACTTGGGAAGCTAAGGCATGATGTGCTTAAGTTCTAGGTTAGCATGGGCTACATAGCACCTTTTAAGCCAGCCTAGGTTACATAGACAGAGACCCTGTCCAACAAAAATATATTAGTGAGAAATTTCAGTAGCTTACTTTCACCAATAGATAGGTCAGTCAAGGGAAAAATCAACCAAGAAAACTCAGAACTAAACAATAACACAGATAAAATGGATGTAAAGAATATCAATCAAGTATTTCATACAGCAGCTGAAATATACACATGCTTTTCTGAAGTCCATTGAGCAGTCTTTAAAATAGATAATATTTTATGTCATAAAAAATCTTAGTAAATGCAGAAACATTTAAAAATCCCTTGCATTCTATTGTATGACAATTAAAGAACTAAGCTTAGTAAAAAGATACTACAAATATTTAAACACTTGAAGATTGAGTAACACATTTTGAATGACAAGTGGATCAATAAAGAAATAAAAGAAAAAATCCAAATGATTCTGGAATCAAATGAAAATAAAAAACACAAACTACCAGAATCTCTGAGAAACAGCAAAGGACATTATGTCAGTTGTAGTTAAAAGTGCCTAGACTCTCTACCAAAAAAAATCCACATAAAATTTCCAAATACATGGACTAACATGTACACCAAACTTCTAGAAAAACAAAAGCAAATGAAATCCTGAATTATTGTACAGGAATAAAAAAGTTTAAGGAAGAAATTAATAAAATTATGATTTAAAATTATGCACAAGCCATGTGTTTTGGGCTCACACCTGTAATCCTAACTACTCAGGAAGCTGCGATCTGAGGACCTCGGTTCAAAGCCATCCCAGGCAGGAAAGTCCATGAAACTCTTTTATCTTCAATTAACCACGGGAAAACTAGAAGTGGTGCTGTGGCTCTATCTGGTAAACCACTAGCTTTGAGCAAAAGAGCACAGAGCCAGTGCTCAGGCTATGAGTTCAAGCAATAAAATAATAACAATAATAAAATAAATAAATATCACAACAAACACCAAAGAAATGCAAAAGATCATGTTGGAAAACTGAAAATTCATGTTATATAAACTGGAAACTCCAAAAAGAATTAACAAATTTCTAAATATAATTTATTTGTCAAAATTCAATCAATAGGATGTAAGTCACTTAAACAGATATGACATAAAGAATGCAATGAAGAAATGTAATAAAGAATATACAAACAAAGGTCCAGGACTGTATCAGACCTTCTAAGAATTAATCCCAATAGCATCAAACTCTTCAATAAAATAGGAAAGAAAAGGACACTACTAACCTAATTTATGAAGCCAGTGTTGCAGTTTTCTCAATCTACACAGAGACCCAAACAAAAAAGAGAGAATTATAGATCAATCTGATGAACATTTCTGGAAAATGCTCACTAAAATACAGAATTCAGCAATACATTAAAAAGATCATACACCATGAACAATTTGGAATCTAAGGAAATAGAAGGAATATAAGGAATTATAAGGAATATAAAGAATATAAGGCCTCAAATACAGTGAATACAGGGGTTAGGTGCCCTGCATCTTATATATACACTTCTCTAATTTGGGGAGGGGAAGGGAAAAAAACAAAATGCTTAAATAGGGATACAGGTTGACCCATTGTAACAATGAGATGTACAAGACACTATGTTGAAAAATGAACTTTACAATTTAGGCAGGGGGGGGCATGTACTTGTGCAGGTGGGAGGGAAGGGATGGTAGGGGAAAAACAAAGGCGGAGGCAACGATACTTGATAAGAAATGTACTCATTACCTTGCTCATATAACTGTAACCCCTCTGTACAGTATTTTGTACAATAAAAATTATTAAAATAAAAAAGAATATAAGACAATATAAGGAAAGCTCAGCATACATAAATCAATAAATGTAACATATCACATAAGTACTATCACAAACAAAAATCACAAGATCATTTCAACTGACACATAAAAAGCCCTTAACAAAACTCAACATTTATTTATGCTAAAAGCTATGAAAAAAACCAGAATTCACTGAAGTCTATATATGAGAAATCTATAACCAACATCATTATCTTTGTACAATTAGCATATACTAATAAAAATAAGTAAAGTTGGGCACTGGTGGCTCATGCTTATAATCTTAGCTACTCAGAAGGCTCACATATGAGGATTGTGGTTTGAAGCCAGCTCAGAAAGGAAAGATGTGGGGGCTGGGAAGGTGGCTCAGTGGTAGAGCGCTTACCTCGCATGCATGAGGCTCTGGGTTTGATTCCTCAGCACCACATAAGCAGATAAAAGCTGGAAATGGCACTTTGGCTCAAGTGGTAGAGTGTTAGCCTTGAACTGAAGAGCTGAGGGACAGTGCTCAGGCCCAGAGTTCAGGCCCCACGGCCAAATCAAAAAAAAAAAGAAAGAAAGAAAGAAAGAAAGAAAGAAAGAAAGAAAGAAAGAAAGAAAGAAAAGAAAGAAAGAAAGGAAAGTCTGTGAGACTCTTATCTCCAATTAACCACCAGAAATCAGAGGTGGTGCTGTGGCTCAAAGTGGTAGAGTGATAGTTTTGTGTGAAAAAGCTCATGAAGAATGCAAGCCCCACAACCAATGGGGGGAAAAGCAAAAGTAGATAAATACAGTAAATAAATATTTTTATTTTGATTTACATAGTGAACGGTCTGGTTGAAGAAATGGCACAGCTTTAAAAGTCAAGTTCCTTGTCAAAAATATCATAATATCTTTTATTTAAAAGAACCATAATAGCAAAAATATCATAGTGTTGGCACAAACACAGACACATTGGCCAATGGAACAGAATAGAGGACCTAGAACTGGGACATGAGTGTTGGTGGGAGTTGTGGCAGAGCTTTGAGTGGAATGTGGAAGAACTTCCAAGTCTGTGAGACTCTTATCTCCAATAAACCACTCAGAAAACTGGGATTGGCAAAATGGCTCAAGTGGTAGAGTACTAGCCTTGAGCTGAAGAGCTGAGGGACAGTGCTCAGGCCCAGAGTTCAGGCCCCACGACCGACCAAAAAAAAAAAGAAGTTAAAAACCTGGAAAAGGAAATGAAAGCAGAATTCAGCAAGTGGAAAAACCAGAATCAACTCCAAATGGATCAAAGACCTCAAAATAAAAGCAGACACCATGAAAACATTACAGGAAGGAATAAGAGAAAATCTAGTGCTTCTTGGCACAGGCCAAAATTTTCTTAATAGAGACCCAGAAGCACAACAAATCAAAGAAAGGTTGGACAAATGGGATTTCATGAAACTGCAGAGTTTCTGCAAAGCAAAAGACATAGCTAGCAAGATCAACAGAAAGCCCACGGACTAGGAGAAGATATTCACTAGCCATACAACGGGTCTCATATCTAAAATATACTTAGAACTCAAAAAACTAACCAACAACAAATCTCAAACAAACAAATGCCCCAGTAACAAATGGGCTAAAGACCTAAAGAGAGACTTCTCTGAAGTGGAAATCAGAATGCCAATAGACACATAAAGAAATGCTCAACCTCTCTAGCCATAAAAGAAATGCAACTCAAGACAATGCTGAGATTCCACCTCACCCCAACTAGAATGGCTATAATCAAGAAATCTAATAAGAACAGATGCTGGAGGGAATGTGGCCAAAAGGGAACCCTGCTGCTGTTGGTGGGAGTGTAAACTTATTCAACCACTCTGGAAAGCAGTATGGAGGTTCCTCAAAAAACTCCACATAAAGCTCCCCTATGATCCAGCAATCCTCCTTTTGGGGATTTGCCCAAAGTATCACAAACAAGGTCATACCAAAGCTACCAACACAACCATGTTTATCACAGTATTATTTACCATAGCTAAGATATCGAGCCAACCCAGATGCCCCTCAGTAGATGAATGAATCAAGAAAATGTGGTATAATGTGAGTTAGGTTAGCTTTCTAGAAATTGATTAAAAATTTTGAAATAATTTAACATTGTTATTCCGTGTATTTGGAAACTTATTGTATTTTTGGTTTGCATGTGTGTATGTAATTTTAATTTTAGCTTTTGTAATATATCTGTACTAATAGATAAAGATTTTGAACATTTTTGAGCAATCATGAAACTTATCTGAATGTTTATTTGTTCTATTTCATAAAACAGTAGTCAGTGCATCATTTGTACATAAAAGATCATGTGAAAATTGAATTACTTAATAAATTAATAATAAAAAAAAAAGAAAATGTGGTATATATATCATGGAATTCTATGCCTCAGTCAGAAAAAATGGCATTGCCTCTTTGTTAGGAAATGGAAAGACTTGGAAAAAAATCATATTAAGTGAAGTAAGCCAGGCCCAAAGAAACATAGGTCCCATGGTTTCCCTTGTTTGCAGTGACTAGTACATGTCTAAGACAAGCAGAGTAGGTCAAAGGCTATGAACATATGACCATATGAGATAATGCTAAGCAAAATGTACCCCAAGACAGGGACACAAGAAGGTTTTTTAAAAATTTTCTTGCTAGTGTTTTAATGTACTTACAATACATTGTGTGAGTCTTTTGTTTCTAGTGTATGTTCTTCCCCCATCAAATTCACTGAATTTGATGCTGGTGCTCTCCACCTTGTATATATATATATATATATATATACATATACATATATATACATATATATATACATACACACAATTATATACATAACATAAATATATATTATATATAATAATATGTATATAAAATATAATATATAATAATATAATATTATATGATATATAACATAATAACACATAATATACTATTATATATAATATATAATATATATTATATAATAATATAAATATATATTACATATATATATATTTGTAATTTGGAGAGGGGAAGGGAAATAACAAAATGCTGAAATAAGGATACAGGCTGAACCATTGTGATGATGAGATGTACAGGACACTATATTGAAAATGAACTTTACAATGTCAGGGGTGGGGAGGGCAGGAGGAGTTGGGGAGGTGAGGAGGAAGGTGATGGTAGGGGGAAAATAAAGAAGGAGATAATCCTCACTATGAAATGTATTCATTACCCTACTCATGTAACCGCAACCCCTCTGTACAACATTTTTACAATAATAAAAAAGAAATGAAGACACTTAGAATCTAGAAAGACAAATGACCTACCCAACATCTCACACTAAATATCAGGTCAAGTGGCTCTCCTGCAAGACCAGAGTTCTGTCAGCACATGCCATGTGCTGTCCTGAGCCCAGGCCTGTTGGTCCCACCTATGGCTCCTCTCTATGCATCTCCTGCCCTCCATTCCTAGACTCAAGTGGGATGGGCACCAGTACACCATGCTGGAGTCCCATTGGACAGAACCTATTCCCATGCCCTTTGTGTGGCCCCTCTTCATGTCCTTGGACTTGAGAAAAAGCAACAGATGCAATCTTTTCTTTTTACTTATAAAAGCAATTTGGGTACAGAAATGTGGAGAATATACAAATGAACATTAACTTCTCCCCTGATGAGAAGTATGTGCATTTTCTTCCAGTAATAGTCATGCCCTCTTCATTGGTACAGATCTGTAATATGTGTGTATACATATGGATGTATTATTAAATAAGTTTGGGGGTGGAGGCTGGGAAAGTGGATCACCTTAAAATGTGCTCATGTTGAGTGCATTGGTTCAAAAGCTTCTCCTTTTCATTTAATGCATTGGGAGTATTTATATTCCAGAAATATCTTTCGTTTTTGAATACTTGTATGATATGCTACTAAAGTATTTACTTGTGAGATGCTTAGAATTATATATACATATACATACATACTTGTGAGATGCTTAGAATTATATATACATATGCATACATACATATAACATATATAGATATAGATATATAAATATATAGGTATAGAGAAGTTACAGTTCTGGGTCTTCAGTCCTATTCCATTGGTCCTCAGGTCTGTTCTTGTGCCAGTACCAAGCTGTTTTGATTACTGTGGTTTTGTAGTAGAGTTTGAAGCTTGGAATTAATATTCCTCCAGCGCTGTTCTTTCTATTAAGGATTGTTTTGGCTATTTGGGGTCTTTTATTGTTCCATATGAATTTTTGGATTGCTTCTTCTATTTCATTGAAGAATGAGGTTGGAATGTGGATTGGTATTGCATTGAATTTGTAGATAACCTTTGGCAGTATTGCCACTTTCAGGATGTTAATCCTCCCAATCTAGGAGCATGGGAGGTTTTTGACCTTGCTTAGTTCTCCTTTAATTTCCTTTTTTAGGTTTCTTAAGTTTTTGTCATAGAGATCCTTCACCTCTTTTGTTAAATCTTATTTTATTTTTGTGTGGGGCTATTATAAAAGGGGTTGCTTTCTTAATTTCAGCAGCACTCTTCTCATTATTGGCATACAGGAAAGCCATTGATGTCTGAGGGTTAATATTGTACCCTGCTACTTTGCCAAAGTTTCTGGTCAGCTCAAGTAACTTGGGAGTGGAGTCCATGGGGTTCTTTAAATACAAGATCATGTCATCTGCGAAGAGGGAGAGTTTTACTTCATCCGTCCCTATTTGGATCCCCTTTATGTCCACATCTTGTCTTATTGGTCAGAGACACATAGTGGGGCTACCAGTAAGAGCGCCGCCATCTTCCTCCACTACCTCATTCTTCTTATTGAAGAAATTAACTGTTATTGAATCGGTGCAACTAACAGTTAAATTTCATTATGTGGTAACTGTTATCTAATTGTTACAACCAGCAGTTAACTTATGTTTCCTGGAATATTTTTGCTTTCCTGATAATGATTTTAATTCTTATTTGGCACACATGACTTAGGGAACTCTTCCAAGGCAACCCATCTATTAAATGCATTTGTAAACTTAGTATAGAAATGAACGAAGTAGCAGCCAGAGGGGGGGAGTAAAAACTGCCTTTAATGCAATTCCTGGACTTGTGATCGATTTCAAGATCCATCAACTCCCTTCCTTCAATTTCCACCAATTTCAGATCAACCCATGTCAATCCCAGACAGACTGTGATCAGTACCATGGGGTGCTGGGACTCTTGTCTGCAGATTTCTCTCCTCGAGCCCTCATTAGAAACACATTGAAGCCAGCCCTGGGAAGGAAAGTCTGTGAGACTCTGATCTCCAATAAACCACTCAGAAAACCAGAAGTGTCACTGTTGCTCAAGTGGTAGAGCACTAGCCTAGAGCTGAAGAGCTCAGGGACAGCGCCCTGGCCCTGGGTTCAAGACCCATGACAGACAGAGAAAAAAAAAGTTGTGAAGACGCAAGCCCAGGTCCTGAGGTCAATCTTGTACTGGAATACACTTAAAATATAAAGACTCTTCCATTCTTTCCTTCTTGTGCCTATTATTATTATTATTATTACTATTAGTATTATTAGTATTATTTCTGGTTCTGGGACTTGAAATTCAGATCCTGGGTGAGATCACTGAGTTTTTGTTGTTGTTGTTGTTTTTCAAAGGTAACACTGCACCACCTGAGCCATAGCTCTACTTCTGACTTTTTGCTGTTTGATTGGAGAGGAAGGTTTCATACATTTGTATTCTTTTGTGGGGGGGGGGGGGGGCTGGGCTGACTTAGTCATAATTCACTCCTTGCTGCCAACCCATGAGAGCCTTTCTGCAAAACCAGGCATGGTATTCAACCCAGGTGTTCAGTGAGTTCTGTGGATGCCTTTGAGGAGCCTGTATATCCAGACACGGGAGGCGGAGGCTCAGACCCGGTACATTTAGTGTCTTTGCACATGCAAATCTGGCAGGCACGAATGTGCCTGTGTTTTGTAAAAAACGTTTACTCACTTGACATAGAAGTCCAGGACTATGTCGTCACATGCTCCACTGCAGCTCAGGTGACAGAAAAGACTTCTCAGTTTTCTGCCTTCCACAATCTTCACGTGGTCAGCTGTGATGGCATAGGTGACCCAAGGCCCTGAATGAAGGTTTTTCCTTCCATGCCTCATTCCCCAACGCTAGTGGTGTTCCTGGAGTCTGCTTCAGATCACCTGGAATGGTCCATCTGTGGTCTCTGAGCTACTAGAATCTGCTGTGAAGATTCAAATAAGTCCCTCTGAGAGCAACAGAATGGAATAAAATGGATAAGTATGGCAGGGAGAAGAGCAGACAGAATGCACAGGATCGGAGGAAAAGGGAGAGGAGATGTCTGTGGGGAATGATGACACAGAGTACTGTTTGTACTAGCAAAAGACAATGTTGAATTGCAACCCCTTTGTACACCTGCCTCAGCTACAATGATTCAGCTGACCACCTGTCAGGCTCACACTTGTCATCCATGTGACTTGGCATGGGGAGATCTGAGGATGGTGGGTCAAAGCCAGTGCCTGGCAAGAAAGTCTGTGAGCCTCTTATCTCCAATAATCTGCTCAGACAAAAAGGGCCAGGAATGGATCTGTGACTCAAATTGGTACAGCACTGGCCTTGAGCACGAAGAGGTTCAGGGACAATACCCACGCCCTGAGTTCAAGCTCCAGGACTGGCAAAAATAAATATAGATAGATAAGACATAGATAGGTAGATAGATGATAGGTACGTAGGTAGGTAGGTAGGTAGGTAGGTAGGTAGGTAGGTAGATAGATAGATAGATAGATAGATAGATAGATAGATAGATAGATAGACAGACAGACAGAGAAAATGAAAACAAAAGGTCAACACCAAATTTCAAAAAAAATATCCGAGAGCATTCTGTTTCAACAGATACCATGCCAATCCCAAATCATCTGTCTTCCTGGTCAGTGCTACTTGACCATTTATTGTCCAATGGCGATAAAATGGTATAGTTAAGGGTGATATTTTTAAGATGAGACTCACTGGTTCATAAGCTCTGACAGTCACACACACACACACACACACACACACACACACACACACACACACACACACACACACACACACACACACACACACACACACACACTCCTTCCCCCAGATCATGGTATCCATGGTACCTGGTTGGCTCAGAAATCCCTTGGCTTGGCATAAATCAGGCCACAGAGAAGAAAGCAACAGAAACTTCATCCTGTACCAGGTGCTGGTCTTCCTCCCCCTCCTACTGCTGCTACTGCTCCAGAGTAGGTCAGCCCTGGTGGGAATGTGAACCCATTTCTCTTTTCATACTGTTGTGTTGTGGGCAAGATTCAGAAATGAACCAATGGCTTTCCCAGCTGTTGGGGATCCCTTCCCCCAAATATCCTGCTTGGCTTGTGCATGCTGTCTAAGCTTCTACTTCATTAATCAGATTAGAATCAAGAGAAAGTTCAGTTGTACAAAAATGATTTCCTTTGTGCAATTATCCAGCCTAGTGGTTGTGCAGCTAACACCCCCAGTGGTTGCTGTGATTTCTTATTCAATGGTTAGAAATAACGTTGAACTCCGTAGGAAAGCCCAGTCACCCATGATGAACTCCATGTGAAATCAGATCTTCTGTGTGTGTGTTCAGTGGAGAATTAGCTCAAATTAAATGATACATTATGATCTCAGATTTGCTGCCCAAACCCAGCCAGACTTGTTGGGAGGTGATGACCTCGTGAAAACAGGACATATCCGGCTTCCTTCTTTTTTTTTTTAATTTTAATTTTTTTATTGTGAAAATACTGTACAGAGGGGTTACAATTACATGGGCAAGATAATGAGTACATTTCTTATCAAGCATTGTAGCCTCCTCCTTTGTTTCCCCTTCCCATCCCTTCCCATCCTCCCCCTCCCCCCTCCCCCATCCACCCCGCCCCCCCCACCAAAGTTGTAAAGTTCGTTTTCGACATAACGACTTGTGTGCTTCTCATTGTTGCAATGGGTCCACCTGTATCCCTATTAAAACGACTTGTTTTTCCCCTTCCTGGCTTCCTTCTTTAATCCGGGTTCCTGAGTGACTCTTCCAGAAAAAATATATATACTTTTTACTTCCCAGCCAGTCAGGCTGGGAAGGTTGCTCAGTGGTAGAGTGCTTGCCTTGCATGCATGAGGTTCGATTCCTCAGCACCACATAAGCAGAAAAAAAAGCCAGAAGTGGCGCTGTGGCTCAAGTGGTAGAGCGCTAGCCTTGAGCTGAAGAGCTGAGGGACAGCGCCCAGGCCCAAAGTTCAGGCCCCACGACCGGACTCCCTCCCCCCCCCAAAAAAGCGCCATTGGCTCACACCTGTAATCCTAGCTACTCAAAAGGCTGAGATTTGAGGATCAAGGTTCAAAGCCAGCCCAGGCAAGAAAGACTGTGAAACTCTTATCTCCAATAAATCACAAGAAAACTGGAACTGGTGCTGTAGCTGAAGTGGTAGAGCACTAGCCTTGAGCTGAAGAGCTGAGGGACAGCGCTCAGGACCAGAGTTCAAGCCCCACAACCAACAAGAAAAAATCTCCAAAACACACAAAGGCACCCTCCCCCCACATACCATTTGTTGCTCCATTTTTTTTTTATAACTTTTTGATCATGGTTTAAACTTCACTATTTGTCATCCTTGAAGTTTACATTTCTCCAGGAAATCTGATTTCTCAGAACTGCATGGGAAGAGAAGAAATCTGACCTGCTCATCTCAGCCCAAAAATTTTTCTTGAAAAAAAAAAAAAACAAAAGAAGCAAACAACTTTTTTCCTTTGTTATTTATTTATAGTTTTAATTTCTCTTAACTTCTACTCTTGATTGAAGAAAGTATTATTAAAAGATTTTTTTTCTTTTGGCTCCTGCTTGTAGATAGAAACTAATGTATGGTGAACATATTAATTCCAAGTCAACGGAGGGCAAACAACCAGGATATCCATCCAAGGACTCATCCATTTGACAGTTGACCTTTTCAAACTCTTGGCTCCACATGGTGTCCTGAGGGCACTTCTTCACGCTGAGGAGCAAGCAACACTTCTCTCTCCTTTCCTTCCCCTACCTGTTGGTCTCCTGAAATGATTTCCCTAGGTTTTGAATGTTGCTTACATCTCATTCTGCCTGACTATCAAACCATCACCTGAAAAGCTTGAAAATGGAAAGTTTCCATGGTGGGCGATGTATCTGTGAGCACACTCTATCAACCGTCTCATATTTGATACCAGCGGTGAGCAGACGTGCAACCCCCAGTGGACATGAGTTTCACTCTATTGTCACTTTATCCTGTCTTCCTAGGGCATTGGATGGATATTCTTGGGCCAGGAAGGAGGCTTAGTGGTAGAGGGCTCACCTAGCATGCATGAAGCCCTGAGTTCAATTCCTCAGTATATCACATGGACAGAAAAAAAGCTAGAAGTGGAGCTGTGGCTCAAGTGGTAGAGTGCTCATTCTTGAGCAAAAAGAAGCTCTGGGAACAGTGCCTAGTCCCTGAGTTCAAGCCCCAGGACTAACAAAATAGAGAGAGAGGTGATTCCTTAAAATATTATACAAGAGTAAACACCTTTGCTTATGACCCAGCCATCCCATTCCTGGGCATTTATCTAAATGACCACAAACCAGGCCATGCCAAAGCTACCAGCACAACCATGTTCACTGTCATTTATCATAGCAAAGATGTAGCATTAACCCAGATGCCCCTCAGTAGATGCATGGATCAAGAAAATTGTGGTATGGAGACACAAGAGGATGCTATCTATCCATCAGAAAGAATGATGCTATCTCATTAATAACAACATGGAAAGACTTGGAGAAAATTGAGCCAGAGCTGAAGAAACACAGGCCGCATGGTTTCCCTCATATGCAATCATTAGAGTGTGACTAAAAATCTACCAGTAAACCCAATGGATAGTAAAAGACTGGGAAAAAATTACCATTGGACATGATGAATTAAAAAGGACACACACTAAACAGTTAGCCAGTGAGCCCAAAGGAGATTCTTAGGAGTAGGATCACAAGGATTCAGTAGCTATGAGAAGATAAAATGATGCTTATTGAAATGAACTCCCAGTAATGGAAACAAGAGGTTGTTATTTGTTTTCACTTTTGTTGTTTTTGTTGGTTGTGGGTCTTGAACTCAGGGCATAGGCCACTGCTCCCTGAACTTCTTTGAACTTCAGGCTGGGCGCTCGACCACTTGAGCCACAGTGCCACTTCTGGCTTTTTTTGAGTAGCTTATTTCAAGAAATTCAATGTCAAAAGTGGGGACAGGGCAGTAGACCCTCACCATGTTAGTGACCTGTTTCTGGAAAGGACCAGAAGCTGATGAAAATGTGTGCACTGTGTTGGTAGCCAAGTTTTCTGAAAAGTTCAGAGAGCAAATGAACGGATTTTCTTTATTTAATCTGTCCAAACAAAAAAAATCCTTGGGTCAATATGAGAGTTATGTTTGCTCAGTTGACTTGGGATGAGGATGTTTGCCAGTGTTGTGTGTGCACATCCACAAAGAGGAAGGGAGAACCGTCTTACAGAGCACTGACCTCAGAAAATCATTCGCCATAGCTAAGATAGGAAACCAACCCAGAAGCCCCTCTGTGGATGAATGGATCAAGAAAATGGGGTCTATGTATCCATTCGTCCTTGGGTCCATCTGTCCATCCATCCGTCTGACTGTCTGTCTATCTATCATCTATCTAATCTATCTATCTATCTATCTATCTATCTATCTATCTATCTATCTATCTATCTATCTATCTATCTATCTATCTATCTACCTCTATCTGTCTGGCCGTCGATCTATCTATCATCTATTTATCTATGCATCCATCTACCCATCTATCAGTCTGTCTATCTATCTATCTATGCATCCATCTATCCATCTGTCCATTCATATATCCTCTCTCTCTCTCCAGCTCATTCGGGTATGGGATGCAAGAAATAATTTCAATTAAAAAAATTTCACAAATTGGCTTGGGGACCTAACATACGACCAATTTTGTAGAATGTGCTGAGAAGAACGTCTGTTCTGAAACTGTTGGGTGAGAGAGATTCTGTAGATGTTGGTTAAATCTAGTTGTCCCCTGTAGCTATTTAGGCCTGAGCTTTCTTTGCTGAGATTTTTGCCTGGATGATCTACCAAGAAGTATATAGAATGGAAACAAATTATATATGTGTGTGTATATATATATATATATGTATATATATAAATCATATAGTGTTTATATATAAAATCATATATATTTATATATGTTATTTAAAATTGGTAATTAAAATCTATAGGAAATAGTAAAGAGTAAAGCAATATAATAAACAAATACCTAAGTAATTTTTAAAAAATCATGGAAGTCTCTGGAACTTTTATAGAAAACTAAAATCTATTCTATCTGATCTTAGGATTGCTGCTTCAGCCTATTGTATTCTAAGGTTGTATTCCAACCTTTCATTTTGATGATGTATCTGCTCCTTTTGGCCAGATTTGTCTCCTGTCAACAACAGGTGGATGGGTTTTCATTTAGATCCAAGTACCCAGTCTGTATCTTTTAATCAGAGAATTAAGTTTGTTAACACTGGATCTGCTCTTTCTTCCTGCTCTGAGGCCCTGTCTTCTACTCCATCAGTTTGGCCACAGAGACCTTCCACCTTATTATTTCATTCTGTCTTTTCTGTCTGGTCATTTTCTGAGGGCTGCTACCTCTTCTTTCAAAACCTTAGTTTGAGGATTTCCAAAGATCTCTTTACATCATGAATACAATGCTTCTTGATCCCTTTGAACTCAGACCCTAGGTGCTGTCCCTGACCTTTTTCCACTCAAGGCTGGTGCTCTACCACTTTGAGCCATATATATATGGTGCCACTTCCAGTTTTCTGGTGGTTCATCATTGGAAATCAGAGTCTTATGGCTTTTCCCCCAGGCTGGCTTGGACCACAATCCACAGATCTCAGAACAGAGAGCTGAGTTGAGCCGGTTAGACTTTTTTTTCTTCTCCAATGTAGTTCTGAAAATCAGAGGGCTCCTACTATTCTTCTTGCTTTCCTTCTTGATTTCTTCTTGATTTCAAGAAGTTATAAAAAATGGAACAACAAATGGGGTGTCTGTGTATTTTTATGATCATAAAGGTATTTTTTCTGGAAGAGTCAGTCAGGAACTGAGATTAAACAAAGAAACCGGGTATGCCCTGTTTTCATGATGTCATCACGCCCCAAGAAGTCTGGCTGGGTTTGGGCAGCAAATGTGAAATCAGAATGGATCATCTATGTCTTATGTCAATTTTGAGCTAATTCTCCACTAAACACATACACAGAAGTCCTGATTTTACATGGATTTTACCATAGTTGACTGGGCTTTCTGAGTTCAACCTTATTTCATTTCATGCACAAAAAAGTCAATACTTTTAAACACATTTCATTTTCAGACTATAACCTACTCAAAGTTAATAGAGGAAAATAAAAGGATAGTCCCCCTCTCAAAAATAAACTTTAAAGCACAAGGGTCACCTGGAACTGAATGATTCTCAAGAAACCATAAATCTACAAATAAAATTAAAGAAACATACTAGACAAAAGGTCAGACAAAAGTGTATCTGTGGGATAGTTGGCTTTTCTGGTTGTTATCATAGGATTCGTGTTAGTGTCTGTTACTCGGAAAATGTAAGCTCACAGAAGGGATGGGTTAAGAAATATGGATGACAGTGTTAGACACCTTGTATTCATATACTGTTTGTAGAATGGGAACTTCTTTGTACAACCATTTAAAGACAATTAAAACAAATGTATGCTCACATCTCCATACAAACACGCCTTGGAACTGTCTCACCCTCACCCAACCAATGTCACCCCTTCCAGAATTCTTCCCCTATCACTACCATCCCCTCCATTTACGATCTTGATCAATGTCATGCTTTCCAACTGATCTTCTTATCAATACATTTCATTTTCCTTTATTGGGTGTTTCATGTTATTTCTGGAGTTACATGAGATTAAACCACAAATATGTAGGGTGGTTTTCTGGCACTTGAAGCATAGGACCAGTGTTCATTTACTTATATATCAAGATAGGTAGATAGATATGCAGGTAGATACAAGACAGATGTAGAGAGAATATGGATAGGTAGATGGATAGACAGGCTGGATGATAGATAAAAATAAATGATAGAAAGAAAGAAAGAAAGAAAGAAAGAAAGAAAGAAAGAAAGAAAGAAAGAAAGAAAGAAAGAAAGAAAGAAAGAAAGAAAGAAAGATAGGCCGGCAGGCAGGCTGTCAGGTAGATAGACAGAAGGATAATAGATAGATAGAGAGATAGGTAGATAGATAGATAGATAGATAGATAGATAGATAGATAGATAGATAGATAGATAGATAGATAGATAGACAGATAGATAAATACATACATACATACATACATACATACATACATACATACATACATACATACATACATACATACATACATATACATACACATACACAGACACACAGTTAAAATCATGGCTGGCTTGCACTCACTCTCAGGATCATGTGTCCTCTGTCCCTGTGTCCACTGGGGTCACAAATACCACTCTGACAGTGAGGGATTTCCCACTCGTGTTGACCAGGTCTGAGGCTCCGCCATGGAGTGCGTGTTGAGTTGGATGCATTGTCTTCTTTCCTGACAACTTTACAGGTATGGTGGAAATGGGGAGCATGCAGGATGCCAGTCTCTCCACAGGGTCAGCATCTCCTCCACCAAAATACAGTCGCCTGGTCGCTCAGATCTGTGTTTCCCCCTGTAGGTGAAGCCATGGGTGCTTCTCCCTAGATTTCTTTCTTCATCCCTTCTTCTTCTGATCTTGATACTTCTCAGAATGACTTAATAAACTGATTGCACATGCATTCATTTCTGTCTTGGGAAAATCTGTGCTCCTGGGGCCATTACTAGCATCCCAGATGCCCTCGGTACACGAGTGGATCCAAAACATGCACTACTAGCACCCAATGGATGGGCAGAATTCACACAGATCCACACCCCACCAAGAAATGAACTTGAGGATCGCATGGAAATGGACCAACTGAGGTTCCTGAGACTGATTCCTTCCAGAAAACTCTTTCTTTTCCTAACCATTCCTGAAAAGTAAAATTAGATTACACCTGGAGGCTAAGACTGAGACTGAGAAAAAAAAATCACTATTAATTGAACAGTGATAAAACAAAATGGTTTCCATCCCTAAGGAATCCAGTATTTTCTGACATTTTTCCTGTTCTGAACTTGGGGTTTACTCATTTGAAGAGATTCTGTGTCTTCACCTTTAGATGTCATAAGCCTTTCTTTTGGGTTAGTTTTCATGATGTCATAGTATTTGGAATTTTCCAGATTTATGTACTGTAGATTCCCCTTCCCCAGTCAATGGTGGGGGGGGGGTGTATGGGGTGGATTCTTATTTTGTTGTATTAAACATTTCCAAACACCACCCTATCTTTCCACGCAGCAGGAGCTGAGACCAAGGCTGGCTGGAGATTTCACTCTACTCTACCCTTTGACTGGGTGACTGTTCTCAAGTTGCTGAAGACTGTGTTCATGAGGCTAGGTATTGGTGGCTCCTGGTTATTATCTCAGTGACTCAGGAGGAAGGGATCTGATGATCACATTGTGAATTAGCCTCTCTCCAAAAAATCATCATCTTTCCTTATCGAACAAATAAACCTAAGATGAGAAGTGAAGGTCACAGGGTAGAGCTTCAAATTGGATTGGAAAATCTGAGTCACTCCAGCCATCTCATTATCAACATCTCCATTCCATCCCTCACTTCCCAACTTTTGTTTGGCCAGTCCTGGACCTTGAACTCAGGGCCTGGACTCTGTCCCTGAGTCTCTTTTTGCTCCAGGCTAGCACTCTACCAGTTAAAACAGAGCATCACTTCTGACTTTTCTGAGTAGTTGATTGTAATTCATCTCTAAAGGAGAAGGAATTACTATTCTTTGACTTTGATCTGAAGACTCCACTCTGCCTTTTGCCCATCACATCACTGTTAGGCTCTTGGTCAGAAAATTATGTGCAAAGCTCATCTGTGCATGCTGTCAAAAGCACACATCCACTCCGCCAGCACCTCCACATCTGTCCATAAAGTCCATAGGTATTGACTACTGACTCTCCCACCTGGGGTTCACTGTGATCTTCATCCCATGGTTAGAAAGTTAATATCCCCAGGGGTATTTTCCTTCAACTGTCACTTGAGGAATGTGGTCAGTCCATAGGAGTGTCTGATCAAGAATGTTCTAAGAGACATCTAGAGAAGTCACTGTTTCTCTAATGGACAGAGAAAGACATTGAGTTAATACTTTCCTTTTACTTAGAACATGTCCTGGGACTTGGACTCAGGGCTGGGCTGCTGTGTCTTAGATGTTATTTTTCTCCCTGATAACACTCTAATGCTTGAGCCACATCTGTACCTGTGTCCTTTGGGTAGTCAGCTGGAGGAAAGAGACTCCAGGACTTTCACATGGGCTGAGCTGGCCTGGAACCTTCCATCTGATTATGATGCCATCTGTCCCCAGGACTTCTTTTCCCACCTGAGAGTTAAACGAACCCTAGTATCAAGGAAGAATCACCATTTCATCTTCAACAGGAATGAAGGAGACTCGGTTGCCCTTCCATCAAGTTCTCTAACTCCGAAGTCAGAGAAAATTAACAATTGTGTACATGGAAGTGCTGATCAGGTCACTGTGTTCCCAGTAAACATGACAGTCCTCAGCTCACCATGTTCTTGTTGCTCATCTGCCTGGTGATCTGGAATATTCCCTCCAGACCACCTGTGCCAAGCAGGATATTCGGGGGGTGGAGGGGGGAAGAGTCAACACCACTCGATGGTGAGCACTGATTTGTGCATGGGGGAGACTGACCCACAGGAGAGTCCCATAAAACCTGGAGGAGACGCCACCCTCCCCAACTATGGAGGAGACAGAAAGCCCCACAGCATGAGAGTCCTGCTGCTACCTCTGCTGCTCGCATGGACATGTGCTCAGCAGAATCCTCAACTGCATCAGTATCAGGTAACCTGAATATGGTGATTGGAGAAGTAGTGTGTGTAGGGAAATTTTCTGTCTGAGTATCAGTGTGTCTGTCTCACATTTGCTTTTGTGCATCAATCACACTTTATTAATATGTTGCTTTATATGTCTCTATTCAACAATCAGTTCTTATATTTTGAGTTCTTACATTTTCATTGGACAGTAAATATAGAACATATATATATATATTTGTGATACATATTTGTGATTTTTGCAGTGATATTTCATATAGGCTTAGGTATTGAATTTTTATAATTGTGTGTGTGTGTGTGTGTGTGTGTGTGTGTGTGTGTTACTTTAACAAACAGATTTCCATGGAGGTCTAGAATCTCCTCCTAAAAATACACCTTCCTCCTGAATCTCTCCCTCTTCAAATGTATTAATAAAATGCAGTTAAGAATCAGAGACTCTGAATACTTCCAGTAAATTGTCATCTAAAAGAAGCAGAGCCTGGTAGCTCAGAGTCTGGAGAGGGAACGCTCCAGGTCATCGCAAGCAGGTTACTTGAATCCCTGAGTGTCTGAAGATCTGTCCTCTAACCTGCCCAATGGGGTGTTTCAATAGCACACCTATGCCTTAGCAGCTGATAATGAAGAGCAAATCCTGGAGGATGGAGAACTGAGACTCTATCTACGCAATCTTCTGTGAATTAGATATTGTGATATATTACACCTCCAGCTTTATATCAAGTTAAGTTGTGCCTCTTCCACAATACAGGTCTTGATGCCCTGACTCCTGACTTCTCTTTTTAGTCCAACTATTACTTTATTTATATTACTATGTTTATTTATATTACTATGGAAAAAGACAACCAAGCAATTCTGCGCCATTTCAAAAAAAAATTTCCAATCAACACCAATTATGTGGTGACAAGCAACTGGGAATGGTGACATCTTTGGGCCGAGACTGACAAGAAAAAATGGGCTCTGGTGCTACAGTTCATCTCCAACAAGAATATGTCACACTGGCCAGCACAAGCCATACTAACATTGAGCCTTTAGCGCTGGGCACAGATTTGGATCTCTTCTCTGAAGCTAGCAAATCAAGTGAAATAACTGGGTTAAAAAAGTTTTAAAATGAAGCCCAAATAAGTTGTAAAACCATGCTCCTGACATAGTCTCCATCAAAGTTTACATGAAACCCACTTTTCCCACTCTAAGAGCCCCAATTTTTTCCTCACATAGCCTACCATGTAGCTGCAGAGACTCTTCTGCCTCAAGATGTAAACAAAGGGAAAAAATAACAGCATGTGCATCATATTCTCTACACACTTCTGTTGGATGGAAAATACCAAATTAAAAAGAGAGAGAGAGAGAAAGGTTCCATCTTAGATTCTCACAACCTCTTGTTCCGCAGTTCATGAATCCGACTCTGATGCTAAGGTGACAGTGTATGTAAGTAGATTTGTTTTCAGTGAAGGAAACCTGTCAAAAGATGGATTTACCTCTTTTTCTTCGAGACTTATCTGATGGTACATGCTCTTCAAAGTCCTCACTCTCTCAAACTAGGGCACGTTCCAGGATCACACGGCCTTCCTTATAACGCTGGCTGTCTTCAGTGGCAAACTCATAGATCCATCCCAGTTTGCTATTGCAGTTTTTGCAGCTCACATCTCGAGCCATGTGGCAGCCAGTGAGCATGACTGGATCTTGAACTTCACTGTACTGCAGATTAACTACCTTGTTAAAAAGAAATGCTCTACCAGTGGCACCTGTAAACCGAGTGGAGATGAGTTCTGAGCGGTTTGTGAGGATCATACCACAGTTTGCACAAGAAAACAGGTGAGTACCACCAATATGATCAAGGAAAATTCCTCCCATTTTGCTAGCTGAAGTTCTAAAAACCTTGCATTTATGAGACTCACATAATACAAATAAAACATTCAACAGACCCTGGTGCTGGTGGCTCACACCTGTAATCCTAGCTACTCAAGAAGGCTGAGATCTGAGGATCACAGTTAAATCCAGCCCAGAAAAATCTGTGAGACTCTTATCTCCAATTAACCACCAGAAAACTGGAAGTGTGCTGTGGCTCAAGTGGTAGAACGCTTGCCTTGAGCTGAAGAGTTCAGGAACAGTGCCTAGGCCCAGAGTTCAAGCCTCATGACTTAGTGGAATCTCAAGTCCCTTCAGCCACAAATTTCTGAAATGGAGTGAAAGCTTTCACAGATGTCCTTTCTCTGTTAATTCTTAGGAACTTTACTGTGTCCCACAGTAGGAAAAAATAGGTGCTTTGTGGTACTTATCAGTGCTTCTCTTGCTGGCAGAAATATAAGAAATGAAGGGACAGAAATCAGGAACACTTGAAACGTTCCAAAGCATCTCAAACTCTTGGTGCCACCATTCTATGTCTTAAAGTAAGTGCTTTTCTTCCTTCAGATTTTCCATCTGTCAAGGAGACCCAGAGCGGCGGTGAGGTCGGCCCTGCCAATGACTCCTCGCTCCTCAGCTGGGTCGAAGCCCCTAACTTCTCTTTTGCAGCCAAGATTGCAAGGTAGTATTTGCATTTGGTGGGGGAATCTGAGGACCTGTACTTTGTCAGGAATCTACTTTCATAGACTCTGATGTCCCAATCCTCATCGAAGGCCCTGTGGAATCACAAGCCTGGTTTTTCCTAGGAAGTCTGTGGCTTAACCACCATACAGTACATTAACTAATCCACCATAGACAAAAGAACAGGATAGAAAGAGCTTTCCTTGTAAAATGGGAAGGATATGTCATTAGATTTTTTTACCCTTTGGCCTGGTTTTGAGTCTTCACAACCTTTAAGATGGTAGCTATGCGCTAGCTTCTGAGCAATGAGGTTGAAGAACTGAGTTAACATCATAGATCTAATCACCAAGATTCTCCATATGACAAATTCTCAGTATAAGAAATATTATAAACACATTTTAGGAGAACAATATTGAAAAGAAGAAGGTGTGTATGTCTGTTTTGGGGGGGGTTGTGGGAGTTTTTCTCTGGATGTTGTATGATTTCCATAAAGATCACAGATAAAACACTCACAGTAAGTATTTGCTATCTTCACAAGCTTACATTGAAGAGCTAGAGGTGAGTATGGGTGCTTGAGAAGTAAGAGCAAGAACAAGATGGAGGGGAAAGCCGTACAAATGAGTGTGTGCATGGATACACCCCCAGTGACCTGGAGGAAGGAAGCTGCACGGTGTATTTTAGATCTCATCCCTGGCAGATGGATTTTTTCATTTCCCTCCCTACCAGTGTGGATGAATGGATGATTTTGCAAATTATCTGTCCTAGATAGAAATGAAATTTCTAAAATCACCACTCGCAGGGAAGAGGCAGTGATTCTGAAAAACACTAGAGCTGTGCACAGGAAGGAGTTCCTAAAGCAAGGAGGGGAAAAAACCCAACCAAGTGATAACTGCCCAGGGCAGAAATCTGATACATAAATCAGCAGAGCACCCAAAGAGTGGACACAGGAAATTAATTGTAAGACTGTATGTAATCTGAGGTTCTCAAATTACATCTGAATCATCCAACATTTCATAACTGGTGCAAATGTGTGCAATGATGGTTAAGGATAAAAGAACTACTCTGTTCGTCATTGTTGTTGTTGTTATGTTAAAGGATTGGTTCTGAGTGCCAACATGGTTTTTCCATGCATTAAAAAGAAACATGGTGTTTATAAAATACTTTGGGGTAAAGTCGGATCTCCCTCCACTTCTGTGTCCTAGTGGGTAGACAGATTTTGCAGATGAGGGGTGGTTCTTAGACACATTCTTCCCCCAAGGACTGAGTTCATATGAACAAGATGTTGAACCTTGCAAGGGCTCAGGCCCAGTTCACCTCCCCATAACTCCTTCTGTTTCCCAGCCTTCCATGTTGCTATGGATGACATTCAGGGTCCCTTGGCAGAGTTTCTGCTTTCTTAGTGTGACAGCAATGAGGGGGGCTGGAAAGGGACGGGAAATCTGAACAACTTTTAGAGGACAAGAATTGCCCCACCTGTAGTGGGACTGTCTCCCCTTATATTGGACCCCACTCTGCCACAGGGAGTTGTGGAAGTGCTTCAAGCACAGAGCCCCCAAGCAGCAACTGTGCTCATGAACATGAACACTATGCACCATCGATTGCCCTGAATTTTGAAATGTTCGTCTTGAATTTGTAGACTCAAGAAACAATGTCATTCAAGTGTTGAAAAACACAGGAGTATTCGTCATTCAAAATCGTCAACGTGGTTGACAGACAGCAAATGTGATTTTGCTGGCAGGTAAGTAGGGCCGTGTGTAGCTGTGAGGCAGGACAAGCAGAAGACACATCCACATTGAGTGTACAGGGAGGAGCTGGTGCATGCATGTGCTGTACTCTGCTGATCCCTGCGGTGCTGACCTTCCTACAAAAGAAGAGGCAAGGTGGATCTTGAGGAAAGGCAGCCAGCCTGGTGCTGGGGGCCTCTCAACTTGGGTACACAGGAGGCTGAGATCTGGAGACTGGGGTTCAAAGCCAGTCTACGCTGGAAGATCCTTCAGACTCTTCTTATCTAACCAAACAACCAAAAAGCTAGAAGGGAGCCCTGACTCAAGTGTTAGAGGACTAGATATGAGTAACTTCAGGAGCTGTTAGGACAATGGAGGAGGAGGGAAGAGAACAGGCTGGACTCGATCGATCTTCCACAGGTGAAGAGTGTTTATTGAGATAGAGTAGCTGGGAGACTATGTGGAGTTGGGCTTTCTGAGATCTGGGCAGGGAGGCAGAGGAGAATGGAGAAGCCATTAGGTTGACAGCTGGGGCATCTCAGAAGCACCCAAAGAGGGTGGGCATCACTGGGTCTCTCCACCTGCACATCAGCATGGGCCCCCATACCTGGAGTCCTGCCTGGGGTCCTATTTGTGTGTGGGACAATAGTGGGGGGCAGGCTGTCAACCCTTCAGGAAAAACACCCAAGCCCTGAGTTCAAGTCTTCAACCCTTTAGGAACAACACCCCAGCCCTGAGTTCAAGTCCTTGGACCAGCACCACAACCACCAAAACTGAAACCAAATGCTAGAAGAGGAAACAGGAGAAAGAAATGGCAGTCAGCATCTAAGAACAGGCCCAGAACCAGGAACAACTGTTCATTGATGAGTCAGGGACTCAGAGCTGAGGACCAAGAGCCCGAGCTTTGGAAAATGGTGCTTGTGTCACCTCAGATTCAAAGATTGGAAAGCTGAGAAATCCTGTGATGGAAGTTGAGGACTCTAGGGAAAGTCACTCCTTTTAACAGGGAAATGTCACTAACCTCCACCTGCACCCAGCAACACCAGGAACTTCTGGGCTTGACTGTGGTGATGGAAGCCATTGGATTGAGGTGGTCAGATGAGGACCTGGCAGAGTCCCTGGGGGGAGGCCAAGGGGACATGGTGGGATTCTGCATCAGGAAGCAGCATGGAGGACCTCAGAAGATGCATGAGGAACTCAGTAGTTCTCCACTGAATGTGGAAGGACAGAAGGGCAGCACCCATACTGAGAAGGAAAACTCGGTGCTGAGAAAGATCATGGAGGAAAATGGCATTCTGGGTGACCATATCCACTATGTTCTGGAGGAAGGTAAGTCACCATCCCTTTCCTGTCTAAGGAAATACCTATCAGAGTAGAGATGAGTGGAGTGTGTTCTTCATAGAGTTGTTCTGTCTGCCAACTTCTCTATGCTCAGAGTCAGGAGATGTCCGAAGCAAAATGGAGCCGGTGCTCTGACCTTCCCTTCCCTTCCCTTCTGTCTTTGCAGATGGCTGTCCTTTCAGTGATACATTTGAAAAGATTATGAAGTTGATTGTGTAAGTTGCCAGTGGTAATTACTCACAGTTAGTCTCTTATACATGGTGGTCAGCTTCAGTTGGATGAGTGTATACTTCACATGTAAATCACTGACACTGGCTTAATAGGACTTAATATTTTGTGTGTGTTCTGTCACTAGGGATTATTTCCAAATAAGGCTGGGATAGTAACAAATGATGCTCTGCTCTCCTTGTGGCTTTTCTGGGGCTCATGGGAGATGGGAGTCTCCTGGACATTGTGGAATTGGCTGTCCCTTGAAGCTTCCTGCTCAGGTCTCAGCCTCCTGAGGATGTAGGCTCAGAAGTGTGAGCCAGCTGGGGCATGGAAGTGATTGTTACTTTGATTTGGGGAACTAGACTCACACAATCAGGAAAAAATAAACTTTTGCAAAGATGAACCCTTCTGAATTCCAGTGTGCCTAATTACATTTGCATTCTCCAATTCCTTACATTATAGAACACAGTACTCAAAATCTTATAGTACCCTCATATATACTTTAATTATGCATGATATATTCATGTTATAATATCTATCTGTTTCTGGGGCTGGGAAGGTGGCTCAGTGGTAGAGTGCTTGCCTTGCATGCATGAGGCCCTGGGTTCAATTTTTATGCATGATATATTCATGTTATAATATCTATCTATTTCTGGGTCTGGGAAAGTGGCTCAGGGGTAGAGTGCTTGCCTTGCATGCATGAGGCCCTGGGTTCGATTCCTCAGCACCACATAAGCAAAATGAAAAAAGCCGGAAGTGGGGCTATGGCTCAAGTGGTAGAGCGCTAGCCTTGAGCTGAAGAGCTGAGGGACAATGCCCAGGTCCAGAGTTCAGACCCCACGACCGGACCCAAAAAAAAAAATCTATCTATTTCTTTCTTTATTTGTAATGTTATATGCTCTTTTCATTATATATAATAAATAAAATATATAAAGTATATATATTTTATTTTTATGTTATATATATTTGTTTATGTATAAATGTCTCAAGATGCTGTATATATACATATATGTGTGTATATATATGTATATATGTATATATATATATATATATATATATATATATATATATATATATACACAGCGTATTAAGAGACAAACACAGAGCAATACAAAATACCCAAGAGAAAGTAAAAGACAGAGGAGAAAGAAGTCTCAAATTCTGAAGCTACCTTCATACTGATTACTTTCCTAAGCAATTTTTTTCCTATATAAGCCCATGAAATCTGCATAGAACTAGTATTCGGCCCATTGACTTTTTTGTCTGAATCAATCCAGCATTCTCACAATCAACATCTCTATTCCCTCCCCCATCCCACTTGTTTTGGGCAGGTCTGGGCCTTGAACTCAGGGCTTGGACTCTGTTCCTGAGCCTCTTTGTGCTCCAGGCTAGTGCTTAAGCCTCAGCAACACTCCTGGCTTTTTCTGAGCATCTGACTGAATTCCTCCTGTGAAGGAAGATGAGTTGCTCTTTTGTGCCTTAGACCTGAAGGCTCTACTCTGTATTTCTACCATTATTGTAAGGTGAATCATCCCAGAAACCACATTTTGGAAAATAGAATAAGGGAGTCTTTACTATAGAGTTAGCAGTCTGCAGGCTGCCCATTGTTACAAATGCCTGCAGCACCCAACAAATACACATAACAGGGTTAGGAAACAGGCCAGAGAGGGAAGAAAGAACACAAAACAATTCCAACAAATCAATTCAGCTCCAGTGAAGAGCTGAATTGGGAGACCATGATGACCAGAGATGAGCCAGGAAGACAGGAACACAGGACAAGGTCATAGAGACACATGTGGCAAGGTGTCACAGTGTCTGGGCTGGTCTGGGCCTAAATAGGATCAGGGAAGGGGGTGGGGCCACAGAAATTCCCAGTTTCAGGCACTGGAGTGACAGATTCAATAACCTATCAGCTAAGTGCCTGCCCATTACCTGAGAAGCAGGTGATGGGTAAAGGGCATTTCCTTCCCCCAGCATGAAAACAAGATGCCAGACTCTACCATCCACCATGTGGCCAAATATGGTGCTGGCTAGACCTGACCGCCTGACTTCATTCTTCCCTTTGTTTTCTTATGTACATGAAATCAAATCATTGATTTTTCTATAAGAGGGCTGAATTTGTGCCTGGGCTGTTTGCGTCTGTAACATAAGGATTCTCCAGCAGTTAAAGTTGGCTCCATATGGTTGGTACCCATATAGTTTCCCAGGTCAGGCAGGGTAAGGTTTACAAATCTATGTCCCACAGAAAGAATGTCCTGCAACCCAAGTCTTAGGTTAAGCAGATCCAAAGCAATCTTTCACCAGGAATCAGTTGCAGGTGATGGAATGAGGAAAGAAGGAGTCCAGTCCACTTTAACCACAGTAGAGGTGGTCAGGATGATAATGCTGTAGTCTCCTCCAGATGGCGCCAGGCTGTCCTTGAACTTTATCCAAGGCGGTGGGCAGCATCAGCATCAGCAGCATCAGTAGTATCTCGCAGTGACTCGGGTAGATTGTCACACCTCCTGCTGGGTTACCTGTCAATTTCTGCACGAAGTGGTTAAAGAAGTTTTACCTGATTTCTGATTTTTGTGAAACTTCCCAGTATTTTCCTGCCTATACACTGGCTTTTTCAGGCTGGACTCCCACTGTTTTTTTAAGGCAGTTTAGGCAGTGGCTCCTCCTGGGTAATTTATCAGGGTGACAACTTTTTACTAAACAGAGGTATTTTAAAATAAGGCCAGGATTTTCTAGGCTTGAGCTTATAATTATTTTTTCCAAGTGCATACTTGTACACTTGTACAGTTGTTATCACTGCTTTTTATGCTTTTTCCTTTTAATTTATCCTGCCTCATTTTCCAGAAATCACTTTTGTCTCTTGATCTTAAGGGAGTTGATGGACAAAGATCCATCTTCTGCTGACCCTACCTAGCCAGGAACCTTTAACCTTACCCATTTTTAACAAGGGTTGCCAGGATCAGATGTCATTAAGAACACTATTTGCTCTAAATGGGAAATTATATGCATTTCATTTTTAACAACTGCACAGACCTTTTCTTGGGCTATAGCAGTGTAGCCTGTTTAGCAATCTGGTTTGGTAAAGCATTTTTCTGGCTGACTAGGAAAGCTGATCTCTAGTGACCCTAACAATGCCTGAGTTACCTGTGCAGGCCTTTAGACAGATCTCAAGAGGGACATAATCCCCCTCTGTATGGTATTTTCACAATAATAATAATAATAATAATAATAATAATAATAATAATAATAATAATAATAATAAATAGGGACATAATCTCAGGTCCACGGAACTTTTCCTTTACTGAACAAATAAATTTATGTGGCTAGTGTCACCCTAAAAGTCACTGCCAATTCAGACTTGAGCAGATATAGGGGGTTTGGGATTTAAGCTCTCCCCCATATTTTATAATGTTAGCTTTTCACTACCTGTTATCACAGATGACTGACAAGTTCCTGCCCAGTTACAAAATAGACAAACATGGGCATTGGAAAGGCAGGCTTACAAACTACCTTCCTGTGACCTCCAGGCTCTGATCAATTTTTGAAGGCCAAGTGATTCTAGGATCTGACACCATCTCTGGCATCCAAGTAGTGGCTTGTGACTGTCTCTGGATGCTCCATCATTGCCAGGGTCCCTGGAATGCCTTTCTCCATGCTGGAATAAATGCACCATTGGCATTTTACTTGGTTGGTCCGGGGACTTGAACTCAGGGCTTGAGCACTGTCCTTCAGCTCTCCAGCTCAAGGCTAGCACTCTGCCACTTTCAGGCCCAAAGCAACTCTCCTTTTCCAGCACTCTGCTGGCTGATTAGAGATGACAATCTCACAGGGACCTTTCCATTTCCTGCCTGGTTTCAAACCATAGTTTTCAGATCAACAAATCTTTAAAACCAGCCACTGTACTCCAATGAAAGCAACAAAGTTGGTCATTGGAAGTAGTTCTATAAACATGGTCTTACCTGGAACTTATTAAGGGCTAGCTCCTCCACTTCTGCCAATAAGATATTTACTTCAGACTCTGTTACCTGGGTTTGACTGTGCTCTTCATCCCATGATTAGAGCTTTAATGTCCCCAGGTGCATTTCCTTTCAACTGTCACTTGAGGAATGTGATCAGTCCATAGGAGTGTCTGATAAAGAATGTCCTAGGAAACATCTAGAGAAGTTACTGTTTCTCTAAGGGTCAGAGAAAGACACTGAGTTAATACATTCCTTTTATTTAGGACATGTCCTGGGACTTGGACTCAGGGGTGGGCTGCTGTGTCTTAGATGTTATTTTTCTCCCTGCTAACACCCTATTGCTTGATCCACATTTGCACCTGTGTCCTTTGTGTGGTCGGCTGGATGAAAGGTCTCCAGGACTTTCCTACCTGCTTGGGTTTGAACCATGATTGCCCCACATCTTCACTATTCGAACAGCTGGAGTTACAGGCATGTCCTTGTCCTGAATAGCAAGAATCTCCTGCCAAATATGGAGATGGGAATATAGGCAGAAGTCAGGTCAATAATAAAAGTGACACAGTGTTGATGAAATCCCAGTGGGTTTTAACAAGATATGCTCATACACCTGTTTTCTAGAGGCCTGTCATCATAGCCCAAGGAGGACAGTTTTCATTCGACACACTGCAGGACACACAGGCAGGAAACACACACATTCATCTACCTCCTTGCCTTGCACAGCCCCATATTCCTGAGAAAATCTCTTCCACCTTCTGGGAATCTATTTTCCCCAAATGAATGGATAGGTGTGTAGAGGAGTTACACTAGGGCTCCCTCCCCCACTTCTTCCACAGTGTTTTCCCACTTGGCCTGTTGTGATCCCACATGACAGTTTGGATTGTTTCAAAAATCACAGAAGTACTGAGGTGAATGTGCATTTTGTGGAGGCTGGTGTGAGATTTCATGGAGGATTTTATGAAAAGGCTGATGTTGGTTTTGAACCTTGACCCACTCATGGTCATGCGATTTCAACATGATCTTCATCACCCCTGGGTAGTTATTGTAGTGGGAATCCTTATGTGTGGAAAAATCAACTCACACTAGATAGATAGATAGATAGATAGATAGATAGATAGATAGATAGATAGATAGATAAGCAAACGGGCTGATAGATAGGCAGATAGAGAGGCAGACAGACAGATAGGCAGATAGATGGACAGATGGATGGATGGATAGATAGATAGATTGATTGATAGGTAGATAGATAGATAGATAGATGAATGATAGATAGATAGATAGATGGATAGATAGATAGATAGATAGATAGATAGATAGATAGATAGAAAGATAGAGTTCAACTTAGTACTCATATCCACTAGTATAGAAGCCTCATGATCAGATTTTCTTAGGACTCCTGGAGAAAAAATGAGGAAGGGAGGTTGGAGGAATATGACTTCAAGTGGAAGCGCTTGCCTTTTGACCCTGACAGGCAGGTATTACCACTGTCCTTGCTACCCACCTTATCAATCAGGTCCCTTCCACTGATCCCCAGAAAACATATACCCATAGTGGTTGGAAGACAGCCTGAGACCCAGGCCACAACTTGCAGATACACACAGGCTGTGGAAATCTTGAAAACCTCTCCTCAATATTGCTCTCTCGCCTCAACTCAAATAAAGGTTCCACTATTACCCCTGACCATACCTCTGGGTCCAGGATTGTATCATCATCACCAGGATTCTCTCTCTATCCTGGCTGGAAGGAAGGAAGAAAAGAGAGAGAACCAAGGTGAAATCCAACTGACCAACAGGTTTTCATGGGGCTGAAATCCTGGGGAAAGAAAGCAAGTCTCCTTCATTGTGACTGAAGGGAATTGATGAAGCTTCCTGAGAACTTGGGTTCCCTATCTACTAGGAAGAAAATGTGGAGTCCTGGAGGGGGGAGGAAGATGGCAGTGGACTGAGATGGAGGCTGGGAGGGAAAGCGACCTGATCCTGAAGATTCTAGAAATTAACACAGATTGGTGGACTTTGAGCAGGAAATATGAGCCTTGGCTAGTTCAGTGCCCATCACCATCATTTTCCAATAGAGATGCATGTCACTTGAGTTTCTCCTCTGGAAATCAGAAGACAAGCAAGAAGGAAGGAGGAGACAGTGGTGGTGTCATTCTGAGGCCATTTTTTGCCTCCATTCACAGGGGAAATTGGCCTGGGATTCTGCACCAATGCCCAGATCAGAAGTGCTTTGCCATAGTCACTGCAGTCATTCCAGGAAGTTGTCCCCTGAAGGAGAAATCAGAGTCTGCATTTTAGAAGATTATAACACATGACTAGTTTTGCATTTTGCTCAACTTCTTCACTCAGAGATTCTGAGAACTTCTAGAACACGAGAAGAGGAAGAATTTGTAAGAAGTCGGATGTCAATCCAACCCCTTCTTGATAAACTTACTGGAATCATCAACATCCACCATGAAAATACAAATAAACTTCTAGACATAGCTGTACCCTGAGCCTAAGCCATCTCAAAAAGCAACCACATCCATAGGAACAGAAAGGTTAAGATGCATATAATTATGAAAAACTGTTAAGCAATGTAGGCATGGGATGGCAGGTACTGATTTTGCACCCACCTATATTGTTCATTAGTTCAAGTGACTTTGTGAAATGTACAAATTTCAAGTCAGGCACTTAAAACCTAGTTTTCTATCCTGTTTTGGAGAATATTTCTTACATAGCACAGAAAGCAATCATCCTGATTGCAAAAGAGTGAGAGCAAGCAACTTCTCTCAAAAGGGGATTCATTCAGCTTCTTGTAATAATGGGCATTAAATAGAGAGTCCAAGGTTTTCTCTCTCTCTTAATACTTCATATTTAAATTATTTGCATAATGGCCAATGAATATAGGACTAGCATGATTTCAGATCCTCAATATACTGTGCTTACTACATATGGATTTAATCATTTACTACCTATGTATTTTATTCAATATGGTGGAAGTGAGCTGTGGGTGTGTTTGACTGGATTACTATCAAACCCATCATCTCCCTCCTCTGCTTGTTAGACAGGCAGTTAGCAGCATAAAATAGATTTTCCAGTTTTATTTATAATCTCCAAACTAAGTTGTCATATATATCGGCTGTCTCTCTTGTGTGGTTCCAATATAAGATTCTGTACTTCATACAATTCAGTAACAACTGCCATGTCAGAGAAAATGAATAATTCTGTTGGTGGAACCGGTGATAAGATCTCTGCTCTCCTGTTGAATGTCGATGTCCTCAGGTCAAGTTGGCCTTGCTGCTCATCTGCTTGGTGAGCTGGAATATTCCCTCCGGACCACCTGTGCCAAGCAGGAATTTTTTTGTGGGGGAAAGTCAACACCACTCAATGGTGAGTACTGATTGGTGCATGGGGGAGACTGACCCACAGGAGCATCTCATAAAAACAGGAGGAGACGCCACCCTCCCAACCCCAGAGCTGGAGATGGAAAGCTCACAGCATGAGAGTCCTGCTGCTGGCTCTGCTGATCCCATGGATGTGTGCTCAGCAGAATCCTCAGTTCAAACCTTTCAAGGTAACCGAATATGGTGATGTGGGGAACTAGTCCCTGTGTGGGGAAACTGTCTGTCTCTCAATGTGTGTCAGTGTGTCTGTCTCACATTTGTTTTTGTGCAATCATCAGATTTTATTCATGGGTTGCTCTGTATGTCCATATTTATCCAACATACCTTCCATTTTGAATTCTTCCTTTGTCATTGGCCAGTAAATAAAAAAAGTAAAGAACATGTGGACAGCATGATTTGTGATTTTTGCAGTTTTATTTCATATAGGTTTAGACATGGAATCTTTATAATTTTGTACATGTGTTACTTTCACAAACAGATCTGCTTGTGATCATTCCTAAGAGGCCTAGAATCTCCCCCTGAAAATAATCCTCCTTCCATATTCTCTCTTCAAATTTATTAATGCCATGTAGCAAGAATCAGACACTGTAAATACTTCTAGTAAATTCTCTTCTGAAAGAAGCAGAGCCTGGTAGCTCAGAGTCTGGAGAGGGAAGTCTCTAGGTCATTGCAAGCAGGTTACTTGAACCCCTGAGTGTTTGGGGAGCAAAATTGAAGTCTATTCGCTAACCTTCCTGATGGGATGTTTCTCATTCAGCCAGGACATTTGTTGACCCACGCCATTGCAGCTGATCATGAAGAGAAAATCCTGGAGAATGGACGACTGAGATACTTACTGCACTTTATTGGCTGTGATAGCGAATGTGAGACCATAAGTGTGTTCGTTTCTATCAAGTAAGTTGGGCTTCCTCGACAATACAGGCACCCATGCACTGACTACTGGCCTTACCTTGATGGACAAGTTTCCAAGAAAATCTTTGCATTTGGTGTGGAAATCTGAGGATCTGAACTGACCCATATTTTAATATGTAGGATGTCCAAATATTCATGTTATGCCAGGTGGAGGTGCATGCCTGGTCTGCAGATTAACCAGCCAGATGGAAATTATCTAATTAAGAATATCCACAATACCAGGAAAAAAGGGGCTTTAATTGTACAATGGGAATGTGTGTCATTCGATTTTTACTCCATGGCCTTGTTGTGAGTCTTAACCAATGTTAAGATGATGGCTAACACCTTCTGAGCGGTGAGGAGTAAGGACTGATTCAATGTCACAGAACTATTCACCAACATTCTCCTCATGAAAAAGTCTCAGTTTTTTATGTACTTGAGGCACATTTAAAGACAGCAACATTGAAAAAAAAAGGAGGTGTGCATGTAGTTGTGTGTAGATAGACAGACAGACAAATATATTCAGACATACATACATAATACATTCATAGATAGATAGATAACATATGTGTCATTGTCTCTGTGTGTCTGAAGTCTTGTCCAGATGTTTTATGATATTCATGTCAATAGTAAACATGTGAAACTTTCATTAGCACAAGGTGAAAGGCTAGCAGATAGTGTAGGTGGGTTTGGATGAACAGGAAGAACAAAATACATGAGGGAAGTGTCCAAATGACTGTGTGAGTGGAAACACTCACAGTGACCTGAAGGAAGGAATCCAGGGGATGTTCTCTCTCCCTCCCATGCAGGTGGATTCCTTCATTTCCATCCCTACTAGTGGCTGAATGGACAGATCTGCAAATTATTCTAGTTGTAACTGGAAATGAAAAACAAAATTACCACACAATTACGTGTCAGTGATTCTGAGATCCAGGTCCTAAACCCAAAAGAGGAGTAAGGCAATGGCCAAGATGGTAACTCCCCAGAGCAGACATCTGATGTAGAATCAGCAGAATATGCAAACAGCAAAGCTATGAAATTAATTATAAAATAATATCAAATTGGATTTTCTCAAATTTCATGTGGGTTGCACAGAATCTCATAACTGGTGAACATGTTTGAGATGATAAATAAGCATTCTAAAAAAAAAACTATGTTTTTTTTCTTGTTTGTTGTTGCTGTTCCTGTTTCAAAGGATTCATTCCCTGTGCTACAGTGAAATTTATTTTGGAGATAGACAAGAGAATGGTGTTTACAAAGTATTCAGTGAGTATCTGCTGCTGATCTAGGGTACACCAAGGGCTCCTGGCACTGTTGGGTTCTAGGTCACACATGAGAGGCACAGAGGAGGGGTGGCCACCTACTGCCCCCAAGGACCAAGTCCACGTGGACAAGACCCTGAACCTTGCAAGGACTCAGGCCCAGTCCTCCTCCCTGTACCTCGTCCTGTTTCCAAGGCTTCTCTGTTGCCATGGATAACATTCAGGGATGCTTTGCAGTGACACGAGCAGGTGTTGAAAAGGACTGGATACTGGAACCATGCTTTCAGGACAAGGTTTTCTCTAATCAAAATAGGAGCAGCTGCCATAAAAGGTGACCAGACTCTTCTGTAGAGTTGGAGATGTGCTTGAAGGAGCAGATCCTCCAAAATAATCAGGAAAGTCCCCATAATCCAACAACAGATGCTCATCTCCTAGTGTAGCTGACTTTATGCTTTAGTTACAAGAAGTAGAGGCCTAGGTGTGTGTATGGTGCCATGAAATAATCAAAAATGGTTTTCATCCTGCCAGAAAAATAAGCAGCACACCTAATACTGACTTCCATAAAAAAGTATTCACTTATGATTGGTGGATTTTGTATGGTTTTTTTTGAAAGCAAAGAAGAAATTAAAAAGCAATCAAACAGGGAAGGCAGGTAAGCAGAAAGACAGTGGCACAGCCCAGCACAGGCTACATGCTGTCTAAGTAAGAAATACTGAGGTCTTTCACATCAGGGGTGCTTATATGATAATAACAGGGTCTCCCCTAGAATTCTGCACAGCTGGATGTTAATCTTTGGTCTTCATTGTTTCTGGTGTTGCATTTTCTCCTCGCTGGTTCTTCCTGCAACTCACTCTTCACTGGCTGGGCATTGCTTTGCATGAAGAAGGCATCTGTCCACCATACACACGTGCATCCATCAGATAGGCAAAGCCATCCTTTGGTTTCCCCTTCCAAGCCCAGAAGAGGGAGCTTCTGGCTCTGAATATCTTGCTTTTATTCTGAGTACCTGTGCATGAGTCTCTTTCTCTAATTTATCTTTGTTCCTTTCCCCTAAAAGGATTTTGTTCTCTTCATTTTTTCCTTTAATGCTGGTGTTGCCATGAGGACACTGGGTCGGAGTGACTTCTCCTTGTGCTCACAGCCATCCTGGTGTCTTGCTGGGTGGTGGGGGCTTTTCATCCAGCTCCTGAAGGCCTAGACACAAGATGGGCCATTCTTGGAATCGCAGGTGTCATGCTGTTTAGCCTCAGGAAAGCTTGGGTCCAGAACATGGTTGTTCCTGAGTATTCCCTGCCCAGTTTGCTTGGTTCATCCCTGAGTATTCACCTCTGTGGTATGCTTTCATAGACTTGGGCCTCCATCCCAAACATGAGGTTTTTGTCTTTAAGAGCTTGGTACATGCTAGTTCTGGGCTGCAGGTGTTTGAGTCAGGACTCTACCAGCAGTCACTGGCTCTCCAAGGAAGTCTCTCAATTCGATCTCTGTAGATGGAGCCTCTCTGTTTCTACAGAACGAATTCACATATAACTAGAGACATCACTAACAAACGCAATGAACCATCAATTGCCTCACCTTCTGACATTGTTATTTTGAATTTCCAGACCATGAGATGCATATCCAAGAACTGAAAAGTACAGGGAAATTCATGACGTTGAAAATAGTACATGTTCATCAAAACGGAGAGAAAACCAATGTGATCTTGTTGGCAGGTGAGCACTGCAGCTTCGGTCTGTGCAGCAAAGCCAACAACCTCTACAGTGAGCTTGGAGAGCTGGGATTGGGTATTAATTGGCTCCACTGTGCTGATCCCTGTGACCTTGATCTTCCTTGGGAGGAGAGGCCAGGACCCTGAATCTGGGTCTGAAGAAACAGCCCAGGGGTTCCCAGAGGACACAGTAGTCAGCTGGTTGTGTTAATGGTGGATATGGCTGCTGTCCTGTCTTCTCCTCCATGTAGGAAGACTACACAGCGTTCTCACTAAGAAGGCAGACATGGAGTTCAGAAGGATCGTGGAGGAAAACAGCATCCCACCTGACCACATCCACTACATTAGGAACAAATGTAAGTCTGCCCACTGTGGAAATACTCACTAGAATAGAGATTCATGGAGAGCGTTCTTCATGGAGTTGTTCTGTCAGCAATATTCTCTTTGCTCAGAGTTAGGAGGCATCAGAAGCAAAATGGCACAGGTGGCCTGACCTTCCCTTCCCCTCATTTCTCTCTTCACAGATGATTGTCGTTAGTGAAATTTCTCGGTGAGTAGAAATGGGTATGTTTAAAGTCCCTGCCATTTCAATGATCTCTTCCCTCAGGAGGGCCTGAGAAATTCAGAGACAAATATTCCTGTTTGAAGAGTGGCAAACAGTTTGGTCGACGTAGCATGGAGTTTTTACTGAAATCCCTGAAAAGATGACATGGTCCTTGGGTTCATTGTAGCTATTTTAATGGTAGTTCCTGAAGTAGCAGTTGGTATAGTAAAGCAGGAGTTACTATAGAACAATGAGAGTTGCTGCAATAGTAACAATTTACTATTACAAAGGAGTCGTTTAGTGCTAGTCATAAACAGGGACTTGACTGTGCAGTCGATGTTTTTGTTGGTTTGTTTGTTGGTGGTGGGGCTTGAACTTAGGGCCTGGATGCTGTTCCTCAGCACTTCTGCTGAAGACTGGCTCTCTACTGCTTGAGCCATATAGATGGTGCTACTTCCAGTTTTCTGGTGGTTCATTGAATATAAGCATCTCTCGGACTGTCCTGCCCAGGCTGGCTTTGAACCATGATCCTCGGATCTCAGCCTCCTGAGTAGCTAGGATGACAGGTGTGAGCCACCAGGGCTTGGCTTGAGCATTAGTTATTATAGTAAAGGATTAGTTACTATATTAAATTGATAGTTACCTTATCACATTTTCACGCTCCACTTTATAGGAGTTAATAGTGGGTCCTTTACTATATACAGAAAGCTTGGAATTCTGAAATGTAAAAGCAAGAAGACAGAAACCATTGTGGCTACCACTGTGACTGAGCTCACTTGCATTCCAAACCCACCTTACTACAGAACATTCAGAAATATTTGTTACACAGTGTTTTTCTATAATTTTTGTATGTGATGTCTAGAAATTATGACATAGATTCAAAATTCTCAAAAAGGCTTAAATATTCATCACTTTTCTCTTTTTGAGAGGAGCACCCATTTTATTTTTGCTATCCTTAAGTAGCTGTGCACAGGAGTTTCTGTTCAATACGTTAATGTGCACAATGCATCCCAACCAATGACCCTTCCAGAATTCTCTCCCATTGCTACCCTCCCCTCCTTGTACAATCTTGATCAATATATCTCCATCCAAGGGTTGTTTTTTTTATTTTTTGATGGTTGTGAGATGTAGACTCTGGGCCTAGGCATTGTCCCTCAGCGCTATTTAGCTCATGGCTAGTGCCCTACCACTTGAGCCATAACACCACTTCTGGCTTTATGTTCTTCTTATCAATACATTTCTCTTTCCTTTATTGGGTTTTTCATTCTATTTCTGGAGTTATGTGAGATTAAACATGTGCCAGGTAGTTTCCTGTCACCTTAAGCATGTGACCAGCGTTCATTTACTTATCAAGATAGATAGACAGACAGACAGATATATAGATAAACACACAGGCATATACAAGACAGATGTAGAGAGAATATTGATAGGTAAATGGACAGACAACAGGCAAGAATATAGATAAAATAGAGACAGACAGACAGACAGACAGATAGGTAAGTAGTTGTGTAGATAGGTAGGTAGGTAAATAAATAGGCAGGAGGACAAGCTGGCAGAGAGGCTGGCTGGCTGGCAGGCAGACAGGCACACAGACAGACAGACAGACAGACAGATAAAGAGAGACACATAGTTAGGAAGATAGACAGGCACACAGGCCAACAGAAAGAGATAGAAATAGTGATGGAAGTAGAGATAGACAGTGATGAATAGATACAGGTTGATGGATAGATACTGATATATACATGAATAGATCTATAGAGAGAGAGATAGACGGGGATAGACACAGACAGTCAGATGGATGGATGGATAGATAGATAGATACATACATACATACATGCAAACATACATACATACATACAAAGACACATAGATAAAATCATGGCTGACTTGGACACACATTCTCAGGATCGTGTGTCCTTTGTCCCTGGGTCAGCTGGGATTACAAATACCACTCATGCTGACAATGTCAGAGGCTCTGCCATGGAGTGCATGTTGGGTCGGATGTGTTTTCTTCTTCTTCTCTTACAACCTCACAGGTGCACTGGAGATCTGGAGCTCATGGGATGCCAGCCTCTCCGTGGGGTCAGAGTCACCTACACCAAGATAAAGTCGCATGGTCGCTCCAATCTGTGTTCCCTCCTTTAGGTGAAGCCATGGACACTCCTCCCTGGCTTTCCTTTTCATCCCTTCTTCTGATCTTAATACTTCTCAGAATGATTTAATAAACCAATTTCATGTGCATGCATTTCTGCTTTGGGAGAATCTGTTCCTGAGTCCATGGATAGCATCCCAGATACCCCTCAGTAGACAAGTGGACCCAAAACAGTGGATTTTTACGCCATCAATAGAAAGAACAAAGTCATGTCATTGACAGGGAAATGGATGGAACTATAAAGTCTTGTTGAGTGAGGTGAGCTGAGCTCAGAGGGACGAAGGGCGCACGTTTTCTCTCATATGCAGAGGTGAGATATAAAATGCAATGGGATATGGCAACTTACATGGAATTCAAGACACTCACATACACTGAGACCCAAAAGGATATTCTTAGGAGAGAATGACAAAGGCACAGTGCCTATATGCTTCTTCCTACCATCAATCAATCAAACAAGCAAGCATCTATCTGTCTATGTTTCTATGTATCTATTTGTCTATGTTTCTATGTATCTATGTATCTTTTTATCTATGTAATTATCTGTCTCTCTCTCTCTCTCTCTCTCTCTCTCTCTCTCTCTCTCTCTCTCTCTCTCTATCTATCCATCTCTCTATCCATCTATCTGTGTGTATGTATGTATGTATGTATGTATCTACCTACCTACCTACCTACCTATAAACAAATTCTCAGATATGGAAACAAGAGACCTCTCTTCTTTTTTCTTTTCAAGTTTTTATGTTTTTATTTTTGAGTGATTCTGCCTCCTTTTCCTCATTTATCGTGTATCCACGTGGATAGCCTTCGGTGTGTAGGGGGAGGGCACAGAACTCGAGGGGAAAATGGTGAATAAGTGCAGTAGTGGAGCTCACTGGGCACAGGTGTAGGTGAAGTCTGCAACTCTCGGGTGGAGACGGGAGGGAGGGACAGGGAGAGAGTGAGGGAAGAGAAGACACTATGCCAAAGGAGATGCGTTCTTACCTGACTCAGGTCAGGGGAATTGCTCTGGGCATCACCTCCTAATAATAATGTAATAAATTAATGTAAACAAGAGAAATAGGTAGCCCTACCTTATTAGGAATGATCAAGGAGACAAAAGGAAAGAAGGCAGATGCCTCCTACAGATGGGGTTAGGAGTTAATCATTGTTCGAGAGAAGCATCAAGTAGCACAGAACAGAGTCAGAGATACCAGGGGCTGGGGGCACAGGAGGATCAGGGTTTAAATACAGCAGGGTATGAGACATGGGGATTTGTAATGTAGAATCAGAAGGGCCTGCATGAACAGGTGAAATGAGGATACTGGATCCCACTGGCACCATCTTGTCTTCTTGTTGGATGAAGGTGGAGGCCACCCCCAGGTGATGGCTCTGCTTGAATCCCCAGAGGAAGGCAAGTCCCACCCCCAGATGATGTGCATGCCTGAGTTCCTAGAGGAAGGAAGTCCCACCCCCATGTGATGGGTGTGCCTGAGCTCCTAGAGGAACTTGAACAATAGTTTCATCTCAATCCTGTATCTTGAACTTGACTCTTGAGCTTCCTGTGACCCTGACCCTGACTCTATTTAGGGCCCAACAAATGCATGCACCGTTTTGCACCATGCTTCATGTTTCCTGCATCTCCTAAGATCACTATGACATCCCACTTGGGCTCTTCACTGGAGTTGATCCGGTTCTTTGACATTGCTTTTCTGTTCTTCATTATCCTCATGGCTCAGTTTCCTGATGGTACGAAGTGCATTCAAGGCTGCAAGTTTTCTGAGCATATGTATCTGCCTGCAGTTACTAATAATGAACACTCTGATAAAGACTCCTGGTCTGACCTCTCAAAATATGTCTATTCTGGATCTCATGAATGAATTTCCATATAACATAGATTAGGCCAGAGGGCGGGGGGGGGGGAGGGGGGAGCATCTGGCTGAGAACAGCTCAAGAATGTAGATATGGATAAGATTCTGATGAGATTCCCTGGGTGGAGATAGCTGCACAGAGACCCTGGGAAGCGGCATGATCAATGGACCAGGAGAGCAACTTCGAGCTGTGAGACCAATGCAGATTCCCCTCAGCCATAATTGTTGAAGGGAAGAGAAAGAAAGAAAGAAAGAAAGAAAGAAAGAAAGAAAGAAAGAAAGAAAGAAAGAAAGAAAGAAAGAAAGAAAGAAAGAAAGAAAGAAAGAAAGAAAGAAAGAAAGAAAGAAAGAAAAGAAAGAAAGAAGGGAGGAAAGGAAGGAAAGGAAAGGAAAGGAAAGGAAAGAAGGAAAGGAAAGGAAGGAAGGAAAGGAAAGGAAGGAAGGAAAGGAAAGGAAGGAAACGAAGGAAGGAAGGAAGGAAGGAAGGAAGGAAGGAAGGAAGGAAGATTGATGAAGGAATATAATAGATAATAGATATATAGACATATCTATTAGATATGTAGATAATATAATAATAATAATAATAGAATTCATACTAAAAGTGGTCGTGGATTTCCTTGGACCAGTTGGTCACAGAGGAAGCCATGAGTTGTGAATCCCTCAGATAGGACTTGAAGGACAGATCTGAAATTATCCAGGAGACATCTGTGAGCAGGAGGGATGGATGGTTAGAATTCATACACAGATCTCCTGCACCCCCACCCCTGGCCCACCACAAGACATGAACTTGTGGATGGTGGGCAAATGGACCAACTGAGTTTCCTGAGACTGATTCCTTCCAGAAAATTCTTTCTTTTCCTAATCACTCCTGAAAAATAAAATTATTATGCTCCTGGAGGATAAGACTGAGACTGAGACAAAAAAAATATTACCATTAGTTGAACAATGACAAAACAAAAGGTTTTCCATCCCTGAGGAATCCAGTATTTGATATTTCCTATTCTGGACTTGGGATTTACTCATTTGAAGAAATTCTGTGTCTTCACCTTTAGATGTCACAAGCCTTTCTTTGGGGGTTAGTTTTCATGATGTCATAGTATTTGGAATTTTCCAGATTGATGTACTGTGGATTTCCATTCCGCAGTCAATTGAGGGGAAAAGGGATGTGTAGAGTGGATTCCTATTTTCCTGCATTTACCACTTCAAACCACACCCTATTTTTCCACACAGCAGGAGTTGAGAACAAGGCTGGCTCGAGATTTCAGTCTACTCTACCCTTTGCCTAGGTGACTGTTCTCAAGTTGCTGAAGACTATGATCATGAGTCTAGGTATTGATGGCTCCTAGTTATTATCTTAGTGACTCAGGAGGAGGGGATCTCATGATTTCATTTTGAATTATGCTCTCCCACCACCACCACCCCCACACCAAATCAATATCTTTCCACTCCTCATCCAACAAATAAACCTAAGATGAAAGTGAAGGTGAAGATGTAGAGCTGCAAATAGGATTGGAAAACCTGAACGTGTGTGTTGGGGTCTGTCATCTTCTGTGAGTCTGAGAATGTTTATTTCATGTGTTTAAGTGCTTCGTGTTTGGTGACTATATATTAACCCATGTGATTGCTTCTTCATCGATCACTCCCTTTATTTATCTGTAATGATCTTGTCTCTTCTAACTGGTTTTAATAGGAACTCTCTTTTATCAGATGACAGGGTGGATACTCCTGCCTTCTCACAAGATGAATTCGCCTGGAAGATTCATTTCCATCCCTTTGCTCAGATTTGTGTTGATCTCTGACTATGATATGAGTTTATTATGGACAACACATGAGTGGATCTTGCTTTTTTGCTCCAGTCTGCTCCTCTAATCTTTTATAGGACCAGACTTGGCCCCATTGACTTGTTTCTGTGAATCAATCCAGCAGTCTCATTACCAACATCTCTATTCCATCCCCAGGTCCCAAATATTTTTATGGCCAATCCTGGGACTTGAACTCAGGCCTGGACTGCATCCCTGAGTCTATTTGTGCTGCAGGCTGGTGCTCCATCCCTTGAGCCAGAACACCACTTCTGGCTTTTTCTTAGTAGTTGATAGATTCCTCCTGCAAAGGAAGAGGAGTTGCCCTTCTGTGACTTAGATCTAAAGACTCCACTCTATTTCTTCCCATCATATCAGTGTGAGGCTTTTCAGTCAGAAAATCATGTGCAAAGCTCATCTGTGCATGCTGTTCTTCCCGTCGTGCCAATAGCACACATCCACTCTGCCAGGGCCTCTGCTTCTGCCCATAAAATCCATAGATATTGACTACAGACTCTGCTACCTGGGGTTGACTGTGAACTTCACCCCATGGTGAGAAATTAAATGTCCCCAGGTGCATTTCCCTTCAACTGTTATTTGAGGGATGTGGTCAATCCATAGGAATGTCTAATAAAGAATGTTCTGTGAGACATCTATAGAAGTCACTGTTTCTCTAAAGGACATAGACATTGAGTTAATGCTTTCCTTTTATTTAGGACATGTCCTGGGACTTGGACTCAGAGCTTGGCTGTTATGTCTTAGATATTATTTTTCTCCTGCTAACACCCTACTACTTGAACCACAGCTGCACCTGTGTCCTTTGGGTGGTCAGCTGGAGGAAAGAGACTCCAGGACTTTCACATGGCCTGGGCTGGTTTGGAACATTCCATCTGATTCTGATGCTATCTGCCCCAGGACTTCACTTCTTCCACCTGATAGGTAAATCAACCTCAGTTGCAAGGAAGCTTTGCCATTTCACCTTCAGCCAGAATGGAGACTTGGTTGCCCTTCCATCCATTTCACTAACTGCCAAGTCGGAGACAATAAATAATTGTGTACATGGAAGAGCTAATCAGTTCACTGCTCCCTGTGAACACAAGTGTCCTCAGCTCACCATGTTCTTGCTGCTCATCTGCTTGTGAGCTGGAATTCCCTCCGGACTACCTGTGTCAAGCAGGATTAGTTTTTTGCGGGGGGGGGGGGGGGGAGGTGAAGAGTCAACTCCCTGGATGGTGAGCACTGATTGGTGCATCCAGGCGGCTGATTCACAGGAGACTCTCATAAAAACCAGGAGGAGCCACCGTCCTCCCTAACCACGGAGCTGGAGACAGAAAGCCCCACAGCATGAGAATCCTGCTGCTGGCTCTTCTGCTCTCATGGACTCATGCTTGGCAGAAATCTCAGTTAGAACCCTTCCAGGTAACCTGAATATGGTGATGTGGGGAACTAGTGTCTGTGTGAGGAAATTGTCTGTCTGGAAGTCAGTGTGTCTGTCTCAGATTGCTTCTGTGTATCAATCACACCTTATTAATAAGTTGCTCTGTATGTCTATATTCTTCCAACTCATCTTCCATTTTGAATTCTTCCTTTGCATTCTGCAGTAAATATAAAAGATTATTAAGAACATGTGGACAGGGGCTGGGAAGGTTGCTCAGTGGTAAAGTGCATGCCTTGCATGCATGAGGCCCTGAGTTCGATTCCTCTGCACCATATAAGCAGACAAAGCTGGAAGTGATGCTATGTCTCAAGTGGTAGAGCGCTAGCCTTGAACTGAAGAGCTGAGGGACAGCACCTGGCCCAGAGTTCAGGGCCCAGGACTGACCAAAAAGAAAAAAAAAGAACATGTGGACAGCATGATCTGTGGTTTTTGCAGTGTTATTTCATATAGGCTTAGGTATTGAATTTTTATAATTTTGTACATGTGTTACTTTCACCCACGGGTCTCCTTGTGATCATTTCAAAGAGGCCTAGAATGTCCCCCTGAAAATCTTCATCCTGTCTAGTTCTCTCTCTCTCTCTCTCTCTCTCTCTCCCTCTCTCTCTCTCTCTCTCTCTCTCTCTCTCTCTCTCTCTCTCTCTCTCTCTCTCTCTCTCTCTCTCTCTCTCTCTCTCTCTCTCTCTCTCTCTCTCTCCTAACTTATTAACACCATGCAGCAAGAATCAGAGACTCTGAATACTTCCAGTGAATTCTCTTCTGAAAGAAGCAGAGCCTGGTAGCTCATATATGGAGAGGGAAGTCTCCAGGTCATTGCAAGCAGGTTACTTGAACCTCTGAGTGTTCGGGGAGCATCCTCTACCATGCCTGATGGGTGTTTCTTATTCAGCCAGGATAGTGGTTCACCTACACCCTCACAGCTGATAATGAAGACCAAATCCTGGAGGGTGGACGACAGAGATACTTAATGCTCTATGTCTCCACTAGTAGAGAACGTGATGTCATATCACTTATATCAAGTAAGCTGAGCTTCCTCCACTATATAGGCACCCTCTCACTGAGTCCTAGCTTGTCCTTGACAGCCAAGTTTTCAAGGAAGTACTTGCATTTGGTGGGGAATCTGAGGACCTGTGCTTAAACATATTTTTATATGTATGATGTCCAAATACCTTGTGGAAATGCATGTCTGGTCTACAGGTTAACCAGCCAGATGGGAATTATCTAAGAATAGAAAATACCAGGAAGAAAAGAGCTTTAATTTTAAAATGGGAATAAGTGTCATGCATTTTTTACTCTATGTTGTGGTTGTGAGTCCTCACAAATGTTAAAATGATGACTTACACCTTCTGAGTGGTGAGGTGTAAGGACTGATTCAATATCATACAGCTATTCACCTCATGACAAAGCCGCAGCTATGCAAGTACTTGAAGCACATTTAAGGAGAAAACATTGAAAAAAAGGAGATATGTGTGCATGTATGTGTGTGTAGACAAGTACATATATAGATAATAGATGGATAGGTAGACAGACAGACAGACAGACAGACAGACAGACAGACAGACAGATAGATAGATAGATAGATCGACAGATCGATCGATAGATAATGTGTGTGTATCATTGTCTGTGTGTGTCTGAGGTTTTGTCTGGATATTTCATGATTTTAATGAAGATCACAACAGACAATTCCAGATAACACGCTCTAGAGTGAATACTTGCAACCTTCATTAGCACAAGTTGACAGGCTAGCAGTCTGTATACTTTTTGGATGGAAAGAAAGAGCAAGATGTCTGAGAGAGGTGTCCAAATGATTTTGTGAGTGGAAACACTCACAGTGACCAGGAGGAAGAAATCCACAGTGTGTTCTTTAGATATGAGCAACAGAACAGCAGCTCGCCATTCCCTGCAGGTTGGATTCCTTCATTTCCATCCCTACCACTGGCTGAATGGACAGATCTGCAGATTATCTGTTCTACTTGGAGCTGGAAATTAAAAGCAAAAATACCACACAATTACATCTCAGTGATTCTGAGATCAAGGTCATAAACCAAGGAGGAGTAAGCCAACATCCAACATGATAACTGCTCAGGCCAGAAATCTGATATACAATCAGCAGAGCACTCAAAGAGTAGAGCTATAAAATTAATTATCAGACAGTACAAAATTGAAATTTGTCAAATTCCTTATGGATTGCACAGAATTCCGTCACTGGTGAAAATATTTACGATGATCAATAATGATTTAAAAATGTACTTTTTGTTGTTGTTGTTGTTCCAAAGCTTTCCTTCCTACTGTAAAAGGGTAAAGCACTGTGCAATACAACAAGAGAATGGTGTTTATAAAACAATCTGTGAGTATATGAAGATTCGGGGTACAGCTAGGGCCCCCAGCACTGGGTTCTAGGTCATACGTAGGAGGTGCAGATGAGGGGTGGGGTTTGTAGATACCTCCTGCCCACAAGGACCAAGTCCACGTGGACAAGACCCTGAACCTTGCAAGACTCAGGCCCAGTCCTCCTCCCTGCACCTCCTCCTGTTTCCAAGCCTTCCATGTTGCTATGGATAACATTTGAGGATGCTTTGCAGTGACATGAACAGGTGTTCAAAGGAACTGGAAACCTGCATGATGCTTTCAGGGCAAGCTTTTCCCCCAATCAATACAGGAGCAGCTGCCATGAAAGGCGACCAGACTCTTCAGTAGAGTTGGAGACGTGCTTGAAGGAGCAGATCCTCCACAATAACCGGGAAAATCCCCATAATCCAACCACAGATGCTCATCTCCTAGGGTAGCCGACTTTATGCTTCAGTTACAAGAGGTAGAGGCCTAATCTACTAGGTGTGTGTATGGTGATGTGAAATAATCACCAATGGTTTTCATCTTGCCAAAAAAGGAAGCAACATTCCAAATACTGACTTCCATAAAAATATTCACTTATGCAGAGTTTGTAATGGGGTTTTTTGAAAAAGCAAAGAACAAATTAAAAAACAATCAATCAGGGAAGGCAGGTAAGCAGAAAGACAGTGGTGCAGCCCAGCATAGGCTACATGCTGTCTAAGTAAGAAATACTGAGGTCTTTCACATCAGGGGTGTTTATATGATAATAACAGGTTCTCACCTAGAGTCTTGCACAATTGGATGTTAATCTTTGGTCTTCATTGTTGCTGGTGTTACACTTTCTCCTCGCTAATTCTTCCTGCAACTCACTCTTCACATGTTCGTTCTTCAGATAGACAAAGTCATGCTTTGCTTGCCTTTCCAAGCCAAAAAGAGGGAGCTTCTGGCTCTTATTCTGAATGCCTGTGTGTGAGTCCCTTTCCCTAACTTATCTTTGTTCCTTTCCCCGTAAAAGGATTTTGCTCTCTTTAATCTTTTTTTTTAATGCTTGTGTCTGAGTAACTTCTCCTTGTATTCACAGCCATCCTTGTGTCTTGCTGGGCTGTGGGAGCATTTCTTCCAGCTCCCGAAGGCCTAGACATGAGATGGGCCATTCTTAGAAATGCATGTGCCATGCTGTTTAGCCCCAAGAAAGCTTGGCTACAGAGAATGCTCACTCCTGATTAGTTCTGCACATGGTTTGCTTTGATCATCCCTGAGTGTTCACCTCTGTGGTAGGCTTTTGTAAGACTAGGGCCTGCAACCCAAATATGAAGTTCTTGTCCTTATAAGCTTGGTGCACATGAATTTCTGGGCTGCAGGTGTTTGAGTCAGGACTCCACCTGCAATCGCCAGCTTTCCAAGAAAGACTCCCCATTCCATCCTGCAGGATGGGACTTCTCTTGTTTCTTGAGACTGAATTCTCATGTCACCAGAGACATTACCGAACACAATGAACCATCTGTTTTCTTGCATTGTGACATTGTTATTTTGAATTTCCAGAATACACTTTCCATATCTAAATACTGAAAATTACAGATGAATTCCTCACATTGAAAATGGTCTCTGTGAATAGAGATGAAAGGAAAACCAGCACGATCATATTGGCAGGTAAGTACTGCAGCTTCTTCCTATGCAGAGAAGCAAACCACAGCCACTTCTACACTGAGCTTGGAGAGCTGGGATGGTGCATTCATTTGCTCCAGTGTGTTTATCCCTGTGACCTTGATCTTCCTTGGGAGAAAAGGCAACGACCCTGAATCTGGGTCTCAAGACAATGAAGCCAGCCTGGTGCTGGTGGCTTCTCATGCTGGCTTCTCAGGAGGTTGAGATCTGGCAACCAAGGTTCAAAGCCAGTCCAGGCAAGAAAATCCTTGAAACTCTCATCTCTGACAAAACAACCAACAAGGGGAATTAGCGCTGTGACTCAAGTTTTCCAGGGCTAGACTTGAGTGGAAAAGTTCAGGAACAACAGGCAGGTTCTGAGTTCAAGTCCTTAGACCAGCTGACAAGTGATATTGGAGCAGCACAGGCTGGGCAAAATGAGGTGTGGTCAGTTTGGAGCAAATACAGCTGATATTCATCCATCTAGCAACCCTAAGATCAAGGGACCAGAGTCATTGAGGGGAAAATGAGGCAGGATATGGAGGAAAATGAGGCCTGGTGAAGGCAACTCAGCAACATGGTGTTTAGAAACAGAGAAGCACCATCTTTGCTTCAAAGAAAGACAACAGGAGACATTCCTTCCTGAGCAATGAAATTCTCACCCCAAGAATGAACATTTGTCTGGCAGGATCTGTGCCTTCCCTGAGAAATTCTCTCCCACCCCCCTGCAATGTAAGCCACCTCCTGTCCATAATGCAGATCACAGGGCACCAGCCTTTTCTCAAGGATAAGGATCTGTTTTGTGGCAGGCTGCTTCTTACCTGGAATAAATGCCCCCAACAGGCAGAAACTCAGAAAGAATAACACCAGGAGTGCTTAGAGCAAAAATAAAACACCCAGCTTTGCATAGCTTTGGGGTCAGATCCCTCCACTTACCCTATAAATACCCCCTGACAGCCAGGGAGCTGCATGTGTTTCTCTCTCCCTCCCTATGAGAAGTCCACCCTCTGTGAGGTTGGGCTGGGCCCTTTCAGCTTAGCTATGTGTGCTTTGTCTGCTTGCTTAGCCACTGAATAAAGCTCTTCCCCATTTGACACTGAGTTTCTGGGCTATCGGAGCCATTGGACTGAGGTGGGTAGATGAGGGCCAGGCAGAGTCCCTGGATGGAGGCTGAGGAGACATGGTGGGATTCTGAATCAGGAAACAGCACAGGAGATCCCAGAGGATGCAGTATACAGCCAGTTGTACGATGGTGGATGTGGCTACTGTCTTGTCTTCTTTTCCATGCAGGAAAACCAGGCAGCCTTGTCACTGAAGAGGAAGACATGGAGCTGAGAAGGATCGTGTTGGAAACTGGCATCTAGAGTGACCACATCCACTACATTTGGAAGGGGGAAGGTAAATCACTGCTTTTTTTCCCCCACTATGGGAATAGAGATGAATGGAGAGCATTCATCATTCAGTTGTTCTGTCTGCTGGCCTCTCTTTACTCAGAGTTAGGAGACATCTGCCACAAAATGGAGTCTGTGCACTGGCCTTCCCTTCTGCTTCTTTCTCTCTTCTCAGATGATTGTAATGAAGCAAGAGTTGTGGGAATATATGGAAACAGAAGTTTCTAAGTTGCCTTTGGTAATTAATCAGAAAATCTCTCTTATACATACCCATCAGCTCCAATTAAATGGGCATGCACCTTACATTTAAATCACTGAAATTGGAACCTGGATTGTGGCTTCATAGGAGTTTATCTTCCATGTCCTAGGCTTTACCTTGGATTGTGACTTCGGCCCCAGAGCTCATTCAATCAAGGCTGGTGCACTAACACTTGACCCACAGCTCCACCTTGTGGTGATCTGGGTGTTTGGTGATTCGTTGGAGAGAGGAGTCTGGGAGCCTTTCCTGATTGAACCTCCATTGCCCCAGATCTCAGCCTCCTGAGTTTGCAGGATGGCTGGTGTGACCCACCAGGGCTGGGTGAATGGTATTACTTTGATTTGGGAAAGTAGAGTCACATGGTCAGGTAGAATAAACTTGTGAAGATGAACCCTTCTGAATGTTGGTGTGACTCAATAGACTTGCATGGGCAAAAATCATTACATCATCCAAGACAGTGCTCCAAACCTTATATTATACACACACACACACACACACACACACACACACACACACACATATGTATATATGTTGTATGTGCATACTATACATTATATAGCCATGTTGTATTATGCATTTATTTTTGTGTAAGGTGTTATATGCTGTTTGCATGAGAGATTTATATATTATATACAGAGAGAGACAGAGGGAGAAATAAAGGTAACATCAAATTTGATGTTACCTTCCTAAGAAATGTCTCCTAAGGAAACACATCCAATCTATATGAAACCAGAGTTTGACTCAGTGGTTTGCTTCTCAGACTCAATTCCAGCATCTTCTGATCAATATCTTCATTCCCTTTCTTTTTGACTCCGCCAGTCCTGAGGATGGAACTCAGGGCCTGGACCCCGTCCCTAGTCTCTTTGTGCTCAAGCCACAATACCATTTTCCACTTTTTTCTGAGTAGTTAATTGGAGAGAAGAGCCTCATGGACTTTCCTGCACAGGCTGGCTTTGAGCCCATGAGATGCCACCCTACCCAACCACAGAGCTGCTTTAAGCTTCTCCCTTAGGAGATAGAAAGCCCCACAACATAAGAATCCTGCTGCTGGCTCTGCTGCTCACATGTTCTCATGCCCAGCAGAATCTTCAATTGTATCAGTACCAGGTAGCCTGAATATGGTGTTATGGGGAACTAGTGTGTGGGGGGAAACTGTGTGTTTATATGTCTCTTTGACTGAGTGTCAGTGTGTCTGTCTCACATTCACTTTTGTGCATCAATCACATTTCTTAATAGATTGCCCTATGTGTCTATATTCAACCATTAGTCTTCTATTTTTAGCTCTTCCTTTGTCATTGGACAGTAATATAAAACATAGTTAAGAACACATGGACCACATGATCTGTGATTTTTGCCATGATATTTCATATAAGCTTAGGTATTAAATTTTTATAATTGTGTGTGTGTGTGTGTGTGTGTGTGTTACTTGGACAAACAGATCTCCATGTGGTCATTCAATTAAGGAATAGAATCTCCTCCTAAAAATACTCCTTTCCTGAATCTCTCTCTTCAAATTGATTAATACAATGCAGTTAGAATCAGAGACTCTGGATATTTCCAGTAATTTCTCTTCTGAAAGACAGGAGTCTAGGAACTCAGAATCTGGAGAGGGAACCCTCCAGGTCATCACAAGCAGGTTACTTGAACCCCTGAGTGTTTGGGGAGCAAAACTGAAGATCCATCTTCTAACTTTCCCGATGGGGTGTTTCTCATTCAGTCAGGACAATGGCACACCTATGCCCTAGCAGCTGATAATGAAGAGAAAATCCCAGAGGTTGGAGAACTGAGACTCTATGCAATCTTCTGTGTACTAGATATTGTCATATATTACTCTTCCAGTTTTATATCAAGTAAGTTGTGCCTCCTCCACAATACAGGTCCCAATGTCCTGCATTGCAGCCAAGTTTGCAAGGAATATTTTGCATTGGGTGGGGAATCTGAGGACCTATACTTCATCCTTCTGGAACCTACTTTCATAGGCTCTGATGTCCAAATCCTCATCTAAGGCCCTGTGGAATCACAAGCCTGGTTTTTCCTAGCAGTCTGCAGGTTAACCACCAGGCAGTATATTAACTAATTGACAACAGACAAAAGAACAGGATGGAAAGAGCTTTTCTTGTAAAATGGGAATGATAAGTCATTAGATTTTCACCCCTTGGCCTGGTTTTGAATCTTCACAACCTTTAATATGATAGCGCAAACCTTCTGAGCAGTGAAGTTTAATGACTGATTTAACGTCATAGACCTAGTCACCAAGATTCTCAACATGACAAATTCTCAGTATAAGAAATATTTTAAACACACTTAAGGAAAACAGCATTGAAAAGGAGGTATGTGTGTGTTTCTGTGTGATTGTGTGTTGAGGGGGGATTGTGTGAGTTTTTCTCTGGATGTTCTATGCTTTCCATGAAGATCACAATCAATTCCAGATAAAATGCTCCAGAGTAAATATTTGCTATCTTCATAAGCCTAAGCTGAAGAGCTAGCAGTGAGCACGGGTGCTTTGGGAGCAACAGAACAACATGGTGAAGAATGCTTTGCAAATGAGTTTGTGAGTGAATACACTCCCAGTGACATGAAGGAAGGAATCCATGGAGGAGGGAGGGGTTGGATCTGAGCAACAGAATAGCTCTCTATCCCAAGCAGGTAGATTCCTTCATTATCCTCCCTACCAATGTAGGGCCAATCTGCAGATTATCTGTCCTAGACAGAAATGAAATTTAAAAACAAAAATCACCACTCCATGATGATGTGCCGTGATTCTGAAAATCACTAGAGCTCTGCACAGGAAGGAGTTCCTAAAGCAAGGAGGAAAAACAACCCAAAACAACCCAACAGACAAAATGAGAACTGCCCAGGGCAGAAATCTGATACACAAATCAGCAGAGCACCCCAAGAGTGGACATAGGAAATTTAATGACAAGATATTATGTAATCGAATGTTCTCAAATTGCATCTAGATGATCCAATATTTTATAACTGGTACAAATGTGTGCAATGATGGATACAGATAAAAGAACTCTTCTGTTATGCTGTTGTTGTTGCTGTTGTGGTGTTAAAGGACTGGTTCTGAACGCCAACATGGGCATTTCCATGCATATAAAAGTAAAGATGGTGTTTATAAAGTATGCTGTGAGTATCTGGTGGTCTGGGGATAAGTCAGGGCTCCCTCCACTGCTGTGTCCTAGCTGATAAACAGATTTTGCACATGAGGGGTGGGATCTTAGACAGCTTCTGCCCACAAGGATTGCATCCTTGTGGACAAGACACTGACCCTCGCAAGGGCACAGGCCCAGTCCACTTCCCTTCAACTCCTTCTGTTTCCAAGCCCTCTGTGTTGCTATGGAGGTCCCAATGAAATAGTCTGTTTTATGTTATAGTCTGTTATAATTTTTTTCCATTTCACTTAAAACAGTTCTGCCCAGACTGATCAGATCAATTAATGGAGCAAGATTAACAAACCGAAAGTACATTCCAGCACATAAGTAGTTTGATAACAGTGGCATTTTAGATTAGAGAATAAACAGCGTCTCAAACTGGTGATGTAAGCACATCTCATTCTTTAAATGATGATAAATTCCAAACCAAAATCCTACAACTTCATTAAAAGATACTTTATTTCAGATCTGTATTGTATATACTCCCCAAGTTTACCAGCGGATTTGAACATAGTTGTGGTCCTTTTTATTCCACATATGCTCATGGTCATTTTCTTTCTTCTTTATTATTTGTAAATAGACCTTAGAAGGATAAGTGTGCTTGTCTCCATAATCTTGGTATCATTGTCACATTTCAGAAAAGGCAGTAACTCCCTAATATCATCAAATAATCTTGATATGTCAATATGTCTCTCTGTTTTGTTGTCTTGAATTGATTGATGTAGCATACAAATCACATCCATACATTCTGTATGGATATGACACTTTAGGCACTATTTACTTTACCACATTTTGCTAAAGAAACCAGTGGTCCTGTGGAGTCTCCTAGAGTCTGGAATTTTTTGTGTTGTTACCTAAGAATTCTTGCTTTTGGTTTTGTAAGATGTAGTCTGGCAATTTAACTATTTTGGCTAAACTTGTGATCCTCTTGCCTGAGCTGCCCACTTCCTTTATTTTTTAATTTTTATTTAATTATTTTTAAATTGTATTGTAAAGGTCTTGTAAGAAGACGGGAGTATTAATAAGTAATGTAAAGAGTACATTTCTTGGGGCTGGGAAGTTGGCTCAGTGGTAGAGCACTTGCCTTGCATGCTTGAGGCCCTGGGTTCGATTCCTCAGCACCCCATAAGCAAAAAGAAAAAAGCTGGAAGTGGGGCTGTGGCTCAAGTGGTAGAGTGCTAGCCTTGAGCTGAAGAGCTGAGCGACAACGCTCAGGCCCAGAGTTCAGGCCCCACTACTGGACCCCCCAAAAAAAAAAAAGAGTACATTTCTTTTTAAAAAGTGTTACCCCTTCCCTCATTTTTTCTGAATTTTCCCCTACCAATACTCTACTCCTACCTGGTACACATCATTTCCAACATGATATCTATAGTGTCTAGTGAGTATCATTATTGTATTGGTTCACCATTTTTTGTTTTGGTTGGTTGTGGGGCTTGAACTCTGGGCCTCAGTGCTGTCCCTGAGCTCTTCAGCAAAAGGTGAGTGCCACAGTGCCACTTTGGTTTTCTGGTGGCTAATTGGAGATGAGTCTCAGGAACTTTCCTGCCCGGGCTTGCTTTGAACCTCGATCCTAAAATCTAGGGCTCCTGAGTAGCTAGAATTACAGGTTTGAACCACTGGCACCTGGCTTGGCTCACCTTCTGTCCCAACATTTATGTGATTCACCTTCCCTTCCCAAGACAAAAGGGTGCAGAAATCAAAAGACCAGGTTCCTGTAGTTGTCCACCATGGCATCCCTGTACAGAGCCCCCTAAGCCAGGGTCCAGCACAGCCACTTGGCTGGCAAGAAATCCATGGTCACATCATCAAATGTCAGTTGTTTCAAAGAAAAAGACAAAAGCGCACAGTTTGAACATGTGCCCATTGGCAGTTTTCTATACATGGCACAAGAAATTGAGAGAATTAAGTTTACAGTTCTGATACATATGAGCTACACAAGAGATTTTAAGAACACACTTTCAAAATGTTGTAGAATTTCCTGGAGTATAACATAGCTGTTGAGGCTTGGGTATTCCAGCCAAGAAAAAAAAAAAAAAAAGGCTGGGAAGGTGGCTCAGTGGTAGAGTGCTTGCGTTGCATGCATGAGGCCCTGGGTTCGATTCCTCAGCACCACATAAGCAAAAAGAAAAAAGCCGGAAGTGGCGCTGTGGCTCAAGTGGTAGAGCGCTAGCCTTGAGCTGAAGAGCTGAGGGACAGCGCCCAGGCCCAGAGTTCAGGCCCCACGACCGGACCCCCCTGCAAAAAAAAGGAAAGGGAAAAACAGTATGAGACAATAGAAGACTTATCTTTAAGGGTGAGGGGTGAACAGGCAGAAGTGAAGCTTATCCAGGCTTGGGGAAGTCCACACATGGTGAAGAGGGCAAGCTGGCACAAAGGCAGTTCACCTAACCCTAAAGAGGCAGATGGGAATTAGCCCATTCTATAGGAGGGGTGAGTGGCCTTTGTCCTCTCTTGCTTGCAGATGGACCCTGAAAACTTGGTGGTAAATTGAGTGATATGATTGGTATTGCTAGAACTGCCCCTTGGATGTATTAAACATTTTTAAAAAAAGGTTTACAAAGAGGGTAAAAAAGTTTATCTGTGTAATGCGACTTGGTTTCAATGCTATACTGATATTGGATATGTGTTTCAAAAGACAAAAAGATGTTAAGTCTAGATTCTTGGTACAGTGCTGTTGATTGTAATTATTGCATTAAGGAAAACTGTCATTTGAGTTCAAAAGTTTTCTAAGAGGTAATGCAGAATAAAAAAAATAAAATGTATCTTTTAAAACAAGAAGACAAGAGGCAATGTGTGTTACCTAGCCCCTCAAGATTTTATTTCTTTTATTTGTTTTTGTACGTCATGGGGCTTAAACTCTGGTCATGGGTGTTGTCCCTCAACTCTTCAGCTCAAGGAAAGTGCTCTACCATTTGAGCCACAGTGCCACTTCTGGTGTTCTTGTGGTGAATTGGAGATTAGAGTCTCATGGGCTTTTCCTGTCCAGGCTGGCTTTGAACCGGGATCCTCAGCTTTCAGCCTCCTGAGTAGCTAGGATTACAGACATGAGCCACCGGTGCCTAGCTTTCCCTCAAGATTTTAAGGGGTTCTTCAAAATGCAAATGAAAACTAAAGTGTGAAGTATTAAAGCAGAGGTGAGAAGAAGGCTGTCATTTACAATCTCTTGGAGGACTATGGAAGATCCTATATTGTTAAATTACAAGGTGCAGAAACTATTGAGCAATCTCACACAAAAATGGAAGCTTTGAAAACTAGAACCAACTTCTCACAGAGACTGGGAGTAGAATAGCTGACCATGTGACAATTCATAATAATTTTTTTCAAAGATTTTATTTGATTACAAATTATATTGCTGTTATTTTGAAGTACAATGTGATGTTCTTTGTTTTCATTATGCATTGCTTGCATATCTAACATCTGGAACGCATTTTTCTTTGTGTGATGAGAAGACTGTTGAAGGGTCATGAAAGATATTACATGAAGTGAAATATCCTGGTACCGAAAGACATTGAGCAATCTCACACAAACATGGAAGCTAACAAAAACAGAAGTAATTTCTCACAGAAGTTGAGAGTAGAATAGCTGTTAGCAGAAGCATGAGAGATTGGTCCATTTTGTCAGGACTCTCTGTTCAAGATTTTGGTCTTCTTAATCCTTTGGTCAAATTGACCGAGTCAGTGTGGGCTTGAGCAGTGTAAGGTACACTCCGGGAGGGCCCCATACAGATGACTATTCTCTCCCCCCCCCCCGCATCTGTATACATCTTCTACCAGTACCTGTGTGAACTATATAACTGGCATACCTGGAGGCAGTCATCTCCCCCTTCTCTGAGATCACATATTGGTCTGCCCCTGGTCACTCCTCTCATCTGACTGTGGGAGGGTCCCAGGCTCTGAGATCATAGCCACATCAGAGGTTGCCACACCTTCTCCCACCTGGCCACAGCTTTCCCCCACCTGACCACACTTTCTCCTCACCCATGCCCTAGATAAGACATGGCCCAGGGGTGAATTGGCCATTTCTAGCCACCTAGAATCCCCAAACTGGCCTTAAACCAGAAGTTCAGAAATAAACAGCTCTTTGCCTGAATAACATGTGGTGTTCTCATTGAGCACCTACCTAATTAACCTAACATGAAGATTTTCCAGTGTGGCAAGTGCTTAAACATCACAGAGTGATTATATGGGCAAATACCTTCACTGAGAGCAGTTTACATAGAAATAGCACATCAGACAGAGAAAAAGGTGACAGGAATCAAAGGGTTGAGTCCTGGTGTCCTGGAATCAAATTGAATATGGAATCTATACAATGTATAGATTACTCTGTGCAAAGTTCCATGTTTGGAGTTGTCTGCCTATGTTGTTCCAATTGGTTAACCATGGGGAAAGACAGGTGAGCCTGAAGTCTACTTTCTTTATGTGATTAAATAATTTGCAAGTCATAGAAAACATCTACTGTTTCCTGTGATTTCAACCCAGCCCTGAGGAAAAATCATAGCAAGAATTGAAAGTAAGAGATTTTGAACACTTCCTCAGATTCAATACACTCCTGAGTGATGGTAACGAGAAAAGAATCTAATTGGGTGCTGGATACAGAGCTCCCCCAACTCTTGATTCCTCTGCATGATGTCATGGAATCCAGAACCAAGAGCAAGTCTTAGTCTTAACTCCTCTGTAACAAAGTGACTCTGGGAATACTAATGCTCTAGGGGACAGCCTGAGCCAGGGAAAGGTTCAAATCATGAACCTGTGCCGAATGCCTCTACCTTTCTATTCCTGACCAAAAATAGGATAGCTTCTTATAAATAGACTTTCTCTGAAGGACATGAGAGGGTGATTACTATCTGGTGATTACTGAGCTGAGTGAAAGAACAAGTAAGGGGACAAGGGCAGCTGAGGACAGGCATCTTCCTTCTCAGGTCCTCCTCACCAGCCAGGAGCTCAGTCAGTCTCATCTTCACTAGCTGCCTCAGGACAAGAGAGCAGAAGTTGATCTCCCTTGTAGATACACATTCACTGCCACAGTCCATAACTCGCACAAACTAATGCTAATACTAATACCCAAGCTACTTTCTCTCCATCACCCCGTGTCCACTCCACTATCCTGATAACCCAATTCCTTGTCATCACTACACCATTATCTGCCTAACAGGGACGAAGTTATCAGTACTCTCTCAGTCACTATACCCTGAAAACCCATCCCAAACTTCTGGATTACCATGTCTAAGGACATCTACATGAAGAAGAAGATATACAACCTATGTTTCATGGAATTTTATTAATATATTCACCTTTTCCTTGTGTTTGTGCTGATACTTAGCCTTCAATTCATGATGCTTTAGTGTCCTTTAGCTTTTATGCTCAAGCTTGGCACTCTACTCCTTAACCCACATCTCAAATTCTGACATTGTTCTATTCAGTATCACGAGTCCCCTCACCTGTTGGAGGGAGAGTACTTGTGTTCCCTGTTATCTTTTCTCTTCCAAGATGTTTACAAACCCTACATTGGAAAAACTACAATATTTAGAATTTAAAATATTTTAAAAATTAGTTTCATAACTTAATTGAATATTTTAATGAAATTTTGTAACATTTACAAATGTATTCATTACCTTATGGATATAAATGTAACCCCTCTGTACATCATTGTAGCAATTAAATTTAAAAAATAAAACTATTGCTCTCTCTGCCTTTTTCTAGCTCTCTCTCTCTCTTGCTCTTGCTCTTTTCTAGCTCTCTCTGCTCTAGCTCTTTCCTCTCTCTTTCCCAGCCACGTGGAGTGCCAACCTTGCCTGGTCCCATCAGGTCTACTGAATAAACCTACCTCTTACCTGAATACCACGTGAGTGCTGCTGTTCTTACCCCTCTTTCTGCTCTTTTCTAGCTCTTTCCTCTCTCTCTCTCCTCTCTTTCCCAGCCACGTGGAGTGCAAAAAAATAAAAAAAAGATTAAAAAAATAAAACTATTACAGAATGTAAAAAATGAGGAATATAGATTAAGATAGAGCAGTCCCATGGATAAAAGCAGCATTCAGAACCTCAGTATGTACATACCTCTACAGTGGCTTCTCAGATTTCCCATCTCTTAGGACTTTGACAAGAAACTTAGAATGTCCCAACTACTCACAAATGTGACACGTGGCTCTGATTGACAGTTGAAATAGAAGGCAAGACATGCCTCATTTCATCACTGTGGTGACAGGTCATCATGGAATGTTTCACACTGAATACCTGCCGGCAGACAGTTTATCATGGATAGTTTTATGTGGAAAAAAATAAATCCCAGAACCACATGTTATACTAATACATGCTTATAAAAGTTTTTTAAATGGCCAAAAGTGAGCAGCTTTTGAAATGCACTCATTGATTTTGAAAATTTCAGTGTGAATTAAGCATAAAGTTGACATGCAAAAAAGTAAAATAAAATACAACCTGTTTACTTGATTTGAAATATCAACTTTACCAATTTCTACTTTGAAATATCAACCTTACCAATTTCTACTTTTCTTGAGTTTCATATAGTTCTAAAATAAAGTTTGCAATTCTTTCAAAGACAGACATATATATAATATGTAAATGTATATATATTGCTTTGTAGTAAGAAATAAGATTACATTTCATTCATTTGAAATATTAAATCAGTGCTATGTATAAATGAGTACAATCTCATCCAGTCACTTGAGTCCACCCAGACTCCTCTATAACACCTGTCAATTTATCAGACCTTTTACACAATCATTGACTCTCCTGGGGAAGCTCATCTCAGGAGGAGCCATGGTGGAATAGGACACAAGACCCATATCAGGCCCTTGAAAACAGGCACACAAATGAGGAAACTCATTTATTGTGTAATCAATTCTCAAAGAAGGGATAAATTTAAGTTTAAATTTTTTGGAATTGAAAAACAATGAAGTGAAGTGCTCTATTAAGAAAAAGACTTGAAAGAAAGGAATTTAGTTGATTCAGAGAGTAAATCACATTTCACCTCACAGTGAATAGTTTCTCTGATACATTAGCACCTTGAGCAAGTATTTCTGGTTCTCCAACCCAGCTTGTTCCTCCCTTACAACCTGCAGTGTGTCTGAAATCCAGGCAGTAGAAAACTGTTTGTCATTCTAAAGTATTCAAGGTAGTTTGGGGACTTATTAATTGGCCAGGCACCCATGGCTCCCACGTGTACTCCTCTATTCAGGAGGCTGAGGTCTGAGGCTCTTCAAAGTCAACCAAGGTAGGGAAGACATTGAGGTTATTATCTCTAACTCATGAGGTTATTATCTCTAACTCATCCCCAAAGAACCTGAAGTGATATGGCTCAAGTGCTAGAGTTAGTCTTCAGCATAAAAGCTCAGAGTCAGCACCTAGCCCTACATGTAAATTAAAGCATCTAAAGCTGCTGGGCACAGGTGGATCATACCTGTACACCTGAGATTTGAAGTTTGAGTTTTGAGGTCAGTCTGGGAACAAAAGTCCAGGATACTCATCTCCAATTAATCACCAAAAAATTCAGAAGTAGAAGTAGAAATGTGGCTCAAGGGGTAGAGCACTGACCTTAACATGAGCTCAGGGACAGTGTTCATGACCTGACTTCAAGCTCTGTGACTAGGAGACATGGAGCGGGCATGGATAGAGAGAGGAAAAATATTTTAAAATGAAAAATATAATTTTGAAAATAGAAAAAAAACTGAAAGAATTATTTCATAAGATACAAGGAAAAATGAAGAATTTCTTTTAAGGAGAAAAGAACAAAGCGAAAAAGGTCAAAGTAAAACCAAGCTGATCTTACCAAAACTTTACCCCAACCACCACTGCCATCAACAACAAAAACCTTTAGTTTTTCTTTCTGCCAGGGCGGTCATTTGTCTAGAACTGAAAATTCACAGTCTATGTTAAGATGCATCTTCATGCTCTGATCCCTTGGGCTGTGCAGCCTTGGGGAAATGGATAGAATGTGTGTTATTGACTTTTCTTATTTCCTTTGTGTTATGTGCCTAGTCATGGTGATGGGGGCGTGACCACAGGCAGTGGTAATCACTCGTGAGTCTCTTTCTCACAGGAGAGGAGGTGCAGAATTCAAGATCTTCACCAGCAGCAATTGATGCTGGTTTCTCATTCTTTCTTTCTTTCTCTCTCTCTCTTCTTTCTCTCTCTGTTGCTTGCAAATAAAGTTGGGTTTTCTCAATTTTAAGAACAGAGTTACATAATGCTTATAATATTACTTCGGGAATTCAGATTTTTTATTTTAATTTTATTGTCAAAGTGATATACAGAGAGGTTACAGTTACATAAGGGAATAAATTTACAGGTTCTTATAGACTATAGTATTCATAGATTCATAGGTTTATAAAATACACAGATTTACACCACATACATTTCTAAACAAAGGGAATAGGGATTTGTCTACACACTCTAAGTAAAATTAGAATTCAAGCTTAAAAGCTGAAGTCATTTAGCTAGTTTTAAAGTGAGAAGACAAACACTTCTAAGCTATTCTCATTCGTCCGAAGTGTTCTAAGGATGTCCTCTCTTTAGAGGACAGCATTTCTAGGCAACCACAGACAGTTTGACCTCAATTGTTTCCTTATGATAATGATTGTTCCTGTTTTGTCTTTGAAAGACTTTCACGTTGTTTTCCCTAAGAAAATCAGTTTTAAGTGTATTCAGGCAGTACAATTTGTGACTAGAGCCATCTTCTAATAGGGTTATTAGTGTTCAGAGACTCAGGCTCATTTCTCTTGCATGACCCTGTTCTTCCAAACCCCCTGGGGCTGGGGTTGTTCTGCTGTCTCCAGATGGGTGTGTGAGAAGCTTCATATGTCAGTGATAGGGCTTCTGGCTCTGAATGGCTTTGACGTCTTTCAAGGCTCTTCTCTGCCTTCCCTGTAACTGTTCTGTTCCCTGGTTCGCAGACAGCAGCACCATCTGTGAAGAGCAGGGACTACTATCCTGCTAACCACTTCCCTCTTGCCCCATTTTCTTTTTGAGATAGAGTCTCTGCTATCATTCTTAGGCTGCTCAGAGGGAAAGGCATTTTCCTCTGATGTTTTATCTCTGTTCCCAAGGCAAGAGCAGCAGTCTTTGCTAGGTATGCTGGGAACACAGTAGTATGAACTTTCTGTGCAGCCTCCTCTGGCATACCAGACCCCATATCTTCTAAGCTTCATTCCAGGCTCACTGCAGCCCTGTCTCTTGCTAACCCTGCAGACTCTGTTCTCATCCTGGGGCTCTGCAGAGGGCAGGGCTTTTGCTTTACAGCTGTCTCTTCATAGCTCGTCAGGAGGGAGAAGCAGTTGAGGGCAGCCACTGAAGTATGCTGTGAGATACTGGGAATGGAGCTCCTCTGCAGGAAGCAGAGGGGAATGGCAGGGAGGCGGCACTGCGTCTCGCTGCACATTGGCAGAAGAGACTGAAATGGTCATGTTAAACTTGATCTCTTTACAAGAAAAGTGGGAAGGTTTGTGACATTTGGGTATGGTTGAACACAGCAGGTGCACTGATTTAGTTTCACAGGGCTGGCACTATCTTGTTTTAAGCCATCTTTTATCAGAAAGTAAGTGGCCATCACTTCATCAAATATTCTCTGTAGTACCAATGTGTAGGTCTGAAGTTTGTTGGATCCCATGAAACACATTCTGGTGACAATTGTCCGACCTAACTTGTTGGACAGTGGCTCACCTGGACACACTCAGCCTTCCTCAACTCTATCAAACCATTACCTGGTGTGTATCTGGCCTCTGCTGTGGGTTTACAGTTAGCAGCTGTGAAAGGATGTTATGTCCTTTTGCAGTCAGGTGATATGGTACATCATACCTGCCCTGTATAATTGGTATACATAGTTGGATGGAAGTGGTCCCTTTAAATGGGAATTTTCTTGTAATCATAAAAACCAAGCTGGTGCCCAGGCCCCAGAGATCCACCTTGAAACCTGTTTCAGGTTTCAGGGGCATGGAATATGTAGGCACCACACATTTCTGTGAGCAACTGCCCTGGGGCAATCCTCGGGCTTAACCCAAAGTCATTAGTATTGCCATTTTCATCCAGTAGGATGTTGTCAGGCTTTAGGTCAAGGTGGGCCATCCTATTCAGATGAAAGTACTGCACAGGAGTTACTATCTGCTTCAGAAACTTAGATTCATTCTCAAATAGGTGGCATGATGCTCTGATCCACTTTTGCGGGTTTCCCTTGGTGGCCATTTCTATTACCAGGTAGACATGTTTCTCTCCCTGGATCACTTGGAACACTCTAATCATGTGGGGGTGATTCAGAGCCTTAACAATATCCACTTCATTTTCTACCAGCATACGGTAGTCTTCTCGCTCCAGTATTTTTACTGCTACCTCACTGTCTGTGAGGCAGATAGGCCTTCACTTCCCCATAGTTGCCATAGACAATGTACATGCTGTACATGGTATTGACTGGCAAGGATCTCATCTTCCCTGGAGGAGAATGTAGTGTATCCATTGTCATTTGACTCCATTTTCTTTATGGGATGGCAGGGAATCAACCCTAACTAAACTTAGCTCCTTAAATATGATGCATAGTAAATCTTAACTATACTTAGCTAAGTAAATACAGTAGGTAGCAAATCATAATTAAAATTAGCAAAATCAATGTGTTGGGTATCAAATCTTAATGAAACAGCTAAATCAATTCAGTGGTACTATATCTTAACTGAAATTAGCACAATCTAAACTACAGAATAACAGAAATCCCCAAACCCACACAACACAAAACCTCCCTCCCCAGCTAAAAAAGTATCAACCTAGCTCTGACTTAGTCCAGTAGTCATCAAAGGAGATCTCAGCACTGCACAGAAACTACCTACCTTCTGGAACCACTGCAGAGACCTCACAATGGCATGTGAGATCAGTGAGGAAATGGACCAATCCAGCTGGACCCAGTGACATCAGGGAAGAATGGGCCAATTACAGCCGGGGTCTAGCTCTTAGACCTTGAGGACTGTTGTCAATGACTTCAGGTAGGTCAAGGTGGATGACTATGTTCATCACCATGGCAATGTTTTGGGACAGTGGCCAAGCACCTCTCTCCTTCTTCAGGGCCATGGGATCCTAGGATCTGCTCCTGCACAGACACTAACCCCAGGCTCCCAGTGCAAAGACCTCAGTTTTCTTGTGGGTAGGTCCTAGGACTTGGTCCAACAATGTGTGAATCCATGGTGCACCACAATGAAGTCCTAGGCACACCAGAGCTTATCAAAGAAACTACCAGAGTGATATCCAGATTAAAAATTAAACCCTGATTCTTTATGTTTGATGCCATACGATTTTATTTTTAAAAAACTCAAAATCTCTGGCACACCACTTGAAGAAATGATTTATTAAAAGTAAAAGGCTGTAAGAATATACAAGATGAAACCACAAAGCAAACAAACTCTCAGAATAAGAGAAACTTCAAACCTATAACTGAGGTACAGGAGGTATTGCTAAGAAAGGATACATTGTAATAAATATGGCCAGGAAGGATTCAACCAGGCATGGGAAAGGGAAAGTCAGGAGGTGAAGCCAGGTGCAGGCTGCATTTCTCTACCTGCTGTGGATTTCCATCATTTACATGTACATTTCTCTTCTTTTATGCAGGATTCCCTGCACTGGGACCACTGGGTCACTGGGTCTTTATTCTCTCCCACTTCACTTGGTGGTGGAAATATCCCCTTCCACTAGGAGTTACTGGCAGATAATACCATCTATGAGAAAAATAATTTATCATATGATTCTTGCTTTGCAATCAAGAGGCAGTGGGTTGATATTTTCAAATTAATGAAAGGCAAGGTCTAGGGGAGTGGGTTCCAGTGGTAGATCCTCTGCCTAGTGAGAGGGATCTAATTTGAAACTAGAGATTCTACATTTGAAACATAGAACTTCTCTTTTAAAAATATGTAACTAGCCAGGGGTCAATGGCTCACGCCTATAATGCTAGCTACTCAGGAGGCTGAGATCTGAAGATCATGATTCAAAGCCAGCCCATGCAAGAAAGGCCATGAGACTCCTATCTTCAATAAACCACCAGAAAACTGGAAGTGACACTGTGGCTCAAGTGGTAGAGCACTAACCTTGAGCTGAAGAGCTCAGGGACAGGGTCCAGGCCCCAGAGTTCAAGCCCCACAACCAACAACAACAACAATATGTAACTAGTTATTGTTTATAGCTGGATTTTTTTGGGGGGGGTCCGGTCATGGGGCCTGAACTCTGGGACTTGGCGCTGTCTCTCAGCTCTTCAGCTCAAGGCTAGTACTCTACCACTTGAGCCACAGCGCCACTTCCGGCTTCTTTTCTTTTTGCTTATGTGGTGTTGAGGAATGGAATCCAGGGCCTCATGCATGCAAGGCAAGCGCTCTACCACTGAGCCATTTCCCAGCCCCCATAGCTGTTGTTTTATAACAATAAAGCCTTATTTAGATTTACCAGCATGTCCACTTCATTGCTTTTATTTCAATTTTTGTGTGTTTGAGAGGGCTACTAAGATTGAATTTTTTACCTTTTTGCTCTTATTTGGCTTTTTCTTTTGGGAAAGATTCAGGGCGGGGAGAGGGCTTGTCCTGGTACTTGAACTCAGGGCATACATGCCATCCCTAAGTTTTTTTTTTTTCCCTCAAGGCCTGTCCTCTATCACTTGAGCCACAGCTCTACTCTGGCTTTTTGTTTTGTTTTGTTTTGGTGGTTAATTGGAGATAATCTTCAAAATTTAGAATCATGAGTAGTTAAGATGACAGGCCCCCAGCTATTGGTACTCAGCTCAGCTCTCATTTTTTGAGGAAAGTTTTTCCCTTTTAATTTTTTAATTTTATTTTTTGTCAGGTGTGGTATTGAACTCAGGGCCTGGACACTGTCCCTGAGCCTCTTTGTGGTCAAAGCTAGTGCTCTACCACTTGGTTTTTGAGTGGTTAATTGGAAATAAGAGTCTCATGGGGACTTTTCTGACCAGCCTGGCCTTGAACTGCAATCCTCAGATATCAGCCTCCTGAGAAACTAGGATTACATGCATGAGCTACTGGTGTCCAGGTTTTCTTCTTTTGGAAAGGTTGGATGATAGTCTTACTTTTAGCACTTTAACTTTGTTGCTCTTGCTGTCTGCTGTCCTCCTACGTTTCTGATGAGAAATTGGTCATAATCTCATTGAGGATCTCTTGTGTATGATGAGTTGTGTGTATTACTCTGGAGGTTCTCTGTCTTCAACAATTTAATTACAATGTGACAGTGTGGATTTCTGAGTTTATCCTACTTGAAGTTTGGTTATTTTATTTTTTATTTTATTTTATTTTATTGTGAAAACACTGTACAGAGGGGTTACAATTACATGTGCAAGATAATGAGTACATTTCTTACAAGCATTGTAGCCTCCTCCTTTGTTTCTCCTTCCCATCCCTTCCCATCCTCCCTCCGACCCCCCCCCCACCGAATTCTCCTTAACCCCCCCCCACCAAAGTTGTAAAGTTTGTTTTTTGACACAACGACTTGTACATCTCATTGTTGCAGTGGGTCCACCTGTATTCCTGTTTTAACGATTTGTTTTTTCCCTTCCCCTCCACAAATTATACCAACATCATATACAGTGAAAGCAGAGGTTATACCATGGGGAACGGTTGAAGTTTGTTGAGTTGCTAAATTCTTGTATATGTAGGTACATGCTTTAAATAAAAATTGGGAAATTCATTATGACTTCAGGGACTTTAATAATGCATATATTTGTGTCTGGTTCATTACTTTTATGTCTATTGTGTTTATTAGTTGTAGACACTAGATGTAACAATGAGAAAAAAGAAAAGCTTTATTTTTGAAAGTTAACACGTTAGTGTGAGTGGGGGTTAGAGAATGTGTATACATACACATACACATTCCTGCTTCAAACAAGCTCTCTAGAGGAGTTTGAGAACCACTAGCTAAGGTGGAGCCCCTCAGGCTATGGTGGGGAATTTGACTTTTATTCTGAAACAGAAGTTCTTAAAGGTTGGGGGTTGGAAAGTGACTTAATTTGGTTTAAGAAACATAAAAACTGGGTGCCAGTTGCTCATGCCTATAATTCCAGCTACTCATGCAATTGATGTTAAAGGATTGTGGTTTGAAGCTGGTCCAAGCAGGAAAGCCCATGAGACTGTTTTGTCAGTCATGGGGCTTACCAAACACCAGGAAGTGGAGCTGGGGTTCAAATGGTAGAGCACCAACTTTGAGTTAAAAAAAAGCTCAAGGATCTGGGTGATGGTGGTGGCTCGTGCCTGTAATCCTAGCTACTAAGAAGGCTGAGATCTGAGGATTGGGATTCAAAGCCAACCAGAGTAGGGTAGTCAGTGAGAGTTTTATCTCCAGTTAATCACCACAAACCCTGAAGTGAAGTTGTGGTTCTAAATAGTAGAACACTAACTAGCTTTGAACAGAAAAGCTTAAGGACAGTGCCTAGGCCCTGAGTTAAAGTCACAATTGACAAGACAAAAAGAAACACAAACAAAAACACAAGGACAGCACCAAGCCCTAGGATCAGCATTACAAAAACAAATCATTTTCAACATTCCAACAAGTGACTAGGAAGTTAAATAATTTTCCAAATGTCTTTCTGCCAGTGAGGAGCAAAGCTAGGATTAGTTGGATGCCAGTGGTGGTGACTGATGTCTGCAATCCTAGGTTACTCAAGAGGCTGAGAGCTGAGAAATAACATTCAATGCCAGCTCTGACAGGAAAGTCTGAGATTTTTTTTTGGGGGGGGGGTCCGGTTGTGGGGTCTGAACTCTGGGCCTGGGCGCTGTCCCTCAGCTCTTCAGCTCAAGGCTAGCGCTCTACCACTTGAGCTACAGCACCACTTCCGGCTTTTTTTGCTTATGTGGTGCTGAGGAATCGAACCCAGGGCCTCATGCATGCAAGGCAAGCACTCTACCACTGGGCCACCTTCCCAGCCCCCTGAGATTTTTTTTATTTCAAATGATCAACTAAAAAGCTGGAAGTAGAGCTGTGGCTCAAGTGGTAGATCACTAGGCATGAGGACGAAACACTCAAGAATAGGCCAGACCCTGAGTTAAAGCCCCAGGAATGGAAACATAAACTATGAAACCAGAACCAGGCAAGAGTGCCTGTAATTCTGTGGCTGGCCAGGAGAGGATGCTGTAGAGTCATGGATTGGGCCAGGAGGCCCACCGCTGCTCTTCCTCCCCATGGGCTGACCTAGAGTCCTGAGTGGCAAACAACAGGCTACAGCTCAGTGACCAAGCAAGCCCAGCTGGCTTGGTCACCTGCTCAAAATCAAGCCTGGCAGTTCCTGGACAAATCCAGTGAACATTTGGAATATAAATCACCCCCAAGCTAAAGCATTTCAACATGTTCCCACCAGCTTTGGTGGACACCAGCTCCTGGAGAGAGTTGGAGAGGAAAGAAAGAACTTGTCCTGGCTCAGGTAGACACTATCCAGAATCTGAATTGCAGTGGAAGAGTGACTCTGAGTTGGAGGCTAGAAAGGAAATCCCCAAGCATTCCAGAAGGGAAAGGCAATGCCCCAGCTTGATTGGTTCGTGACATGTGTCTGGATGTTCTGGTGCCACTCCCTCCACTTCTCTACTTTCCAGTGTGTGATTGGTGGAGAGAGGGTGCATACACACATTGTCTTTCATGTTCACACCAATCCTGGGGCTTGAACTCAGAATCTGGGTGGTGTCTCATCTATTTTGTTCAAGGCTAGTGCTCTACCACTTGAGGCACAGCAACACTTCTGGTTTTCTGGTGGTTAATTAGAAGTAACAGTCTGAAAGACTTTCCTGCCCTGGATGGCTTTGAACCATGATTCTCAGATCTCAGCCTCCTGAGTAGCTAGGATGACAGGCCTAAGCCACCAGCTCCTGGCATACTTACAGCTTCTGCCTAAGCAGATCTCTCTGTTGCCAGCCTGGAAATCATACCATTACAATCATCCTCACTTGGAAGATAAACAAATGGGGGCTAGGGGCTGGGAAGGTGGCTCAGTGGTAGAGTGCTTGCCTTGCATGCATGAGGCCCTGGGTTCCATTCCTCAGCACATACCCAGAAAAAGCTGGAAGTGGGTGCCATGACTCAAGTGGTAGAGTGTTAGCCTTGAGCTGAAGAGCTCAGAACAGTGCCCAGGCCCAGAGTTCAAGCTCCATGACCAGCAAAAAATAAAAAATAAAAAATAAAAAAAGAAATGGGGGCTAATGGTTTCTGGTGATGAGATGGGAAATTGTAGACTGAGTTTGTGAATCAGCAGTTTGTTAAACAATATTAAAACAAGCCACACACTGGTGGTTTTTCGCCTGAGCAAAAAAGCCTGTGCGACTCTTATCTCCAATTAACCTTACAAAAAAGCCAGAAATAGAAGTTTGTCTCAAGTAGTTGAACACCAGACTTGAGCAGAAAACTAAGCAACAGAGTAAGCCCTAGTACCAACACACACACACACACACACACACACACACACACACACACACACACACACACACACATACAATCAATTATCAATCAATACAATGTGTTTAAAACATGCTGGCCCATAAACCAGCACCTCTAGAATGGTAGATCTATTCTTTCACAATCCGTGGCTCAAGGCTTTGGCCTCATTAGCTTGAGGTTCCATGATGAATGGCATTACCATTGAAGGTATCTAAAAAGCCAAGGCAAGGACACATAGTAGAAAAGGTTTTTGTATCCCCACCAGAAAGGTTGAAGGCCTGCACTTGTTACCATTCTTCTGGTTGACTTTTCCAGTTACTAACAACAAGATGGAAAATTGGGGACAGAGTCCATGAATAAGCAGTCTGTTAAAATAAATAAATAAAAAGGGACCTGGATGATGGTGGCTTATGCTTGCAATCCTAGATACTCAGGAGACTGAGATCTAAGGATCATGATTTGCAACTAGTCTGGGCAAGAATGTTTGTGAGCTTCTACTACTACTACTACTACTACTACTACTACTACTACTACTACTACTACTTTTTTGCCAGGCTTGGGCCTTAAATTCTGAGCCTGGGCACTGTCCCTAAGATCCTTTTGCTCAAAGCTAGCACTCTATCACTTGAGCCATTGTGCCACTCTGGCTCTTTCTGTGATTAATTGGAGATAAGAGTCTCATGGACTTCCATACCCTGGCTGCCTTTAAACCATGATCCTCAGATCTTAGCTTTCTGAGTAGCTAGGGTTACAAGTATGAGCCACCAGCCCTGGGTGTTTGTGAGACTCTTCTCTCCAATTAACCACCAAAAAAGCTGGAAGTGGAGCTGTGGTTCAAGTAATAGAGTGCTATACTTGAGCAAAAAAAACCTCAGGAATAGTACCCAGACCCTGAGTTCAAGGCTGAGGAACACAGAGAGAGAGAGAGAGAGAGAGAGAGAGAGACAGAGACAGAGACAGAGACAGAGACAGAGACAGAGACAGAGACAGAGATGAGACAGAGAGAAAGAGACACACAGAGAGACAGAGACAGACAGAGAAAGGCAGAGACAGAGAGAAAGAAAGACAGAGAGACAGAGAGGTAGCAAGGTGACTATGGAAGGAGAAACTCACCATTCATCAGATACATGTCAAATGCAAATGGTTCACAATGTAGTCTAGGAGCAGACAAGGCATCTATCAAAGTCTCAACTGATTATCTATTTGGGGAAGCCCAGTGGAAATCTAGTATATAAACAACTATATGAAGCACCCATAGCAAGATAAACAGTGCAGGTGAGAGTGCTTGTGAGTTGAGTGATGGTGAGTCACAGCTGTAATTCTAACTACTCAGGAGACTGACATCTGAGGATCATGGTTCAAAGTCAGCTTGGGCAAAGTCTGCGAATTTCTTATCTCCCAGTAACTAGCAATAAGTCATAAGTGAGAACTCAAGTGGTAGAATGCCAGCCTTGAGATACAAAAACTAAGCAACAGTGCCCAAATCCTGAGATCAAACCCATTCAAATCCCAGAATCCACACACAAAGAAGGTCTCTGTAAAGAAGTGGCATTGAAGCCAACACCTGTAGGATGAGAGGGAGCCAGCTTCAGGGGCAATATGGAAATGATCAGGCAGAGGCAATAGCTAGGGTGAAAGCCTTAGGGCTGGAATGAACTCATGACAAGGTGGAAAGGGTGTGTGGTTGCTTCCAAATGAGAAAGAGAATAAGGCTATGGCATGAGCAAGGTGGGGGGCTATCCAGGCCCTGGCTATAATCTTAGCTACTCAGGAGGTTGATATCTAAGGTTCATGTTTCAAAGCCAGCCCAGGCAAGAAAGTCCATGAAACTCTCCAGTAAACAACTCAGAAATAGCTGGAAGTGGTGCTTTGGCTCAAGTGATGGAGTGCTAGCCTGGTCTCAAGGTCAGGTCCCAGGTCCTAAGGGCAAGCCCCAGTCCTCAGACTTTAGCTTCCTGAGTAGTTAGGATTATAGGTGTGAGCCATCAGGGCCAGGGAACACCTTATTATATATTCTCATTTAATGCCCATGACTGTCCCATAGGAGGGCTCAGACTTGAAAGCAGCAGTTCTGGTTCAGTTTTAGTTCATGGTCAACTCTGTTTTCCCCCTGGAAGTAGACTTTTCTCTGGGAGGAGGATAAAGCTCAAGAAGCCCCTCCCCCTGCTTGGTGCATCCTATATTGCAAAAGTGATAAAAGAGGTCCCAGATTAAAGGTGTTATTAGGGCAGATTCCCTATTGTGGGAAGACTTGGCTGGTGTGCATCTTTGATCAAAAAGTGACTCTGGCCAGGCACCAGTGGCTCACACCTGTAATCCTATTCAGGAGACTGAGGTCTGAGAATCACAGTTCAAAACCAGCCTGGGCAGGAAAGTCCATGAGATACTTATCTCCAATTAACCACCAGAAAAACCGAAGTGGTACTGTGGCTGAAGTGGTAGATTACTTCCTGAGAGCTGAGGAACAGTGCCCAGGACCAGAGTTCAAGCCCTAAGAGAGACAAAAAACAGTGAATCTGGGAAGATAAAAACAAAACAAAACAAACCTCAAATCCAGATTCCTTCAAAATCATCTAGGGAGCAAGAAGAGGAGATTGGAAAGGGAGAGATTCTAAATACTTTCCTTTCTGATTGCTATACTTTGCTCAAGCAGTAATTACTGGATACAGTAGTTACAATGTGCCTAGCCTGGGAAGGTCCTCAGTTTACCTTCCCATGGTGGAGAGGTTTTTGAGCTAAAATCTTAAGGTCTCAGCTTTACATGGGCTGCTTAGCTCAGGGATGTAAGTTGGTCATACCATATAGGCCTCACAGGCTGTAAGGATTCTCATGGATAGTTAATGTAAAGGAAAGCCACAGGTGGTCCCCAAAGGTCATCTGAGTTTCTTATGAAAGGATGACTCTGGCTACTCTGTTACATCAGTCTGCTCAATATAAGAGACATATAATTTTATTGACTGCGTTATTCACTATAGTGAAAATGTAGAAACAACTCAAATGTCCACTGATGGATAAACAAAATGTGGTAAATCCATCCAAGGGAATATGATTGAATCTTAGAAAGGAATGACATTCTGAGCCACGCAATAACATGAATGAATCTATAAAATATAGCAAGTAAATTAGATATAAAAAACTATATGTTTCCACATCCATGAGGTATCAAAAAATAGGCAAATTTGCTGGGTAACCGTGGCTCACATTTATAATACTAGCTACTCAGAAGGCTGAGAACTAAGGATGGAGGCTTGAAGTCAGATTAGTGCCTGAGACTCCAATTTGTAAGAAATAAAAGGTACGTGAGAACAGCCAATATGAGTTCAACGCTTTATTGGGGGGCAGACCTGCCGGGCTGCTCCAAGGAAAAATGGAGGCAGCAGCCATGGACAGGTATAGGCTGAATTTAAACAAAATTTTAGTGGTAGTCTCATGGGTCATATGGGCAATCACAGGTCACATTGTATAAGACTATGGGAATTTGTGGGTAGGGTCAGTTCTGAGAAGAGGTGTTATGAGGGTGCTACATGGACTAGCTACTGAGCCTCCTGAGTAGCTAAGATTAGAGGCATGATCCACCACTGCCCAGTTTGATTAACTCTTGCATGTCATCCCCAGAAATGCAGACTCAGCCAAGGTGACCCAAGCCTTCAAAGTTTTGTTACAGGTGTTAAGACCAAGCTGTGATGTGAGAAAAACTGACCCCTTACTGTTTGGCCTGGAGCTAGAAGAAATGGGAGGCGAGAGTCATCAGGATGCCTGTCTAGGGCTGGGGTTGGTAAGTCACCAGAATCAGTAGTTGGGCTGGAGAGGCAGAGAATCAAGAGGGCACTGTGGAGTATGCCAGAGAGGAGGGTGTTGGAAGAAACAGTTAAGGAATGAGTACTGGAGCAAGAAGCCCATATTCTCTGTGGTCCAGCCTTTCTTCAGAGCCCTTACCACAGTGATGCACACATTTCACTGTCTTGGGTAACTGCATATTTGTTTAATGTTTCAGTTCCCAACCCCCATTTCAACTCCCAGGGTTTTGAACTGCCTCCACATCTTCCTGGAGCCTGGCACAGGGTCTGGCACACATGGGTGCTGGCCGATGGCTTGCCAAATAGGGCTGAATGGAGACAAACCCTGAATCTGAGGTTTGGGGAAGGGCTCAGCCTGTGCTGAGTGTCCAGTGGATATGTGTGGGACTAGACCTGCGTGAGGAAGGAGCCTGTAGACAGGCTTGGGTTACCTCCCCAACACTAGGCATGGCAGACAGGTGTCACAGGCTGGTGGGCGCTGACTGCAGTCTGGATTACATATGGGAGTGAACACACCCAACATCTAGTATCTTCTGCACGAAGAAACCTAGGACCTGTGGGCAGAATTGCACAGGGATTACTGTGTGGGCCTCATTTCACCACACAGGACACTGAAAGAATCCATTCTGGCCATGCCAGGGAACCATGCAGGGGCAGGCACATACAGGACAAGGACTGTTGTAAAGAGATTGATTAGTGGGGCCATGTTGCCCACGGGCTAGGGAGCAATACGGTGTCTACTCCTATATAGGTGATAGTTCATAACTCTGGGGCTAGTGGTAGAGGAGGTTCTCTGCAGGCGCAGGTAGATCTGGGCAGAGTGGGAGTGGCCAGCTATTCTGGTGGGAACTCTAGGGCTGGAAGGAGCTCAGCTCTGGGTGGAGCTGGAGGCTATGGGCTGCCCCAGGAAAGGCAGTGGGAGCGGCTGAGGATCTGAGGAGGGAAGAATGCCAAAAGACACTGTGATCCCTGGGTCAAATGAGATCTGGTTGTCCTCAGGGCCCTGCCAAGATGAGTGGGGAGTCCCAGACAACAGGGGCTGGGAATGGCAGGGATCTATCACTATCTGCAAAGCCCAAGGACTCCCTCCCAGCAGCAGCAGGAGGCCAGGATCGGATTCTGAAGCGCACTCAACCACGCCCAAACAGAGGCCTCTCACCAGCGTGTAGCCCGCACCATTTCAGCGCCCAACAAGAACTCAAATCTGCTTTCTCCCCGCCTGGTGGGCAGGGATGTGGAGGAGCGGGATACACTATTGTGGCGATGGAGGGGGTATCTCTGAGGTCGGACTCTCAGGTGGCACCCGGACAGACTGAAACATTCCAAAAGGAGGCGGAGGTCAACAAATATAAGCGTTTTCTAGCAATTGTAGAATACAGAATCGTGGATCTGATGGCTCCTCAGGGCCCAACATTGTTATTGGCAGCTGCAAACCCCCCCCATGGCAGTGAGTCAATGGTATCTTCTGGCTTACATCCTGGGGAGAGGCGGAAATGCTAGGGAATTGGGGCCTGGATGGTGCTGTGGCTGCCTGAGTTTGGTGAGTTGCGGCTTCCGCGACCCGGGGTCTTGTGGTGGGTGTGGAGCAGGGCTTCGGGGCCAGCGGGGCCGCCGGGGTCGGCGGAGTCAGAAGGGGGACGGCGATGGTGACTGGCTCTGAACTGGCAGAAGCAGTAGGGGCTTCTGCAGATGGGCGCCTTGGTACTGGAGGCCCTGGTCTTTCTACCCAACCTGGGGCTGTGGGCTCTGGACCACCAGCAACAGGCCGATGGCACCTCGTGGCCCGGGAGGTGGGATGGGGGGGTGGGGAGACAGGAGCTGTGCTGGTCCCCATAGCCGGTCAGTGAGTGCTTTGGTGCTGTGCGGCCTTCTCCCCTACCCAACATCACTCTGCAGCTCCTTTTCCCTCCTCTTCTGGTCGATGTCCTCAGAGGCAGCACCAGAAAAGTCGGTGCTTCTTCCTGTTTTTTTGGTTTGTTTGTTTCCCGGATGGAGTAAATTGAGGCTCTGAGGACAGAGATTTGACCACTCAGTAGTCAGAATTAGAACCCAGGGTCCTTGGTGCCCCATTCTGGGACTCTTATTTCAAATTTCCATACTTTACAATCTGGCCTCCTTTCTGCTGCCCTCTCCTGTCCCCTGACCTCGTCCAGTGTTCTCTTTCTTTTTTATTTTCTTTTTTTTGGGGGGGTTCGGTCGTGGGGCCTGAACTCTGGGCCTGGGCGCTGTCCCTCAGCTCTTCAGCTCAAGGCTAGTGCTCTACCACTTGAGCCACAGCGCCACTTCCGGCTTTTTTCTTTTTGCTTATGTGGTGCTGGGGAATCGAACCCAGGGCCTCAGGCATGCAAGGTAAGCGCTCTACCACTGAGCCACCTTCCCAGCCCCCAGTGTTCTCTTTCTGGGGAGTACTCTTTCCACATATGCCTGTATCCCATATGCCTTCTGTAGGACTGGTTCCCTCATCATCTTTGCTCCCCTCCCTCATCCCCACCTGCTGATCCTGTTGTTTCTACTCAGGTCAGTTCCTTTCCCATTTTCCCATTTGCACAGAGACCCCTGGGCCTCCCTGCTTCTCTTTCCTTATCCAGCTTTCCCCATCCTATTTCTTTCTCAGATCTTGTGGATTCCTTGGGGAGTGAATGCAAAGATCCTCTTAGAACTTCAAGACCCTTTGATTGGGGTGAAAGGTGAGTTTCTGGTTCTTGAAGAACTTGCCACCTTTGACTCACCAGAAGTATAGAGGTATCCTAGTGGAAGGATCCCCCAAAATATCCCAGAATGCAGTTCCCTGAGGGAACATACATTCCACTCTCCTCTGAACTGATGGGACTTGGTATTTTTTGCATTCAAAACTGTGATCATATTTGTTTCTGCCTCTTTGAAACTTACATGTGTACATGCACTTGGACTAAATTAGCTTTTTTTTTCTTTGTGTGTGTGTGTGGGGGGGGGTCTTGAACTCAGGGCCAGGGCGCTGTCTTTTAGTTTTTTAATGGCCAGTGCTCTACTACCTGATCCACAGCTCCACTTCTGGCTTTTTGGAGGTTCATTCGAGGTAGGAGTCTCTTACAGACTTTCCTGCCTGAGCTGGCTTAGAATCAGGATTCTCAGACCTCAGCCTTCTAAGTAGCTAAGATTACATGTGTGAACCACTGGCACCTGGCTTTGACCAGCATTTTCCTGCTGAGTCACATGCTTCAACTCTCTCATCTCCTGGCAAGTCTATGCATGCTTGAATTGCTTCATATAGCAGGACATTTCAGATTTACTTAGGGGATTTTTTCTGGTCCCATGGGAAGTGGGTAATTCATGTAGCAGGGTCAGACTTGACTGATTGTTGGCTGAAACATGGTAGACTTATACCTTTCTGTTCTTTTCATGGTTAGGCACAATCATATGATTACAACATGTCAGTGTGTAGTCTGAGTTCATTTCCCTTTGCCTGTGATCTTAGGGAAGTGTGTCAGAGCAGAGACTCTGCTCAGTGACTTCTGTCCCTCATAAGAAGAACAGAAGCTCCTACTGACTCACCTTGAACTCATATTGTGAGTAGAAAAAATGCCAGGCTGTTTGTCAATGCAGCATTACTTGGCTGGTCTTGACTTCTCTTGGTGCTTTGAAGGCAGAGTCTCCCACTGATTGTACTTTAGGGGTCTCAGAGGAGGTCACATGAAATAGGTATTGAAGAATCTCACCAACTCTCCTTCATTAAAACCTTATTGCAGCCATAAGCCAGTGGCTCACATGTGTAATCCTAGCCACTCAGGAGGCTAGCAATCTGATGGTTGTGGTTCAGTGCCAGCTCAGAGTTGGAAAGCCTGTGACACTTTTATCTCCAATTAAACACCAGAAAAGTTGGAAGTGCACCAGTGGCCCAAGTGGTAGAATGCCAACCTTGAGCAAAAAAGCTCAGGGACAGCCCTAGGACTGGCACACACACACACACACACACACACACACACACACACACACACACACACACACACACACACACACACACACACACACACACACACACACACACACACACACACACACACACACACACACACACACACACACACACACACACACACAACTTTATTGTTAGCTCATCTAATGCTCCCAACAACCATATAAGTCAGATATCCTCATTTCCATATTACAGAGGAGAAAAATTTCTGGTGAGTCAATGGCATCGGACAACTAATCTCTGCCCCTGTCCCAGTACCTTTCCTACGAGCAACACATGTGACCCAAGAGAAAAACAGGCTAGAGAAATTCTGTGTCCTGTGTGTGTGTGTGTGTGTGCTTTATGTGCGTGTGCATGCATGTGCACACATGCACCACTAGTAGGCCTTGAACTTTGACTCTGGATGCTGTCCCTGAGCTTTTATTCTCAAGCTTGGCACACTGCCACTTCAGCCACAGCTCCACTTCTTGCTCTTTAATTCTTCATTGGATATAAGAGTCTTACAGACCTTTCTGTCCTGGCTTTGTACCATGGTTCTCAGAACTCAGCCTCCTAAGTAGCTAGGATTATAGATGTGAACCATTGGCATCAGGCATAGATTCTTTTTTTTTAATTGTGAAAATACTGTACAGAGGGGTTACAATTACATGGGCAAGATATTGAGTACATTTCTTATCAAGCATTGTAGCCTCCTCCTTTGTTTCCCCTTCCCATCCCTTCCCATCCTCCCCCCCCTTCCCCCACCTAATCATCCTCCCTCCCCCCACTCAATCTTTCTTCCCCCTCTCCCCCCAAAGTTGTAAAGTTCGTTTTCGACATAATGGCTTGTTGAGTCTTCTAGATAAATCTGCTTAAGTGAGCTTAGTTTCCCCAGTGTGAATGGTTTTAATAATGTTTGATCCTAGGCCAGTTGAGACATGTATGTCCTTTTCACAGTGCCTGGCTGGTGTTTCAGTATAGCACTAACTACTCTGCCTGCAATTATAGTTCTTGAAAAGGACAACTAAGCCAGGTGTTGGTGGTTCACACTTGTAATCCTAGCTAGTCAGGAGGCTGAGATCTGAGGATTTCGGTTCAAAGGTAGCCTAGGCAAGAAACACTGTGAGGCTCCAATCTTCAATTAACTACCAAAAATCTGGAAGTGGAGCTGTGGCTCAAGTGGTAGGATTTCAGCCTTGAACAAAACAGCTCAGGAACAGTGCCCAGACCCTGAGTTCAAGAAAACAGAAAGAGTTGCGGGGGGGGATGGAGGGAGGGAGGGGACAAAGATCTGGGCATCAGTGACTCATACCTGTAACCCTAGCCAGAAAACCAGAATTGGAACTGTGTCTCAGTGATAGAAAGCTACTCTTGAGAGAAAAAGTTCAGCACCTAGGGCCTGAGTTTAAGCCCAAAGACTGACAATAAAAGAGAGGAAGGAAGGGGGAAAGGGAAGAAGAGACGGAGGGAGGGATAGGAAGGAAAAAACTATTTCCAAGAGCTGAGTGAAATAGAAGCTGCTAGGTATCTGAGAACCTACAGAGAGCCAGGAGCCAAACTTGAGTTCTTTAACCATTTGTCTGGCTGGTGCTGAATGCCAGATTCTCCTTATAGAGCCCCTGCTGTACTTTAGTTCAGGCCTACTGAATCCTCCTTGGGCTGGGCCCTGGGAAGGAAGTGCTAGCCTTTGCTTCTATTGTGAAGACTAAGAAACTAAGGACATCAAGGACCTCTCCTGACCAGAAGAGGCAGAGATGGGTGTCCACTCCCTGGAGTCCGAGCCTTTCTGTGACATTCCTAAAATCTTCCAATCTGATCTTTCTCCTATCCCATGTTCTTGTGGTAGCCAGGAAAAATGTAAAAACAAACAAACAAAAATACCTACAACATCAGCACCCCAGGAAAAGGAAAGGCTGGTCTCTCCAGCCCAGTTGGCAGCCCTGGGCCAGCCAGAAAAGACTGTCAGCACCACGATTAATAGACTAAACAGCTTGTGGAGCAGCCTCCTCCTTCTTTCTCTTTCTCCCTCTCCTTCTCTCTCTCTCTTTCTCCTTATTGTCTAGGGGAACCTTCAAAGACCATAGTCTAGATTGAGCTGCTATCTCCCCATTGTCCCCAGCAGCATTTAGCCACTTTACCTCAAACATACAGCCAGAGCACTAGTGGTTAAAGTCAGTTCTGGCAGCAAGTCAGTCAGCCTATAAGGATGGGACATTTATCATGGCCAGGGGCCTCTGGTGACCTCAAAAGGGGCCAGTGAGGTGGGACAGGGAAGAGGCGGCAGTGGGACTTCTCTCATCTACCTTGCACCTTAGAAGGCTTCTCAGCTCAAGGCCAGCCCAAGTAATGACAAATAATAAATACTGATAACTAATAACTGCCGTATTTGAGAGAGGGATATTTCATTTGTTTTATCTTTATCCTATCTAATATCCATAGCCACCCCCACAAAGTATTTATTATTATTATTCTGCTTTTTTAAAATCCTCATTTCACTTATCAAGAAATAGGAGTCAGGAAGTGGCGCTGTAGCTCAAGTGGTAGAGTGCTAGCCTTGAGCTGAAGAGCTGAGGGACAGCGCCCAGGCCCAGAGTTCAAGCCCCACCACCGACAAAAAAAAAAGAAATAGGAGTCAGAGAGATTAAGCCACTTGATTAGAGCCACACAGCTAAAAATGAAATTAATATGACCAATAAGAATACTATCTGAGCCAGGTGCTGGTAGTTGATGCTTGTAATCTTAGCAACTCTGGAGGCTTATACCTGAGGATCTTGGTTGAAGCCAGTGTGAGACTTATCTCCAACTAACCACTAAAATGCCTCAAATGGATCAGGAGCCCAAGTGGTAGAGTGCTAGTCCTGAATAAAACAGCTGAGGGACAGCACCCAGATCCTGTGTTCAAGCTCTAGTACTGGCACCAAAAAAAAAAAAAGAAAAGAAAAAGATTTCTGACCATCCCCCAAGACAAATTCATAGTTTCTTGCCCCTTTGTCAGAACCTCCTTTGCTAGCAGCCAGGGAATAAGCCTGGCATCCTGTGTGACACCCCAGGCCTGACCCAGATCCTTGGTATATATTGACTTCCTACTAGGTGGCTTGAGCTCCTGGAGGGGCTGAGTATAAGGTCCACATGAAGGAAGAACAGCCAGTGTCTTTGATTTCTCTGGAAACAGAACCAAGATGTCATATATGTGTCATATGACAGTGACTCATGCCTATAGTTTGAGCTATTCAGGAGGCTGAGATTTGAGGATCATGGTTCAAAGCCAGAAAGTCTTATCTCCCACACACCAGTCAAAACCTGGAAATGAAGGTGTATTTCAAGAAGTACAGTACTAGTTTGAGGCAGAATAAGCTAAAGGGAAATTTACATATGCATGTGTATCATACATGTGTATATACATGCATGTGCATATATGTAGATTGGGGGATATCAGGCCTGATAGCTCAACAAGAACTCATGTTGCATCATTAATCTGTAGATTGGAAACGCAGGTAGAATTTCTACTTTGCAGCTAAGTGACAGAATTTGGGTAACTTCAACTTCCTTCTGAAGTTTATCGAGTCATTGAGTAAAGGCCATTCCTTTTAGGAAAGGTAATCACTCTTCTTTACCCAAAGTTTAAAATTACTTGGACTTACCCATTTAAACTTTACCCATGTGATTAAAATGGTAATCACATCCAAAAGTATTTTCGTAGCAACATATACTGATGTTTGCCTCAAAAATGAGGTACTACAGTCTAGCAGAACTAATATGTTAAAATTCATCATCACTAACCAGGTGTTGGTGGCACATGCCTGTAATTCTAGCTACTCAGGAAGCTTAGATATGAGGGCTGTGATTATCCCCATTTTACAGATATAGAAATAGAGACAAACAAATTCAAATGACTTGTCTTTGATGTCACAAATTAGTATATGCCAGAGCTGGGTCTTTTATCCTGGTCTTTCCAATTTATCCTTTCCAATTTTATCCTGGCCTTTCCAATTTGCTCACCCTCAAATAATACTCCATTTGTGTGTGTAGCCTTTGTCATCCCCTACCCTCACCCTCCTTGCTTTCTTTTTTTTTTTTTTTTTTTTGCCAGTCTTAGGGCTTGAACTCAGGGCCTGAGCTCTGTTCCTGAGCCTCTCTTTGCTCAAGGCTAGCACTCTCCCACTTGAGCCACAGTGCCACTTCTGTTTATGTGGTTCTGAGGAATCGAACCCAGTCCTTTATGCACACTAGGCAAGAATTCTACCACTAAGTCACATTCCCAGCACCATACCCTCATATTCCTCTATCATGGAATCCACAACACCCACAGTTTTGTGATCTTGGCCCTGGGTGATCATTTTTTCTGTGTTCCAGTGGCCAAGGTAATCATTACCTGTCTCTTGGGTCTGTTAGCAAGTTCACATAGCAAAAGGTGGGTTGGTTCCTGGCCTATATAGTCAGCAACCCATTAAAGTCAGCTGTTATATTGGGTAAAGATGGCAACCTATGGCTGGGTGTCTCATTTAGTGGTAAAGCCTATATTTGTTTAGCATGGTGAGGAGGAAGAGGGAGGGGAGGAGAGAGGAGGAAGAACCAAGAGGAAGAAGAAGAAGAGGTGGAAGGTAGCTAGGCTCAAACCTATAATCCTAGCTACTCAAGTGGCTAAGGTCTGAGGATGTGTTTCAAATCAGCCAGGAAGGGAAGTCTGTGAAACTCTTACTCTAATAAACTATTCAGGAAAAGCTGGAAATGGCACTGTGCCTCAAGTGGTAGAGCACTAACCTTGGTTGAGCCCAAAGAGGCTCAGGGCCAGTGCTCAGGAACTGAGTGCAAATCCCATAACTGGCAAAAATAAATAAATAAATAAAACTGGAGGTAGAAGGAAAAGAGGCAGATTAGGTTGTTAGTCATATGTTTTGATGTTGTTGCCATAACAAAATACTTGACCCAAATAAGGGAGAAAGGATTTATTTTGCTCAGTGTCAAGAGATTTCAGGCAATCAGAACAAAGCAGAACAACTCATGGAAGCCAGGGAGCACTGGGAGGGATAAGAGGGAAAGAGAATGCCTGGATTGCAGGCCCCTTTGAATTCCATATGGAACACCAGCCTAAAGGATGGTGCCACCCGCAAGCAGGAGCGATTTCTGCTTCAGTTAATCTGCTAGGGAAGGTCCCCCTCCCCAGATTGGTGCTTGACTAATCAGCTGGGTGCATCTAAATCCAATTAAATTGATTCCAATTAAGTTCAACCTCAAGGTTAACCACCGCAGAGGTCAACTTCATTTGTTTGTATATTTACCTTCCTTGTTCTTTCAAAACTCACCTATCATATGTCATTCTGGAGGGTTTTTTTCACTATTAGACTACTTTGTGTGTGTGTGAGTGTATGTATGCATGCATGCATGCATGGACATGTGCTGATTCTGTGGCTTGAACTCAGGCTCTAAGACCTCTCCCTCAGCTTTTGTGTTTAGATAAGGTTGATGCCCTACCATTAGAGCTAGGCTTCCACTTCTGGCTTTTTGGTGGTTCATATGAGATAAGAGTCTCACCAGCCAGGTTATAATGGCTCACACTTGTAGCTACTCATTAGGCTGAGATCTGAGGATTGAGGCTCAAAGTCAACCAGAGCAAGCCTCTTATCTCCAATTATCCACCAGCTGTAATTGAAAGTGGTAGAGCACTAGCCTTGAGGAAAAGTTGTTCAAGGCAACACCCAGACCCTGATTTCAAACCCCATGATTGACAAAAAACTAAAAACTCACTAACTTTCCTACCTGAGCTGGCTTTGAACTCTGATCCATAGATCTTAGTCTCCTGTGTAGCTTGGATTATAGGTGTGAGTGAGTCACTGGCACCCAGCTTTCAGACTCTGAGATAATGGATGTTCCTAAAATTGCCAGAACTTTTTGTCTTTAATGGAGCCTGCAAGATGCAGAATAGGGTCAAAGCTGGGTGTGGAGTGGCTCTGCCCAGTGAAGAGGGTAGAGGGGAAAAAATAAAAGGTCAAAGACAGTTCAAAGAAAGGAACAAAAGAAACTGAATATATTAGTTATATACTTAGGGTTTCATTATGACATTTTCATATATGTTTATAATGTATTCTATTCCTTATTCTCTTCATCATGATGTAAAATAATTTGGACGTTTCATTGTTTTATTTTTTTTATTTTTATTTTTTTGCGTATGTGGTGCTGAGGAATCGAACCCAGGGCCTCATGCATGCAAGGCAAGGACTCTACCACTGAGCCACCTTCCCAGCCCTCATTGTTTTATTCTTATACATGCAAATAATATGTTTATTCTCTTTCTGTCAAAGTATATAGAACCATTTACAAAAACAGTGCAATGAAGTAGGTTAAAATTATTTTAGGAAGGAGAGTGAATGAGGGAGAATGATTGAGTGGGGCTGATGAAGTAAATTATATTATTGTATTGAAATATCACCATGAAGCCAGGCGCCAGTGGCTCATGCCTGTAATCCTAGCTACTCAGGAGGCTAAGACCTGAGGATCATGGTTCAAAGCCAGCATGGGCAGAAAAGCAAGAGCAGGAAAGTCCAAAGAGACTCTTATCTCCAATTAACCACCAGAAAACAGGAAGTGGTGCTGTGGCTCTAGTGGTAGAGTGCTCACCTTGAGCTGAAGAGCTCAGGGACAGCGCCCAGGCCTAGAGTTAAGCCACATGACCGACCAAAAAAAAAAATGTTACCATGAAACTCCCCTGTATAACTGATAGATGTTAGTAAAAATATTTGTTTTTTAAAAAGAACAGTTGATAGCCATACATAATGATACATAATGGTGAAACTACAGGTAGTAATATCCTAAAATAAATATATATACTCTCATCAATTTTAAGTTGCACTGTACTAGAGTTCCTTGTAAGGTCAATTTGACAATAGAAATGTAAGTATCTATGTAGAAAGGAAGGGGTGTAATTATCTTGTGTGCAGATAAAATTATCTTTTTATTTGTGCAATCCTGGGCCTAAAACTCTGGGATAGTGTGTTATCCCCGAGATTTTTACTCAAGGCTAGAGTTTTCCCACTTGAGCTGTTGTTCCACTTCTGGTTTTTTGATGGTTAATTGGAGATAAATCTCATATACTTCTTTGTCCAGATTGGCTTTCACTGTAGTCCTCAGAAGTCAATCTTCTGAGAAACTCAGATTATAGGCAACAGCCACTGGTGCCCAAAGCTAACATTTTCTTTTATTTAGAAAATCACAAAACTCATTAAAAGTAATTATGGTCAATAACTGAATTCACTGAACTAACAGGGTATAATGTATGTATAAAAATAATGAACTTGCTGGGAAAGTGGCTCAGTGGTAGAGTGCTTGCCTTGCATGCATGAGGCCCTGAGTTTGATTCCTCAGCACCACATAAGCAAAAAGAAAAAGCCGGAAGCATTGCTGTGGCTCAAGTGGTAGAGTGCTAGCCTTGAGCTGAAGAGCTGAGGGACAGTGCCCAGGCCCAGAGTTCAGGCCCCATGACCGGACCTCCCCCCAAAAATAATAATGAACTTTCCTTTGTGAGCAATGAACAATTTTAAAATAATGTAGGGAGTCAGTTCTGTTTATACTAGTATAAAAAATAAAACATTTTAAAATAAATTGATCTAAAATGTAATCTCGAAAAATGAAAAGTGCACTGTATAGCTAGTCTTCAAAGCACCCTGTTTTTACCTGATCCTTGCCTCCTTGCCTCTCAGTAATTTACTTTTATAGAAGGAAATTATTCTTTCCTTTATATTAGTATAGATGCTCTCAATTTGAAGCTTATACTTACAAATATGCCCTATGATCTCCATTTTTATGAGGAATAGATAAGGTCCACAAAAGAGACATGGAGATCCCATACACTGGAGGACTGAATATCAGGCATGAACGTTTCCTATCCAGTCTTTCCAAATCATACTTTATCATCCAAAATCACAAGAAACCTTTAAGAGAGAAGCATGGAAACTCAGATATGAGGGAGGGAGACAGTAGATTTATTGCTGATTGATAAGATCTGGGAAGACTAGTTAGAGGTCCCTTAGATATATAGCCTGGAGTTACTGAGTGGAACTTTTAGGATCAGACAAGAGGTAGGAATTCAAAACAATGTAGGGCGTGCAAAACAAGACAAAAACAGACTGGATTGAGGCAAGTGATAAAACGTCACCACAACTCAGACCTACCCTAAACTTCATTCCTCTACTCAAACTCATATTCACCCTGATTACAGCAATCCAGCATTTCTTGAAGGGCAATAGAAGTAATATACCATGCTCTGAGAAACTCCTGTAGGAGTTTCACTAGTTAGCTGAAGAAATTAATGAAGAAAAGGCAAGTAGAACACAGCAAATTTGCCAAAGGTCTGAGTTCAAGCAACAGGACCAATAGCAACAAACACATTAAAGGAAAGGCAAAATTCAGAAATAACCAACCAAAAATGCCTTATTGTTTCATTGATGGAATTTGGTAGTTTCTGGGAAATTAATTAATAGATTTTTGAGAAATCTAACGACACAAGCATTGTGTTTTATATCTACCTAACAGTCATACCGTTTCATTCCAGTGTATACATTTGAGCAGTGGAAAATGATCCAAGAATCAATTTAGTGGCTGTGACTATCTTTACAGTGAGAGGGTAGTTATTCCAAAATTTAAGGCAAAACAGAGACATAACTTACATTCAGCAGAACATATGTGTTAAACAAAAATAAAAAATGGAAACAACAGTCTCATAACATCAATTACATTATTAGAACAAAGAACTAAAATGCCAACTCATTTAATGCTCCCCAAACATTTCCTTTCTCTGTTTGGTCTTGGAATTTTTCAGGAAGCAAACTGATTTTTCAAGAAGAAACTCAACTTACAGTTGGGAGAGGAAGGTCCCCATGCATCTAAGCAAGCCTAGGGTCAAGCATTGGTCCAAGCTCTGCAAGGAGCCAACTTCCTCAAGGATGGCTCATCACTTTGTGGGAATTATAATCTCAATTGCACCTAGATACTTTGAATGTATGTGTGTGTGGGGGGGGGGGTGTTAGATCCTTCTGCATGTGCACCTCCCCACCCATGATTGGTGTTTTCCATTTATAAATTGTGGTTCCTGGCCCTTTGCATTGCTGTTGGAAGTGCTCTGAAGTTCAGTTTTGCATTCAGTAGGTGAAAGCCCCAAGGCAGGCACTCAGCCTCTCTTCAGTGGACTTTGGGAGTTGTAACTGTAAGAGATCTCAAGCTACAGATCCGATGTCAGGCACTAACTGCAAGTTGGGCACAGGACCCGGTGGTTCTACCTTGCAGGTGTTCCTCCAGTCTGGGGTGGATGATTTCTTTGGGAGTCATGAACTTGTGCTGCCATTAGCCTGTGTGCTTCCAGACACCAGAATCTGGCTTCTGAAGCTCCAAGAGCAATTTGGGTGTTTTTCCAGACTAGAAAACCCTGGAACTTTATGTTTATTATTTATTATGACCTAGAGATTTTGTTGTTAACCCATGTGACTTTAATTCACTTTGCCCTGCTGTAACATGAGCATGGTAACAATTGCAGTAAAGTGTGTGCCTTGAATCTTCTTATATTGCAGTTCTATTTTGGGGTTCTGTGTTGTTTATCTGAGAGGCATTTTTACTCTGCTTCTGTTTGTTAGCCTTCTTAGCACTTCTGGCTTGTTTACTCATGTTTGTACGTGATCTTGTTTTTAGGGAAAGGTCTATGTGGGATATTGGAGTAGTGTGTGCTGGTCCTGTAGTTTCAGGAATGAAGCCTAGCAAGGAGGGCACCCTACAAATAGAAATCTCCCTCCTAAAGAACAGAGGCTGAAAAGCACAGGAAGGTGAGGATGTTTTTACCTTTCCTTCCCTTAAGCAATAATTGGTTCTACTTCTTGAAGCAATCACTTGATGCTTTTGAAAGGAGCAATCACTTGCCGCTTTTGAAAGGTTTAGACCAACTTTCAGGAGGGAAGGTGAGCTGAGCTGAGGAATAAGCCAGAGCATAGTTATCAGAGGGTACAGGAGGGTATGGTTTAGGGTAGAAGGAAAACTATCACAACTGAAAGTATCGGTCTAGGTACCAATCCCTAATCCAATTCTCAATGATTTATTCAGCCTCTTTCCACAATTATTTATAGTATGTGATCTGTCATACTTATCTTCAGTGCCCTGTCTGTGGATTTGCTGATGCCAGCTCTAACATGTTGGTACTTCCTGGCAGTTCAGAGAGTTGAAGAGACCGTTGGCCTTCTAAGAAAATTTTAGAAGAAATCTTGAGAAAATATATATTGCTCAAGGTTGTATGCTTTTAGATGTTATATATCCTGAAGATTTAGCTAGTTTTACCCATTTGCCACAATCTTCTTTAAAAAGTATTAATTCACTTAGGAAATTCCTTTTAGAAATTGAAGTTAATAAAGCATAAACATTCCTTAAAATACCTTATAGGAACATGTTGGTCCTATTTTTGTGCACTTCTTATGGCATTTACAACTTTAAAATGTTACTAACATGGATATTCTCTACTGTTTTTTTTTTTTTTTTTTTTGCAGAGGGGGGGTGTCAGTCATGGGGCCTGAACTCTGGGCCTGGGCGCTGTCCCTCAGCTCTTCAGCTCAAGGCTAGCATTCTACCACTTGAGCCACAGCGCCAGTTCCGGCTTTTTTCTTTTTGCTTATGTGGTGCTGAGGAATCAATCCCAGGGCCTCATGCATGCAAGGCAAGCGCTCTACCACTGAGCCATCTTCCCAGCCCCTCTACTTTCTGTTTTTGATAAATTACAATTTCTCCAATAGAATAATGAGCATATTTTACACCACTTAAAATGAGAGAGTGCCTAAAAATATATTCCAAAATAATTGATAAACTATAATTAAATGCCCTCTTTTCGTGTGCTAGTCCCAGTTCTTGAGATCAAGGTCTAAACACTATGAACTTCTTTTGCTCAAGGGTAATGTTTACCACTTAAGCCACATCTCTACTCCCAGCTATAATTGGTAGTAATATGTCTAATAAAATAATCTGAAATAGAAATTTTTTAATGAATATAAATTAAAGGTTTATTACAAAATGCAAAATGTTAATTTCTCATTGTCAGTGATTCAAGAAAACAAAGTCATGACCCCTGGATGCAGCTGGGGCCAGTAGAGACCAGTGTGCAGGCTGGGAGTCAGAAGCCAAGCTTAAGAACGAGCTGACAGACACTGATTCACAACCTCTAGTAGGTGGGTGTTCTCCAGGGCAGCTGCTACTCACTCCTTATCTGCAAGCTGTTTGTTCACTGCATGCTCCGCGGCATGGGTTCCTGGGGTAATGTGCACATCCATCTTGAAACGCTGGGGAAGGGATCGCAGAAGCTTGACTTTGACAGACAAACCAATAATAGTGGCCATGCTGCAGTGCAGAATGGTGGGCGTGAAGGCCACCGCCACTGTGCTCTCAGGGTCACTAACCTGAACCCGAACTTGCTCTACTACGTTCAACTCCTCTAGGGTCAGGGGATGCCCTGGGTCATTGATGGAGCGAATAAGATCGAAGATCTCTGGTGCGTCAATTCTGTCGGGAACCTCCTCGTCCTCCTCCCCTGCAGTCACGGGCCGCTCCCCAGAGCGCTCATCGATGAGGGGGTTTGCATTCTCCAGCAGGCCACTGCCTCCGCCACCGCCCACCATCCAGCAACTGCGGCCAACCTGAAATAGAAATTTTTTAATGTCTAAGGAGTGATGTTCTGTCACTTATGTTTATGATGATAGTCCAAATCCCAAAAGAAAAAAAATGCCCACCCTGAAATATATTTCACTCCTGGTGTCAAGCATTGTGAATATAGACACATTGCCAATAATTAAACCTTTTAAAGTTTTTTAAAGTATGAAAGCATTCAGGTGATGTGGACAAAACCAGTAGTAAGATACAAACGTTGCTTTAAAATGATTCATATTGTCTTTCCTAAAACATCCTCACTGAAATCTGTGGAGTAGATTCTCATTCTTTGCAAATGTCACCGTAAAGTTCATTTTTTTTTCACCAATAGAGAATTCAACATAATTATCTCTAATTTTATTACCAAACATTTATATAGGTGATCAAGGACTTTGTAGGTCTATGTGTTTCTGTGTTCTCTCACACAGAGCAATTATGTATGGTCAGTAAGATGGTATTTCAGATTTTACTTCCTTTTTTTTTTTCCTTTTTTATTGTCAAGGTGATTTGCAGAGGGGTTGCAGTTACATAAGTAAGGTAATGAGTACATTTCTTTTCAAACTTGGTCTTCCTTCCCTCAATTTTCTTTTACTTTCCCTCCCCTACAACCCAGTTCATGTTATTTTAGATTAGCAAATTTCCATTCTAAGTAATTGTGTAAAAAAAAAAAACCAGAACTGTGGATAATAGCAATTCCTATGTGATAAACCAACAAGTATAAGCAAAAGTTCACAGCTATTTAATTCATTATATTTAACTTTTATGAATCTAAAATTTGGGGTGTCCTCAGCTTAGTCTTTTGTGTTAATGTTGTTTAAGTAACATAGAAAACTTTAATATTCTGTGTCCTTTGCTGAGGGTTGTTGGTTGGATTGTGTCACTCCTATGAGCAGTATTTTATGTTGCATCTTTATTAGGCCCTGTATCTCCAGCAGGATGGCCAAGGTTCTTTTTTTTTGGGGGGGGGGGCGGTTGTGGGGCCTAAACTCTGGGCCTGGGCACTGTTCCTCAGCTCTTCAGCTCCAGGCTGGCTCTCTACCACTTGAGCCACAGTGCCACTTCCAGCTTTTTTCTTTTTCTTTTTTTTTTTTTTTTTGAGACTAGAATTCTGTTTTATTTAAAGATAGGATTTTAAAGGATTGGGACTTCAGGGTGTGTTTGTTTTTTCTTTCTTTCTTTTTAACTGTAAAAATGGGGTCAAAGTTAGTTTCATATTGAGCTGGAAGATTTTCCCCCTATGAACCTAATGCAGGCTGAGTTCTCTGTTACCTCCTGACCAAGCAATTCTGACGTGGTTGCTGTTCCATGGCTTCATGGAAGGACGTGTATGCATGCATGCATGTATGCATGTATGTATGCATGTATGTATGTATGTATATGTATTTATTTTTGTGCCAGTCCTGGGCTGAAACTCATGCACTGTCCCTGAGCTTTTTTGCTCAAGGCTAGTACCACTTGAGCCACAACACCACTCCCAGCTGTGTGTGTGTGTGTGTGTGTGTGTGTGTGTGAGATTAATTGGAGATATGAGTCTGAGTTTTCTACCCAGGCTGGCTTTGAACTGAATCTTCAGATCTCAGCCTCCTAAGTAGCTAGGATTATAGGCCTGAACCATAGGCTCCTGGCTTTATTTTTTTTTAATCTACAAATGGGGTGACATTTTTGTTCTTTGTCTACAAACATTTCCTCTTTCTGCCTATGTTTACAACATGTGTCTCATCGAAGGCCTGCTACCTGGAGTTGGCCTATAGACATGCTATGTTACAATCCCTTGTATCCTATTTCACAACCCTTAGAGGATGCCCCAAACCACAAACGGAACTGAGCCTTGCAGGACCAATGGTTTTCCTATCCATGTACACCTAGGATAATGTTTCGTTTGTAAACTAGGCACAATAAGGGATTGGCAAAAACAACAATCACAACAACATACTGTAAGAAGTTAGTTAATTTTTGGAATCCTCCACTTAGTATTTTCAGACTGCATTTGCTTGTAGAAACCGAGAAATGAGGTCATGTGCTCTAGGGGCTGCTTCCAGCCAATAGCTGACCATTAAAACATTCTTCCAGTTCCTTCCATTTTCATCCCCAAATTGAAAGCAATGGTAACAGCCTCAGGTAGTTGATCACATTTTCCTTTGCTCTGCTTATTGAATCAGATGAAAGCAGTTGGGGAATCTCTAAATTCAATAGAGTATTAGAAGGAAGAGTGACAGCCAGGAACTTCTCACTGATGAGTAACAGACAGACCAATTTCACTCGTAAGTCTTCATTCACAACATCCACCAGATCTTGTAGCCAATGCAACTTCATCTACAAACTGCTGGCCCATGATAGGTGCTGTTGCGGTTTGAATGTGCAGTGGAAACTTAAATCCCCAAATGGTTTCATGCTCATTATTAAAGAGCTTGAAGTTGTGAGTTCAAGCTCTTTCTCTCTCATTGTCCCTTCCTCTTCTGCTTTCTGCTATGAGATGATGCAGCATGAAGGGCCCCTCTATCTTGCATTTCCCAGCTTAACTGCATGGCTGGTCTTCAGAACCCCAGGGCCTGCTTCCAATCCGGGCTTGGACAGCATAAGCCGTTGACAGGCTGAAGGCCTTGTCATTGCTCCCTTTCCACTTTGGACATGTTACTTCTCCAGGACTTGAAATGTGCAACTTAGAATCTCTTTCCAAGCAGTATGGAGGTTCCTCAAAAGACTTCACATAGAACTCCCCTATGACCCAGCAATCCCACTTTTGGGCATTTACCCTAATGTTTACAAAAAAGACCACACTAAAGCTACCAGCACAACTATGTTTATTGCAGCATTATTTACCATAGCTAAGATATGGAACCAACCCAGATGCCCCTCAGTAGATGAATGGATCAAGAAAATGTGGTATATATACACAATGGAATTCTATGCCTCCATCAGAAAGAATGACATTGCCCCATTTGTTAGGAAATGGAAAGGCTTGGAAAAAATTATATTAAGTGAAGTAAGCCAGGCCCAAAGAAACATAGGTCCCATGGTTTCCCTTATTTGCAATATCTAGTATAGGTATGAGTCAAGCGGAAAAGGTCAGATAATGTGATGTTAGGAAAACGAACCCTTAAATATGTATTTTAATGTTTTCGTTTCTTTCATGCATGTGTTTCTAACGCATTTATAAGATTATTTCTTTGTTGCTTTGTATGTCCCTCCCCCACAGTGTAACCCCCGCTTTCACTATATTTGATGTCAGTATAACATGTGGAGGAGATGGGGACAAACAAGTCGTTTAAGGATTCAGGTGGACCTGTTGCAACAATGAGAAGTACAAAATGTCATGTCAAAACCAGCTTTACAAAGTCGGTGTGTGTGGGGGAGGGGGGTATGATTGGGTGGGGGGGAAGGGGGGAGGCTGGGAAGGGAGGTGAAGGGTAAACAAAGGAGGAGGTTGCAATGCTTGGTAAGAAATGTATGCATTATCCTGCCCATGTAATTGTAACTCCTCTGTACAGTATGTTCACAAATAAAATTAAATTAAATTAAAAAGAAAAAAAAATCTCTTTCCAAATAGGGAGCATCCTCAGTGCTGGTAAGTAGTTTGCAGGGTCCCTAAGACAGTTCACTTCAGGAGGACTGAGACTCTGGCAGTCATTGGCACTTACCCCAGTCCCTTCTGTAATACCCAGATGACAAACATACAACCAGTCTAATGGAACTGTAGGCTGTCAGGGAAGCTATCCCAGGGAGGTGTCACACCTTGGAATCCACCACAAAGTCCAACAGGAGGTGCTGGAGGAAGCACTGCTTTCTGGAGACTACATCCCACTGCCCGCTGCAGAAATCAGGGTACTGGGGAGTGCGCGCGGCCTTTTGGGCCGTGAGGTGAGGCGAGGCCGGGGCTGGGCGGGGCTGGGCAGGGCTGGGCGGGGCGCCACAGGCACTGCACTCTAGGCCTCGGAGTTTTCTGAGTTCTCTGTGGCCAGGCATCCCGCATCCCACTGCCAGTGGCCGGGGTCGCCCCAGCTTTTTTCTTTTTGCTTATGTGGTGCTGAGGAATCAAAACCAGGGCCTCATGCATGCAAGGCAAGCACTCTACCACTGAGCCACCTTCCTAGCCCCCAAGGTTCTTAATTTGACTGTTTAGGAAAGTGAGAATTAGGAGCTTCTCAAACCTGTGTTTGCATCATCTTTACTGGTGTCAAGCAGGTTCAATGGCAAATAGCAAGTCATTGCACAAGGGTGCTCTGAGTATTTCGATACAGAGAATTAGGCCATTTGGCAACCATTATTGGAACACTATAACATTAGAAAAATGAATTGTATATATTTTTCCGGTATAACTCTAAGTATGTATGAGGTAGAGCACAAATGGTCACTGGAGTCCTAAGATGGATACCTGTGCATTAATAGATTAATAGCTCATGTGTCCCTAAGTGTATTTCAGTAATAACTAGTTTTAGTAAAAATGTGATATAATTTTTTTTGGTTTCAATTATTCAATTATTTTGTGGGAACATTAGTTTTTATGAATTCTACATGTATATTAAACATAGACATGAATTGCTTTTATACTATACCAACTAATGGACTGTGGATTTGTCTTTAGTGTTCAATGCTTTACTTCACACTTGAAACAACCTTCCCTTATAAGAAGGCTTTATGCTTTTCCAGCTTATGTATAATGGTTTGAGCAGGAAAATCTGGGGCAAAATCACACAGGTTTTTTCCTGACTTTGTAATTTGGCTTATCTTCCAGCCATGCTTCCAGAATCATCTGTTCATTGTCAACAGCAAGAAAGAATGAACGGATCTCTGGTGAGTTGCTTTTTATTCCTCTTTACTGTACATTCCATTTTATGAACCTAAGTATGTCTAAGATTTAAAAACAGAAAAAACAGGTCCAGCTTGAGGAACATGTTCATAAATTAATTAAAAATTGCTTATAGATTTAGTAGTTTATAAAATCTCACCTTTTGTCTTGAGTGCAGATTTGCTTGTTTCCAATGTTTTAAAATTTATTTATTGAGATGAAGTGATTACTTAAATTTCCACAATATTTTGGGATAGTTAGCCAAAGTCACAAACACATTTTTAACTTTACAAGGCTAATTGTCATCATCATGGTCTATGAAGCTTGTGAACTCTACAAACTTTGACAATACAACTATCTCTTCCATGTCGGGTGATATGCACATTTCTTTCTTTGTGCTTAGTGTAAGCTATTCCCTCTTTCTCTCTCATTCCCTCCCTTCCACTACTGCCCTTGAGTTGTGTATGTAGTTCACTTTCATGGATGTCCAGGGCAGCTGATAGACCCCTTTGCTGTATTTTATCACTTGTTTCTTTCTGATTCTATACCCTCCTCCTAGATTCCCTCATATGTGCACTTGTATATCAGGGAGACCATATGTCAGCTTGGCTTATTTTGCTCAACATGATTTGTTCTAGTTCTATTTTCCTACAAATGTTATTATTTTGTCCTTTCTAATGGCTACATAAAAAATTCCATTGTATATAGGTACCACAATTTTGGATCCATTCATCTGTAGTGGGCATCTGTGTTGTTTCCATATCTTGGCTATTGTGAAAAGTGCAGCAATGAACATGGAGGTGCATGTGTCCTTTTATCCTGGTTCCTGTTGCTCAGGGTAGATACCTAGGAGTGATATAGCTGGGTCATAGGTAAGGTGTATGTTTAGTTTTCTGAGGAACCTCCAGACTGCTTTTTCCAGAGTGGTTGCATTAGTTACATTCCCACTGCGAATGCATTCCCACCACTAATCTTTCTCCACATCCCCACCTTCATTTGTTGTTGTTTGAATTTAGGATCTAAGCCATTCTGACTATGGTAAGGTGGTACCTCAGGGTTGTTTTTATTTGCATTTCCTTTATGCCCTGGGATGATGAACATTTCCTGTGTTTAATTGCCATTTTTATCTCTTCTTCTGAGAAATTTCCCTTTAGATCCCTTTCCCATTTAATTATTGGTTTGTTAGATTTGGGAGAGATTAGTTTCTTGAGTTCCCTGTATATAGTGGATATTAGGCCTTTGTCTGGTATATTGCTGGTAAATATCTTTTCCCAGTTGTTTGGCTGTCTTTCTAGTTTGGTAGCTATGTCTGTAGCTGTGCAGAAACTTTTTATTTTAAGGTAGTCCCAGTTGTCGAGTCTCTCTCCAATTGTTGTGACCCTGGGACTCTCTGTTCAAGAAGGTACTGCTTTGTGTCTTTAAGTTCCAGTGTCGCTCCTACTCTGTCCTGCGGTAGTTTCAGAGTTTGAGGTTTGATGTTAAGATCTTTAATCCATTTTGAGTTGATATTAGTGCATGGTATTAGGCTGGGGTCCACTATAGTTTTCTGCATGTGGCTGCCCAGTTTTCCCAGCACCAATCGTTGAAGAGACTATGTTTTTTCCAGTGTATGTCTTTAGCTCCTTTGTCAAACAGCAGCTGATGGTAAGTATGTGGTTTTATTTCTAGGTCTTCTAGTCTATTCCATTGGTTTTCAGGTCTATTTTTGTGCCAACACAAAGCTGTTTTGTTATTATGACTCTATAGAAGAGCTTGAAATCTGGTATTGTGATACCTCCTGCTTTGCTCCTTTTGCCTAGGATTGCTTTGGGTATTCTAGGTCTTTTGCAGTTCCCGATGAATTTTTGGGTTGTTTTCTCTATTTCCATAAAGAATGTCATTGGGATTTTTATTGGAACTGCATTGAATTTGTATATCATTTTTGGCAGGATGGCCATTTTCACAATGTTGATTCTGCCTATGCAAGAACATGGAAGGTCTTTCCATTTCCTGGTGTCCTCTTTAATTTCTTTCTTTAGGCTTTTATAGTTTTCACTAAATAGGTCCTTTACATCTTTGGTTAGGTTAATTCCTAGCCATTAGGAGGTTATTATGAATGAGGTTGTTTTCCTGATTTCCCTTTCTTCTTGTATATTGTTGATATACTGAAAGGCAACTGATTTTTGTGCACTAGTTTCATATCCTGCTACTTTGCCCAAGTGACTTATAAGTTCTGTGAGTTTGGGAGTGGAATTTTGGGGGTCGTTTAGGTATAAGATCATGTCATCTGCAAATAGGTATAGTTTAATTTCTTCCTTCCTTTTGTGGCTCTCTTTAATGTCCTTTTCTTACCTTATTGCTCTGGCTAAGGATTCCAGAACTATTTATTCTAGATTTTCTACTCACTAGCTTTCGTTATTTTTCTCGCTCTCTCTTTTTGTATCTATTTTTCTATCACTTTTTCATTTTTCTCTCAGGGCCTCTTCCGTCCATCTGTCTCTTTTTTTCTTTTCTTCAACTGATCTATCTGGGAATTAGTTTTTCTTACTGATCAATTTAATTTGCTGATGTGGCTCTTAGAATTCAGATTTTTATTATCCATTATATAGGGAAAGTGTTGCCTAGATAGTTCTATGGGATTCCAGAGCCAAAGAAAATTAGAAAAACCTAAAGACATATACACATAGAGAGATTGTTAGTTATTTCATTATAATTTTGATATGAATTTTTCTCATTACTATTATTTACTATTTGCATATATTCTTCAGTTTTTTTCCCATTTTAAAATCAGATTTTCTGTGCAGTAGTTTTGGATTGGTTTTATATTTTCTAATGCATTCCAGTAATTAACATATTTAGAAATATTTGAGAACATTTTCTTTTATACCATGTTTTTTCTTTTTGGTTCATTGTACCTTTTGAAGGAAAAGTTTTAAGTGTATGAATTTAAATAATGTTTAGCTTTGTATCAGATACTTTTGGTGTCCTATCCAAGGAGTTACTGTCAAATCTAATGTCATGAAGCTTTTCTTCCCTCCTCTCTTCTTTTCTTCCTGCCCTTTCCCTCTCTTTCCCTCTTCTCCACACCTCTCTTGCCCCTCTTCTTTCTTCTTTTCCCTACCCCTTTGCTCCCCTTCTCTCCCTGTTCCACTTTTTCTTTTCTCTTTAGCTCTGAGATGAGGATTGCTGTGTTGTCACAGTTGGTATCTAACTTGGAAACTCATTTGATATTCCTACCTCAATCACCATCATACCTTTCTTGGGCTAGTACTGGATCTTGAACTCACAGCCCTCATAGTCAGTTAGCTTCTTCATTCAATGTTGGGCCCATCACTTTAGCCATGAGTCCAACCTGCTTATTAGCTGCTTAAATTGAGTTGTCTACTCAGGCTGGTTTATAGACCTCAGCCTCCAAAGTAAGTAGGATAGGATACCAGTTGAGCCAGAAGCAATTGTTTTGTTTATTCTTACCTGAATATTTAACATTAACAGTTAATTGGATATTACAATGAAACAAGATTATTGTTATTGGTTTATGCAGAATTAATATTCAACCTAAACTCAAATATTTCATGATTCAAATTAAGTGTTGTATTTTATTTCAAATAATCTTTTCAAGAAATATTTTATTACTCCCTCACCTATAGTCTATATTGTAGGAGGTAGGCAATGTTCACAAAAATTCATGCTAGCAGTTCTTTTTTACTTAGGAAGGAAGTATCAGGATATCTATGACCTCACTACATTCTTTAGAAAATTAATAACAAAAATGATTGACATAGGATATTGTTATTGTGGGAACTAAGTCAAATCTTGTATGGCCTTATCAATCATTAGCTACTTTCTCGAGTACTATTACTCCATTTAACATTAACCTGGACACTGTGCTTTTTGTAGATCTACTAAAGTGGTATGTAGTCTATGTGATATCCTTAATGTGTTTTGATTGCTTACAACAATACTTTTTAATAGAAGATCTAAATAGGCTCTTCACTGGGAAGAAAAAGTAATTTTTTTTACTACATTGTTACCCTAATATGTAGTAAATTTTATCAAAACATCTTTCTGGTACCTACTTACATTTAATGTTATCATGTCAGGTTATTAGCTCCTTAGAATTGTTATCTTCTTTCTCTTGCTAGCACCAAAAATGTGTTCTGATTTATTAGGGAATCTTTGTATTTTAATTAGTGTTAACATAGAGGCAAAATATTTGATTTTTAATTCTCCCAATGTATAGATGACACAAAATACATGTTAAAAGGGTGAAATTCCAGACGTACTGTTCCCATGACTGAAGGCTAATTATTTGATGGAAATATACCCTCACAGAAGCTGGTGTCATTTGGTGATTTGTCTGTGGACTTTAGCTGGGAGGAGTGGATGGACCTGGACACTGCTCAGAGAACCTTGTATAGAGATGTAATGCTGGAGACCTACAACAACCTGGTGTCTTTGGGTGAGCAAAAGTCATACTAATTTGCAAAGTCAAATGATTTGTTTTCAGTAGATAGCTGAATATTTGTCAGATTTTCAATAGTATTTAGATGTAAGGTTCCAGTGTGTGAGAAGTATCATTTCTTTTTTTTTTTTGATTTTTTTTTTTTATAATTTAATTTTATTTTATTTGTGAACATACTGTACAGAGGAGTTACAATTGCATGGGCAGGATAATGCGTACATTTCTTACCAAGCATTGCAGCCTCCTCCTGTGTTTACCCTTCACATCCCTACCCAGCCTCCCCCCTCCCCCCCAATCCCAATCCTTCTCCTTCCCCCCCCTTCCCCCCCATCCCCCCGCACCGACGTTGTAAAGCTTGTTTTGGACATGACAACTTGTACTTCTCATTGTTGCAACAGGTCCACCTGTATCCTTAAACAACTGGTTTTTCCCCATCTCCTCCTCAAGTTATACTGACATCAAATATAGTGAAAGCAGGGGTTATACTATGGGGGAGGGACATATAAAGCAACAAAGAGATAATCTTATAAATGCGTTAGAAACACATGCATGAAAGAAAAAAACCTTAAAATATACATCTAAGGGTTCATTTTCCTGACATCACATTATTTGACCTTTTCCACTTGACTCATACATATACTAGATATTACAAATAAGGGAAACCATGGGACCTATGTTTCTTTGGGCCTGGCTTACTTCACTTAATAGAATTTTTTCCAAGTTTTTCCATTTCCTAACAAATGGGGCAATGTCATTCTTTCTGATGGAGGCATAAAATTCCATTTTGTATATATACCACATTTTCTTGATCCATTCATCTACTGAGGTGCATCTGGGTTGGTTCCATATCTTAGCTATGGTAAGTAATGCTGCAATAAACATAGTTGTGCTAGTAGCTTTAGTGTGGTCTTGTTTGTAAACATTTGGGTAAATTCTTCCAAAGGAAAACTTCAACTTTATCATGTAACTCCTGAGGCAATTTTATTCTCATTCTTCAAGAAGCAAATCAGAAATTTGACAAAAGTTTTAAACTATGCTCCACTAACAGGAGACTGTCTTCCCAAACTTGAGGTGATTATTTTAGGTGGTATACAGTAGAAGAGGTATGACTATTGGAAATATGAACTGGAAATCACTAGTTGAAAGTGGCTATTTATAATCCAAACCTGTCCCTGGGTGCAATGGCTCAAGCCTATAATCCTAGCTACTCAGAAGGCTGAATCTGGGGAATTTCAGTTTGAAGCCAGCAATGGCTGAATAGTCCCCATGAGACTCTTATCTCCAACTAACCACTCAAAAATTAAAAGTGTAGAGGGGACTTAAACTGGTACATTGCTATCATATAGCACAAGGGCCGAGATTAAGCAACAAAACCGGTAAAATAAATCCAAAGCTGGGGGAAAGTCAATCATGAAGCCAGTGAGAACTGAGAAACAACATTTAAGAGCAACATTGTGAACAGGATGTCTGAGATGTTAGAGGAATGGTGACTCAGCATGAACAATAGTTCTGCATTGGTTCTTATTAGCAGGGCCCTGTGTTCCTAAACCTAACTTGATTGTCAAGCTGGAGCAAGGTGTAGAACCATGGATAGGAGAAGCCTCAGATAAGAATTTCACAGGTAAGTTAATGCGCCATGCATAGTGACATTGCATCCAGCCCCCAGTTGGTAAGTTCATCTTGTGCTGAACTGAGCAATTATGTTCCTAGTCAGAGAATTATGTGATCCTTTATCTCCTTTGTGAATCAAGAATTAATATGGAGATACCCTGAATTCTGTGTGGCAGTTGAGTTATAGTTAGCAATTCTCTTTCTCTGTGTGGAAATCATTCTGAAACAAACCAACAAAAAATAATGGAGGAAATGAGATATCATTTTCTTTGAAACTAGCACAATCCGGGTAAGTGGAAATAAGGAGTACTTCTGGGCTACTATCCTTTGAGAAAGCAAATTTCTTTTTTTTTGGGGGGGGGTCCAGTCGTGGGCCTGAACTCTGGGCCTGGGCACTGTCCCTCAGCTCTTAAGCATAAGGCTAGCGCTCTACCATTTGAGCCACAGTGCCACTTTCCGGCTTTTTTTTTCTGCTTATGTGGTGCTGAGGAATCAAACCCAGGGCCTCATGCATGCAAGGCAAGCGCTGTACCACTGAGCCACCTTCCCAGCCCCAGAGAAGGCAAATTTCTTAACAGTCATGGTTGGCAGAGACTGGGATTCAGAACCAAAGATTTTAGTATAGAGAGGATAATTGAGTGATCTTTACCTGGAGGATATTTGGTCTTCCATGAATCTAAAAGGCAGGAGTGTTAGAAAAGGAATTTTGATGAAACTTTGTTAAAGATGGAGAGAAATGGTTTTTAAAATTCTCAAAGGGACCTAAAAGTAATTCTTACTAAGAAGTTAGAACTGAAGAGATATAGGTATGAATCCTTACTTCTGAGAACAATTCCTGTTTAAGTGAAAGGCCAAGGGGTGTATAAAACATTCTTTTGGTCTCTGAATCTAGGAAATATTACTTTTCCTAACCTACTAGTTAAGAAAAAAGCAGCACAGTACATAAATTTTTTCAAGAAAAATGAAAAACACAGCAGCTATCCCCTTATGATCAAACAAAAGTATATTTGAGAAAAACAACACCATAATTACTAAAGGCAGATGGCTAGTACTTGGCTTAAAATTCTAGCAGCACATAGTTGAGTTATTTGAGTAAATATTTCCTCTGATATAAAAGAAGAAAAAATTTAAACACAAAAACATTATTTTCCACTGAAAGTAATCAGTATTACTTCAATACATTTGAGAAAAAAGCATATATTTTCTATAAATCATTTCTGACTTTGATTTTTTAAAATCTCTAACAGTTACAATGAAATAAATGTCTACACTAAGTGAACTTTGGATTTTACTTATTTTTTATCTTTTTTTCTATGACTCATCTTAGATGTCCCAGGAATTGAGGATGTGATTAAGATGTGCCAGCAAAGTCCAGATGAATGTCTGTGTGAAGCAACAGTCACGAAAATTAACACAGTGGAGGAAAGGGTGAGATTAGTAATGACCCTTAATTTGAGCTCAAAACATAAGCCAGAGGTGATTAGAAATAATGTGAACTCCTTAGAGATAAGGACTGAGGATTTCATTGAGTATCAGAACATGCTTCTCTATAGTGAGCCTGATGAGATGCATGCTGCATGTAGGCCTGGTGTGTCTCCTGTAATTGAAGAATCCTGCAGATATTCAGAACATTTTAGTCAAAAGTAGGAGAACTCCAAATGAGCTGCAGAATTTTGAATATGAAGAAGGGAAGTATTAAACTCAGAGACCATATTCTTTTTTTAAATTTTTCTTATTTAAAAAGCTTTTTTGTCAGTTGTGGGGCTTGAACTCAGGGTCTGTGCACTGTCCCTCAGCTCTTCAGCTCAACGCAGTGCTCTACCACCTGAGCCACAGCACCAATTCCTGTTTTCTGGTACTTTATTGGAGATAAGAGTCTCACAGACTTTCCTGCCCTGCCTGGCTTTGAACCACAGTTCTTAGATCTCAGCCTCTTGAGTAACCAGGATTACAGCATGAACCACCAGTGCCTGGGTTAGAGATCATATTCTTTTTTTTTTGTCATGGGGCTTGAACTCTGGGCTTGGGTGCTGTCCTTGTGCTCTTCAGCTCAAGGTAAGCACTTCACCGCTTGAGTCACAGCACCACTTCCGTTTTTCTAGCAGTTTATTGGAGATAAGAGTCTCATGAACCTTCCTTCCTGCCCGGGCAGGATTGCGAACCGCAATCCTCAGATCTCAGCCTCCTGAGTAGCTAGGATTACAGGCGTGAGCCACCAGCGCCCGGCTAGAGATCATATTTTTTAGATGTAATTGGGTTTGTGTGAGAGAGACCTTCCACTTAGTAAATATAGAAAAGACTATAAGTCAGCTCTCCTTGTCTAAGAAATACTTCAGAGAGTAAGGAGAGCACCTGAATGTATGGTCTGTACGAAAACATTCTACTTTAGCCTTATAGTCACTACACATCAGAAAATATACTCAGGACAGAATCCTTGTCCATGTAGTGGACATTAGTCCATTAGTCTTTCACTAAAGCAATATACCTTACAAAACCTCAGAGCAAATCTCCAGAGGAGTAGTCTGATGAGTCTCCAATTTGCAAAATTTATCTTTCAGAAGTCAGACCTGACTTTCCAGCCTGAAACATGCACAGTAGAGCTACCCTATGCATATGAGGAATGTAGGAAATTTGCCACCCAGAAGTCATCTCTCAGCAGGCATTGGAGAACTCACACAGAAGAGAAAACTTCTGAATGTAAGAAATGTGGAAAGACCTTCAGGCAGTCATACCTCATTTTTCATCAGAGAACACACACAGGAGAGAAACCTTATGAATGTAACAAATGTGGAAAATCTTTCAGACACAAGGCAAACTTTACTGTCCATTGGAGAATCCATACAGGAGAGAAACCTTATGAATGTGACAACTGTGGAAACTCCTTCAGACATAAGTCAGGCCTCACTTTGCATCAGAGAAGACACACAGGAGAGAAACCTTATAAATGTGACAAATGTGGAAGGTCTTTCACCCGTAAGACACACCTTCATGATCACCACAGAATACACACAGGAGAGAAACCTTATAAATGTGACAAATGTGGAAGGTCTTTCACCCGTAAGACACACCTTCATGTTCACCACAGAATACACACAGGAGAGAAACCTTATGCATGTATAAAATGTGGACAGTCTTTCACCCGTAAGGCATCCCTTCATGTTCATCAAAGAACACACACAGGAGAGAAACCTTATGAATGTGACAACTGTGGAAACACCTTCAGACAGAAGTCAGACCTCACTTTGCATCAGAGAAGACACACAGGAGAGAAACCTTATAAATGTGACAAATGTGGAAGGTCTTTCACCCGTAAGACACACCTTCATGTTCACCACAGAATACACACAGGAGAGAAACCTTATGCCTGTATAAAATGTGGACAGTCTTTCACCCGTAAGGCATACCTTCATGTTCATCAAAGAACACACACAGGAGAGAAACCTTATGAATGTAACAAATGTGGAAAATCTTTCAGACACAAGGCAAACTTTACTGTTCATTGGAGAATCCATACAGGAGAGAAACCTTATGAATGTGACAACTGTGGAAACTCCTTCAGACATAAGTCAGACCTCACTTTGCATCAGAGAAGACACACAGGAGAGAATCCTTATAAATGTGACAAATGTGGAAAGTCTTTCACCCGTAAGACACACCTTCATGTTCACCACAGAATACACACAGGAGAGAAACTTATGCCTGTATAAAATGTGGACAGTCTTTCACCTGTAAGGCATACCTTCATTTTCTTCAAAGAACACACACAGGAGAGAAACCTTATGAATGTAACAAATGTGGAAAATCTTGCAACTGGAAGGCAGAACTTACTATTCATCAGAGAACACACACAGGAGAGAAGCCTTATGAATGTAAGATGTATGAAAAGTCCTTTACCTGAAAGTCAACCCTCAACAAACATAAAAGAATTCACACAGGTGAGAAACCATATAAATGTAAAGAATGTGCAAAGTCTTTCATCCAGAAGACAGAACTTCATGTCCATCAGAGAATACACACAGAGAAAGCTTATGAATGTAAGATATGTGAAAAGTCCTTTACCCGAAAGTCAACCCTCAACAAACATAAAAGAATTCACACAGGTGAGAAACCATATAAATGTAACGAATGTGCAAAGTCTTTCATCCAGAAGACAGAACTTCGTGTCCATCAGAGAATACACACAGCAGAGAAACCTTATGAATGTAAGATATGTGAAAAATCCTTTACCCAGAAGTCAAACCTCAACAGGCATAAGAGAATTCACACAGGTGAGAAACCTTATGAATGCAATAAATGTGGAAAGTCAGCCGGAAGTCACATGTCACTTTGCATCAGAGAACACATACAGGATAGAAACCTTATGAATGCAACAACTATGGAAAGATTTTTAAGTGGAGGTCACACATGATAGAATTCACACAGTTGAGAAACCTTATAGATGAAGCAAATGTGGAAAATCATTTAACCAGAACCTCCCAACTCAGCAGGCATAAGTGAATTCATACACATGAGAAATCTTAGGAATATAACAAATGTGGAAGATCTTTCACCTGGAAAAAACTCAATTTATATCAGAGAACCCACACTGGATAGAAGCCTCATGCATGTAGCAAATGTGCAGTTTTTCACTCAGAAGGCACAGCTTAGTATTCTTCATTGACTACCGACAGGAGAGACATATTATGAATACAACAAATGTGGAAAGTTATTCAAGAAGACATAGGTCAGTTTGTCTCAGAAAATACCCAGAGGACAGAAGCCATATGAATGTAACAAATATGGAAATTCCTTAGCCATTAAGGCATAGCTGAGCCCTGGATTCAAATAGAACATGACATCTATACAATGAATAGATTATTCTATGCCACAGTTCCATGTTGGTTGTTGTGGATATGTTACTCCTGCCTATGTTATTCCAATTGTCTAACCATAGGAAAGTCAAGTGAGCCTTAACTCTACATCCTTTATATTGCAGCTCATAGATAATATCTACTGTTTCCTGTGATCTCAACCCAGCCCTGAGGGAAGGGTAGATTGTTTTTAAATACTTCCTCAGAATCCCAACACTCCTGAGTGATGGTAATGAGAAAAGAATCTAGTTGAGTGCTGGAGAGCTATCTCCTGGAACCCTTCATTCCTCTGCATGATGTCATGGAATCCAAAGCCAGAGCAAGTTTTTTTCCCTTTCTTCAAATCTTCATCAACTTATCCTGGAAATACTGATTCTCTAGTAGATAGCCTAAGCCAGGAAAAGATTCAAATCATGAATGCCTACCAGGTCTACATTTCCACTCCTGACGAAAAATAGGTCACCTTCTTCGAAATGTACTTTTTCTGAAGGACATGAAGAAGAGCACACTTGTACAATCCACTCACCATCTTGCTGTCAAAGACCTCTAGGGAGCCTTTCTGATCAGTAGGTGACCCCACCTGTGATCATTGTTCTACGTGGCTCCCAAGATGGTTCACAGATCAGAACATCCTGAACCAATTACCAATTGATATCTGTGCCAAGAATTCACTTTTCCTTGACTGATTGGCCCCGGTTAGTCTTTTGTCCTACTGAAGTGATGCTATGAAGGGAATGACAACTTTCTGCTGATTACTGATGTGAGTCAAACACGCCAGGGGTCAAGGTCAGCTGAGAAAAGTTATCTGCCTCTTCAGGCACTCCTCAACAATCAGGGGCCCAGTCAGTCTTACCCTCACCAGGTGCTTCAGGATAGATACCCAGTCACTCCCACAGTCCTTAACTCACTGAGAACCATCCAAGCTATTTTCCCTTCATCATCCACTATGCACTCTACTGACCTGATGACACTACGCCTTGTGACTACTTCCTCAGGATCCCCCTAGTCACAGGGACAAAGTTATCTTCTCTCTCTCTTTCAGGGACAGTTATCCTCTCTCTCTCTCTCTCTCTCTCTCTCTCTCTCTCTCTCTCTCTCTCTCTCTCTCTCTCTCTCTCTCTCTCTCTCTCTCTCTCTCTCTCTCTCTCACACACACACACACACACACACACTACTCTGAAAACCCATCTAAAATTTCTGGATTTCCATGTCTAATATTTTCTATTTGGACATCAACACAAATAAGATGATGCACAATTTGTTTCATGATATTCTATTACTATACTTATCTTTTTTTGTTTGTGCTCATAGAGAGCTTTAAACTCATGGCACATTAGTCTTTGGTTTTTATGCTCAAGCTTGGTGCTCTACTCCTTATGCCACATATCAAATTTTGATATTGTTCTATTTTGTATCACGAGTCCTTCTGATAAGGGCAGTGAAGTTGTGCCCCCTGTTACATTTTCTCTTCTAAGATGTTTAGAAAAAGATGTTTATATTCAAAGAACTACAATATTTTAAATTAGAAAAATATTTTTTAAAATGTTTCATTGCAGAACCTTAAGTCGAAATGTAGTATTTTGTTGCATATTTAAAAATAAGTAAAGATATTGCTTGTTTTTTTTTTTCTTCCTTTTTTTTTTTTGTCTTTCCTGGGCCTGGGCACTGTCCCTCAGCTCTTCAGCTCAAGGCTAGCACTCTACCATTTCAGCTACAGCACCACTTCTGGCTTTTTCTGCTTATGTGGTGCTGAGGAATCAAACCCAGGGCCTAATGCATATAAGGCAAGCACTCTACCACTGAGCCACCTTCCCAGCCCCTATTAGAGAAATTTTAAAAAGATGAGGAATAGCTGGGCACTGGTAGCTCACACCTGTAATCCTAGCTTTTCAGAAGGCTGAGATCTGAGCTCAGGAAGGAAAGTCCATGAGACTCTTACCTCCAATAAAAACCACTCAAAAACTGGAAGTGGCACTGTGGCTCAAGCAGTAGAGAGCTCCCCTTGAGCTGAGAAGCACAGGGATAGAGCCCAAGCCCAGAGTTCAAGTCCCACGACTGACCAAAAAAAAAAAAAAAAGATGAGGAATATAGATTAAGTAACATTGAGCAGTCTCTTGTAAAAGCAGCATTCAGAAACTCTAAACATACCTCCATAACAATAGTAAAGATTTCCCATTTCTCAGAATTTTAGAAGGAACCTGAGCATATCCCAACTGTTCACAAATGTGAACCTCTTGGCGCTGAATGACAGTTGGAGTTGAAGGCAAGACTTCATTCTTCATCTCATCATTGTGGTAAGAGGTCATAGAATGTTCACACTGAGCACCTGCCAACATACACATTGACATCGTATTGTTTCAAAAATAAATCCCACAACCACATGTTACTATAATGTCTGGATATGAAATCCTTTTAAAATGGCAAAAGAGAGCATCAATCAAAATGTACTTTCATTGATTGAAAATTTCAGTGTGAATTTAAAAAAAAACAATTGGATTGGAGGAAACCCCATCACTGGAGCCCATGAACTTCAAGATCCAGGGCCGAGTCTCAGCCTTGATGCCACTCCTGCCACCACCCAGAAGCCACTGAAACCCTGTCCGTCCTCCACCACCTACTCAGGACACAAAATCCAGTGATGGGTAATGAGCTGGTACAGAAGGCCAAACTGACCTAGCAGGCTGAGCAATATGGTGACATGAAGTCTGTCACTGAGCAAAGAGCTGAATTGTCAAATGATTAAAGGAATCTTCTCTCAGTTGCTTACAGAAATGTTATAGATGCCTATAGGTCATCTTAGAGGGTCATTTCAAGTATTGAGCAAAAAAATGGAAGTTGCTGAGAAAAACAGCAGATGATGAAGAACATAGAATCAAGAATGAGCTAGGAAGCCGGGCGCTGGTGGCTCACGCCTGTAATCCTAGCTACTCAGGAGGCTGAGATCTGAGGATCGCGGTTCAAAGCCAGCCCAGGCAGGAGAGACCGTGAGACTCCTATCTCCAATAAACCACCAGAAAACCGGAAGTGGCGCTGTAGCTCAAGTGGTAGAGCGCTCGCCTTGAGCTGAAGAGCTGAGGGACAGTGCCCAGGCCCAGAGTTCAAGCCCCACGACCAACAAAAAAAAAGAAAAAGAATGAGCTAGGAGATAGCTACAATGATGCACTGTCACTTTTGGAAAAGTTCTCCATCCCTAGTGCTTCACAAGCAGAAAGCAGTCTTGTATTTGAAAATGAAGAGAGACTACTACCACTACTTGGCTGAGATTGCTGCAGATGATGACAAGAAAGGGATTGTGAATCGTTCATAACCAGCATACCAAGAAGCTTTTGAGATCAGCCAAAAGGAAATGCAAGCTGGGTGCTGGTGGTTCACACCTGTAATCCTAGCTACTCAGGAGGCTTAGATCTGAGCATCACCGTTCAAAGCCAGCCCAGCCTGGGCAGGAATGTCTGAGAGACTTTTGTTTTTCTTGTGAAAATAGTGTACAGAGGGGTTACAATTACATGAGCAAGGTAATGAGTACATTTCATATCAAGCATTGTTGCCTCCTCCTTTGTTTCCCCATCCCATCCCTTCCTATTCCCCCCTCACATCTCATCACACCCTCCACCCCCATGTGCCAAAATTGTAAAATTCGTTTTTCGGCATAATGTCTTGTACTTCATATTGTTGCAATGGGTCCACCTGTATCCTTATTTAAGCAATTTGTTTTTTCCCTTCCCCTCCACAAATTATACAACATCAAATACAGTGAAAACAGGGGTTATACCATCAGGGAGGGACATACAAAGCAATAAAGAAATCTTATAAATATGTTAGAAACAATAGCAAGATAGAAACATTTGAGACTCTTATATCTGATAAACCTCTCAGAAAACCAGAAGTGGTGCTGTGGCTCAAGTAGTAGAGCACTAGCTTTGAGCTGAAGAGCTGAGAGACAGCGCACAGACCCAGAGTTCAAGCTTCACAACTGATAAACCTATCAGTTTGGGTCTGCCCCTTAACTTCTCAGTGTTTTATTATGAAATTCTGAACTCCCCAGAGGAAGCTAGCTTTCTTGCAAAGACAGCTTTTGATGAAGTCATTGCTGAACTTGATACATTCAGTGAAGAGTGGTTCAAAGACTGCACGCTAATAACGTAGTTACTGAGCGAAAAGTTGACATTGTGGATATAAGATGAAGTGAAAGCAGGAGAAGGAGGGGAAAATTAATTGGCTTTCCAACTTTTGTCTGCCTCATTCTAAAATTTATACAGTAGACCATTTGTCATCCATACTGTCCCACAAATAGTTTGTCGTTTATGATTTATGACAGGTTTACGTTGCTTCTATTTGAATTTCTATATTTCCCAGGGGTTTTTCTGTTGCTTAATATTAGGGGAATAGATATTGCCCATTAACATTTAGTAAGCTATCTGTTTTCATCTTGAGATGACCAATATGAGGATGTAGAATTTTTATACAAGTTGTAAATGTTTGGCATGTACTTTGGTACATGGTGACTTCACAAAGGCCAGTGTTAAAACTGCTTCCATGTCAAAGTGAAGAAATCTTCCTACATATTGGTTTGTACTGGTGGAGAATAAAAGGGAAAATTGGTTCCAGGCACAGGTGTAGTTATTCTGGATATTAGAAAGTTTGGGCGCACTTGCAGGGCTGTGGTACAAACATTCCATGGCTGTTACATGCTGGAATCATGTATTTCTGTGGAAGAGTTATCTCAGTGTGCACAACTTAGAGTACAGCACTAGAAGTATTCTTTGACACAAAGTTGTGTCTCAATTAACTCTGGATAAGGGCAGAAATGGTTCACATTCCATTATTTGTAATGTTTGCTCATTATTTTTGCTACACATTTTATTTGTATTTAAATGTTTTAGGCAACCTACGAACAAATGTAAAAGTAAAGATGCAGTGAAAATGAACTGTTTGGTAATCATTATTACTACTTTCTCTACAACTTTCATGTAAATTAGTCTTTTGGTTTTGAAACACCTCAAAATAAATTGTACATTATTATAAACTTGTTCCTTACTCCCTTTTGGCAGCTAATGGGCTTTCACCAAGTTTAAAGTGCAAAGTTTATCACAATAGCAAAAATACTAATCTATCTAATGACCATCTCCTACAGAGCCAAGTTTTTCCTTTGGGAGGGGAAAATTGATTTGAAAAGTAATATGTTCCAGTTAAAATGTTGATATATAGCATTTTCTAACTTAGGAAGTCACAACGTTTTTGACCCATCATGACATTGGTTAGCATTAACTATAAATTCTGTTTTGGTTTTTGAGAATTTCTTGATTCTGTTTGCCTTCTGATTTTGGTCATTTTATTTGTCAGGTGCACAGGATTACCTTCCTTTTTTTTAGTCTTCTGTCTTGTCACCAACCATTCCTCCTTGGTGGCCATGTGCTTTGGAAAAGGTCACATGAATTTTCTGGCTCTACTTACTGTCAAAGATCCCTTGCTTTCTTTGCTTGCATCCCACAAACTATTAACCTCATCCTCTACTGCAGCACATCTCACCTTACTTGATGAGACTGTATATCTCCTATAAACTCTATCCCAAATGGTCTGCCATTGTTCGCCTTTAAATCTTCTCTAAGTAATGATGGGTCTGAGTTATACCAAATCTCACCCTACAGAGTATTTCCTCAGAATGTTACAGAAGACACCAAATAAAAGTGCCATTTTAAAAGACAGGTGGGGCTGAGAAGGTGGCTCAGTGATAGAGTGCTTGCCTCACAAGCATAAGGCCCTAGTTTCTATTCCTCAGCACCACATACACAGAAAAAGTGCGAAGTGGTGCTGTGGCTCAAGTGGTAGAGCACTCACCTCAAGCTGAAGAGCTGAGGGACAGCGCCCAGGCCCCACGACCAAGAAAAAAAAAGATATATTTTTTTCTTTCAGAATGTAAGATCCTCCAGAGCAGGGACAATATTTTCTGTATGTTCTATTGTGTCAGTACACTGTAAATGCTCAATAAATATTGATTATTGGAGGCAAAAAAAATCTGCTGTCATTGGAAATATCAACTATACCAATTACTATTCTTGAGTTTGATATAGTTCTAAATAAAAACTGCCATTCTTTCAAAGACAAACAGACACATATGTGTATATAAACACACATACAATGCTTTGGAATAATCAGATTACATTTCATTAATATGAAATATTAAATCAGTGTTTTGTATAAATCAGTACAAACTCATCCAGTAAATTGAATCCATCCAGACTCCTTCATAACACCTGTAAACTTATCAGATCTTTTGCACAAGCATTAGTCCTCCTGAGTTAGCTGGTCAGGAGAAGCCACAACAGGACACAAGGTGTATTATCAGGGCCTTAAAAATAGGCCCACAAAAGAGGTGTGATCAGTTTTGAAAGAAGGGATGGATATCAGTAAGATTATTAAATTATTTGGGATTGAAAATCAAAGAAATGAAGATCTCTACAAAGAAGGGGACTAAAAAGAAAGGAAACACCTCTGAGGTCCAATCAGTCCAGTGTTCATGTACAAGTCTTCCAGGGGTGATGGGCCACAGTGTGATGCCCAGGGGCCCACATGCTTAACTGCTCAAGGCAGGATGAGATGAAGTCTGGGAGCCTGTATACAGGAAGGCTGAAGGTCAAGGTGATAGGAGGCAGAACCTTTATAAGAGGGGCCCTTTGTGTGTAATACTCGTTACTCAGGAGGCTGAGATCTGAGGATCAGGGTTCAAAGCCAGCCCAGGCAAAAAAAAAAATCTATAAAACTTTTTTTTTTTTTGCTAGTCCTATGGCTTGAACTCAGCATCTGGGAGCTATCCAGAGCTCTTTTGCTCAAAGGTAGCACTCTATGCCACAGCACCACTTCTAGATTTTTCTGTAAATAATTGGAGATAGGAAACTAACAGATTTTTCTTGCCCAGGCTGGCTTTGAACTGACATCCTTAGCTACCAGCCTCCTGAGAAGCTAGAATTAAAGGCCTGAGCAATTGACACCTAGCTCATACGAAACTCTTATCTCCAAGTAATCACCAAAAGGCCAGAAGTGGAGGTGTGGTTCAATTGGTAGAGTGCTAGCCTTGAGCATACATATTAAGGGACAGCACCCTGACTTGAGATCAAGCCCCAGGATCAACAGAAGGAATAGAAAAGAAATAATCTGAAAATCACAAGCCAGGAAGATGCAGGATATAGAGCAGAAGGAGTCTACTGTGTTTATGTAGCAGATAGACAAGGTGAGACCCAATGAGGCCAGAGGTCTGTGGAGCAGGTAAGACACTTGCCTAAGTGTCTCCTAGGATGGCAACATGCAGCATTTTGCATCTGTACCAGCAGGTGGCACTAAAACAACAAGGTTAGGCAGGCCTAGTTGGTTGGATCTAAGTAATGAGCAGGTGATTTTGTATATTTGTCAGGTGTTGGGGGTGGAATGGGGTGAACTGAGGCCCTTCAGGATTCCTTCATTCTTCCATTATCTTGCTCATCATTCCATTTTACAGATGAGGAAAGCTCTGACCTGATTTTTTAAATTAGTTATTTGCCTGATTTTTGCTAGCATTGGGGCTTTAACTCAGAGTCTGTCACTCTTACTTGGCTTTTCTTCTCAAGGCTGGCACTCTTCCCACTGGAGCCATATGTTCATATGTTTTGGGATTTTGCTGGTTCATTGGAGAAAAGAATCTCTCAAATATATCTGCTGGGGCTGGCTTTGAACTGAGATCTTCAGATCTCTGCCTCCCCGAATAGCTAGGATTACAGTCGTAAGCCATCAGTGAGTTCTTTTAGAGATGATTTTTTAAAGTAATATTTTTTCTTTTTCTTTTTATTGTGAAAATACTGTACAGAGGGGTTACAATTACATGGGCAAGATAATGAGTACATTTCTTATAAGATAATATTTCTGTGTTCATCCATGGTGTGTGTGTGTGTACCCTCGTGCACGCATACACACACACACACACACACACACACACACACACACACACACACACACACGGACACACACAGAGAAGCAGGGACATTGTCCAAGCCCAGTCAAAGGACAGAGCAATGTTCACACCAACCATTTATTGTCCAGTGGTCTTAGATTTTGGGTGAGGGGAGGGAGTGTTCTGTTACTCCCTGCCTTTTGGGCTATTCCTATTCCTTCCTGGTGACTACTTTGTTTCTCATCACAGACTCCCAAAACTCTCCTAGGGATAACATCCTTTCTACCAGAATGGGAGTTCAGGGCTGCCACCCCCAAGAGCTCATGTCTTTCTTTCCAGCTGTAGGCTTTCTCATTATGGGAAGAACATGGGCTCACGAGCCAGGGATCATAAATTAGCCACCTTTACTGCCTTAACCTGAAACCTGCCACATCCCTAGATGGAGGCTGGACACACAGACTTCATTCCTTCATTCTGCAAGCCATTCCTTTGCCACACTGCACATGGCAGCATGCGTGATCTGGGAAGGGTCTCAGATCAGCTTCTCTGGACAAAAGCAGATAAATAGTAACAAACAGATATGGAAAAATAACATAGGAAGGATTCTGGAGGCGGAGAACTAAGGATCTTGGTTCAAAGACAACTTGGGTAGGAAAAGATCCTAGACTTACCTTCAAAGAACCAGCAAATATTCCAAAGTTGGGCTGTGTTTAAAGTGGCAGAGTTCCAGCCTTGATCAAAAAAGTTAAGGGATAGTGACTAGGTTCTGAGTTGAAGCCTCATTACCAACAATAGATAGATAGATAGATAGATAGATAGATAGATAGATAGATAGATAGATAGATAGATAGATAGATAGATAGATAGATAGATAGATAGAAAGATAGAAAGATAGATAGATAGATTTTCTGTGTACTGGTATTAGCTACTCAGGAGACTGGGAGTGAGGCAAGAATCATGGTGTGCAGCCAGACAGGAAAGTCCATAAGACACTTATCTCCAATTAACTATCAAAAAGCTGAAAGCAGAGCTGTGGCTCAAGAGATACAGAGATAACCTTGAGTAGAAAAGCTGAGGGACAATGTGCAGGTCCTAAGATCAATTCCCAGGATGAGCGTGCACACATGCACGCATGCATACATACACACACGCGTGCATGTGTGCATACACACACACACACAGAGGAAGATACAGTAGTATGACCATGGGGTGTGGGGTATAGACGGGGTGGCTGACTGGGAGCCGTGTTTTGGGTGTGGTGCTGGGGACAGAACTGGAGGAAGGGTCTCCTACAGGCCTAAGAATGGGGACTTCAGTAACAGGAAGAGCCAGCATCCAAATCTAAGGGAGAACAGCAAACGGGGAGGAGACAGAACTCTCTACACAGTTCTAGATTGTTCTGCAAGGTCCTAGTGTGGTAGGCAGGTGAATGAATGTTCTCTTCATGGCCTTCATCACTCTGGCTGTTAGTGGACCCCCTTGGTGTGTATGCAGGTCCTTGGTGTGTATGTATGCAGGTCCTGGGGCTTGAATTCAGAGCCTGGACATTGACCTTGAGCTGTTTATGCTCAAGGCTAGCATGCTACCTTTTGAGGAACATCTGTGCTTCCAGCTTTTTAGTAATTAAAGGGAAATGAGTGTCTCATAGCTCATGCCTGTAATCCTAGCTACTCAGGGAGCTAAGATATGAGGATCATGGTTCAAAGCTAGCCCAAACAGGAAATTCCATGAGACTTTTATCTATAATTAACCAAACGAAAACTAGAAGTGTTGCTATGGCTCCAAGTGGTAGAGTGCTAGCCTTGAGCAAAAGAGTTCAGGAACACCTAGGTCCTGAGTTCAAGCCTCGGTACTGACTCCCTCCTACCCCCTGTAGTAACTCAAAAAAAGAAGTCTCACAAACTTTCATGCTCAGGTTGGCTTTGAACCATGATCTTCAGATTTCAGCCTCCTGAGTAGCTAAGATTACAGGTGTGAACCACCAGCATCTACCTCACTTGACTTTTCACTCAAGACAGCCCTCTACCACTTGAGACACAGCTTCACTTCCAGGTTGTTTTTGTTGTTTTTGAGTAACTGGACATAAGAGTCTGTTGGATTTTTCTTCCCAGGCTGACTTTAAACCATCATTCTCTGATCTCAGCCTCCTGAGTAGTGAGAATTACAGGTGTGAGTAACGAGCACCTGGCTAAAGCTCTCTTCTTGTCCATTTTTCAGTCCCGCCAACCTCCCTAGCTTCCTGCCCTGGCTTTTCACTCCCTTGCTATCATTGGTGTTGATTGTCACTCCCTCCTATTTTGAATGAATCACTCAGTCTCTGGTCCTAGGAATCTACTGCAATGCTATTATGATGACTAGGGCAAACATAAGGAAATAAGCCAGGGATAGACAGTATGGAATCTAAGCCTGCTACCTCTTACATCTGCCACAGTATGAGTGATCTTGGGGCTTCTGATAATGCCACTGCCCTCTTGGAGACCTCCAAGGAATTAGATGAATGCCTACTCACTGCAGACATGCCAAGTCCTGGGGTGCAGGGCACTAAGGCTCCTCCTGTACTCCACTGCCACCACTGGGACTGTGAGAGGTCACCTCCGTCTTCTGAGCCTTCATTTCCTCCATAGTTCACAGACATTGTCCTTAAACCCTTGCATTCCAATCCCTTCTCCTTTCTCCTGGATCTTTGCCAGAAGTCTCAGACTTATGATTTTTGGGCTTTGATTTTGGCTAAGCCGATCTGTCTGGTGCCAGCCTGGAAATCACACCATTATCATCATCCTTTCTTCATAGAGAAGAGAATGAATGGGGATTAAAGGTTTGTGATGATGAGATGGGAAAATGGAGACCCAGTCTTTGAATCAGTTTGTTAAAGAATATTAAAAACATGGAAGTGGCGCTGTAGTTCAAGCAGTAGAGCACTCGCCTTGAGCTGAAGAGTGCAAGGACAGTACCAGGCCCAGAGTTCAAGACCCACGACTGACAAAAAAAAAAAAAAAAAAAAAAAAAGAATATTAAGAACAAGCCAGGCACTGGTTCCTGCCTGCCATTCAAGCAACTTAAAGAGGCTGAGATCTAAAGACCTTGGTTTGTAGTCAGCCTGGGCAAAAAAGCTTGTGAGATTCTTACCGACAATTAAGTTTTAAAAAGTCAGAAATGGGGGCTGAGAAGATGGCTTAGTGGTAAAGCGCTTGCCTTGCATGCCTGAGGCCCTGGGTTCGATTTCTCAGCACCACATAAGCAAAAAGAAAAAAGCCGGAAGTGGTGCTGTGGCTCCAGCAGTAGAGTGCTAGCCTTGAGCTGAAGAGCTGAGGGACAGCGCCCAGGCCCAGAGTTCAGGCCCCACAACCCGAACCAAAAAAAAAAAAAAAAAAAAAAAAGTCAGAAATGGAAGTGTGGCTTAAGTGGTAAATACCAGACTTGAGCAGAAAAGCTAAGCAAGAGAGCAAGCCCTAGTATCAGAGTACTCGCACATGCATGCGCACACACACACACACACACACACACACACACACACACACACACACACACACATACATACACACACAATAAAATGTGTTTTAAATACTGACCCATAAACCAGCACTTCTAGGTGAATCTATTCTTTTTTCAAAACCCTTGGCTAAGGCTTTGGCTTCATCAGCTTGAGGTCCCAGAATAAATAGCATCAACACTGAAGATCCCTAAAAAAGCCAAAGTAAGGACACCTGGTAGGAAATTTTGTATCCCACCAGGAAGGTTGAAGACACAGACCACAGTTTGTTAAAATAAATACTTAAATAAAAAGGGACGTGGATGTTGGTGGCTCATGCTCGTAATCCTAGCTACTTGCGGGGCAGAGATCTGAGGATCACTATTCGAAGCAAATCTGGGCAGAAATGTCTATGAGTTTCTTTCTTGCTTGCTTGCTTTCCTTTTTATTTTTTGCCAGTCTTGGGCCTTAAACTCTAGGCGTGGGCACTGTCCCTAAACTTTTGCTTAAGGATTGCGCTCTATCACTTGAGCCATATAGCCACATCTGGCTCTTTCTGTGATTGACTGGAGATAAGAATCTCCTGAACTTTCCTGCCTTTACTGGCTTTTAAACCCAGATTCTCAGATCTCTGCCTCCTGAGTAGCTAGGATTACAGGTGGGAGCCACCAGGATAGGCTTGTCTGAGACTCTTATCTCCAGTTACCCACCAAGAAAACTGAATGGGGAGGCTGTGGTTCAAGGGGTTGAGTGCTAGCATAAGCAATAAAACCTCAAGGACAGGACCCAAACCTTGAGTTCAAGGCACAGGACCACACAAAAATAATAAAGAGAGAAGTAGCAAGGGGACAGTGGGAGGAGAGATTTACCATTCATCAAATACAATAGTCTAGAAGCTGACAAGGTGCTGACCCAAGTCACAACCAATCATCTATTTGAGGAAGCACAGTGACAACCAAGTAAATAAACAAATATGTGAAGCAACCATAGCAAGATCAACAGTGCAGGTGAGAGGGCTTTAAAGGGGTCATTGTGAGTCAAGTGCTGGTGGCTCACACCTGTTATCCTAACTACTCAGGAGGCTGAGATTTGAGGATCCTGTTTCAAAGCCAGCCCAGGCACTAAAGTCCATGAGACTTTTATCTTCAATACACTACTTTAAAAAGCTGTGGCTCAAGTGGTAGAGCACTAGCCTTAAGCTCAAGGACAGGGCCCAGGCCCTGAGTTCAAGCCCCAGTCCTCAGACTTCAGCTTCCTGAGTAGATAGGATTACATATGTGAGCCACCACAGCCAGGCAACCTTTTACTATATATTATCTCATTTAATGCCCATGGCTGCCCCAATAGGAGGGCTCAGTCTGAAAGTATCAGTTCTCATTTACTTTCAGTCAATGATCAGGTCTGTTTTTCCACTGAAAGTAGTCTTGTCTCTGGGAGGAGGATAAAAATCCCTTGTTTGGTGCATCCTATATTACAAAAGTGATGAAAGGGGCTGGGAAGGTGGCTCGGTGGTAGAGTGCTTGCCTTGCATGCATGAGGCCCTGGGTTCGATTCCTCAGCACCACATAAACAAAAAGAAAAAAGCCGGAAGTGGTGCTCTGTTTCAAGTGGTAGAGCACTAGCCTTGAGCTGAAGAGCTGAGGGAGAGAGCCCAGGCCCAGAGTTCAGGCCCCATGACCAGAACCAAAAAAAAAAAAAAAAAGTGATGAAAGGGCATGAGATTAAATCTGGGTTCTTAAAGTATTGTGGGGAAGCCTGGCCTGGTTTGCAACTTTGATTAAAAAGTGACTCTGGGAAGATAAAAGGAAAACAAAACACACCTCAACTCCAATTTCCTTCAGAGTACTCTAGGAAGCTAGTTGAAGAGAGGTGAAGGGGAGAGAGACTAAATAATTTCCTTCCTTTTATGACTTTGACTGCTATACTTCCTTCAAGCAGTAATTACTGAATACAATAGCTACAATGTACCTAGCTGGGGAAGGTCCTCAGTTTACTTTCCCAAGGTGGAGAAGTATATGAGCTAAAATCTTCAGGTCTCAGCTTTACTTAGGCTGCTTGGCTCAGGGAAGAGGGGGACCTTTTCTGCAAATTCTTCTGTCCAGAAAGAGCTCTAGTTTATTCTCAATAAACAGTAGCAGGTGCTGCTAGAGATAAGGATGGTATAGAATAGATTGTGACCTAGGAGCTCACATCCTCTCGAGGGAGGCCCAAACTGAGACCTGCTCTGTGGAGAAATCAAAGAACTAGTGAGAAAATGAATATTTTAGGTCAGCAGGCAAGGGAAGGGGTTGCTGAGGTAGAACTTCTGCTCCTGTTCCTGAGAAAATGGAGAGAACTACACAAAGGTTTATTTGTGTGTGTGTGTGTGTGTGTGTGTGTGTGTGTGTGTGTGTGTGTGTGTGTGTGTGTGTGTGTGTGTGTATGCATGCCAGGGGGCTTGAACTCCAGGTCTCATGCCCTTGCTTAGCTTTTCGTGCAAGGCAGATCCTCTACCACTTGAGCCAAACCTCCACTTTGAGGTGTTTTGCTAGTTTATTGGAGATAGGAGTCTGTCAGCTTTGTCTGCCCAGTCTGGCTTTTAACAAGTATCCTCAGATCTCAGCCTACTGAGTAGCTAGGGTTATAAGCAGAAGCCTTCAAGTATCCAGGTCCACACAAAGGTTTAGAGAAGAAATTTCTAGAAGTTTGCAAAGGCCCTGCCTGATTTGTTAACTTTTTGGGTATTTATTTAGTTAGGAAAACAGCAAGATCAGCCTAACTAGGAGAAAAGCAAAAGGTGTAAATCGGTCATATCATATGGACCTTGCAGGCTGTAAGGATTTGAAAGACCCCCTCCCCAACCAACCAGGCCCTGAGCCTCTTTGTAGGGGAACAGAGTTTTGTATCTAACCAAGCTATTTCTGGCTTCTGTAACATGCTTTGCTTTTCTATTACCCCACACTCCCCCTTTGATAACTAACCTCACCAGTTAATCAACAAGCCCACACCCTACTAACTAATCCCACCCCGCAGTCAGCCCCCTGGTGTGAGCGAAGGACAGGCGCTGACAAAGGTCACTTCCTCATACCAAGGGCGGGAGACACACAACTCGGGGCATGTACACAGAGGGACCCCCTCGAACAGTGATTGGCCAAAACACATGATTTGTTTTAAAAGGATTGGCTGCCTGCGTGCAGACCAGGTTGTAATACTTTAAATTTACTGGCTGAAAAAGCGCGGGCACTCCTGTAACGGACAGAGGGGTCCCATAAAAGGACCATCCCCGGGACTGCTCGGGGTTCCCAGCCACTGACCCGAACCTTGCGGATCTCGAGGTCACGTGCACCTGGGAACCTGGGCATGCCCAAATAAAACCCTCTTGCCTTTTGCATCTGGTGTCGTCTGACTGGTGCTTGGGGCAGGGAGGTCCTGATATGGGGGACACCCGAAGTCGGGGGTCTTTCAGATTCTTGTGGATTGTTAATGTGAAGGAAAAGTACTGGTGAGTCCCCACAGTTCACCTGGGGTTCTAGCTGCTCCTCTGGCTACTCTGTTACAGCAGTGTGCCCAATATAAAAGAACTATAATATTAGTCATTGCATCATTCACAGTAGTGGAAAGGTAGGAGCAACCCAAATGTCCATGGATGAATAAACAAAATGTGATCTATGCATCCAATGAAATACTATTCAATCTTAAAAAGGAATGGCATTCGGACCCATGCTACATGAATGAATGTATATATTGTAAGTGAAATAAACCAGATATAAAAAACGACAATTTGTCTCCACATGCATAGTTAAACAATAGTAAAAATAAATAAATAAAAGTCAAATTTGCTGGGTACCCATGGGTCACATTTATAATACTAGCTTCTCAGTGGGCTGAGAACTGAGGATGGAGGCTTGAAGCCAGGTTAGGCAGAAAAATCTCTGGGGCTCTTAACCCAATTATACCAAAAAGTCAGAAGTAGAAGTGGGACTCAACAGTAGAATATCAGCCTTGCGCAAAAAAAATTCAACTTCGAATGGAGAATGAGTCGGTCAGTGCGGGTGAGAAAGAGCAAGCTTTCTGGGTGCAACAGCACTGTGGCAGAGCAGAGCACACAAAGCCAGCCCTAGGCTGATGAGGAAGGGCAGAAAAGACAGCAGAAGTTTGATTACTTTTATTGGCCAGCCCTGTGGGTTGACCCCAGGGCCTGGGTCCTGCTCCTGACCCTCATTGTGCTTAAGGCTAGTGCTCTACCACTTGAGCCACAGCCCTGACCTGCTTTTGGCTTTTTCTGAGTCTTTATTGGAAATAACACTTTCATGGACTTCCTGCCAGACTGGCTTCAGAAATTGATCCTCAGATCGCGACCTCCCGAGTAGCTAGGCATACAGGCATGAGCTACTACTTCCCCCCCCATTTCATTAACTCTTGTGTGTCATCCCCAGGAATGTGCACTGGAACCAAGGTGACCCAAGCCTTCAGGGGAGCCCCAGACCCCGGGGGCTGAGCAAAGGTGCGACTCCAGCATTATCTCCAAAGCCCAAGGAACTCGATTCCAGTGACCATTAGCAGCAGCAGAGGAGGCAGGGATCAGACTGGAGTGCACTCCAACTGCACCAAAATGCACCAGGAGCACCAATGCCCAGCGAGCACCAATTAGCTCCCAACAACCCAACTCCGCCTCTTTCTCACTGCCCAGTGGGTGAGGGAGCTACCGAGGAGCAGGATGCATGGTCGCAGCTTCAGAAGAGGGACTGAAGAACGCAAAAAATCATATATATATATATATATATATATATATATATATATAATGACAGCACCTAACAGCCATTTTTGCTTCTGTATGAATTGCTTTGTACTGGATGATTGTATGGTTTTTGTATGATTTTAACTGTGACTGGTTTTAGTTACTTAGTAGTGGAATGTCAGCCTGGGAGCCTAGAGTTGCTTAGTAAAAGACTTCAAAGGGTTTACAGCCCTGACCAAGGGGGCAAAGTCCTCAGAATTATCCCCACAGCTGCAACGCCCCTCCTGGAGGCTGAGGCAGTAAAGCCCTTGGGAAGAATTATAATGTTTTAAGAAACCTAAGCAACTCCATTTTTGTTTAACACTCCATCTCAGTTCTGCGACTTGACTCGTGATCCACTTTAGCCCCAATGCTAGGAATTTATGACAGAAAGCCATGCACAATTCTTGGAGCCATAGATGGCATTTGCTTAAGGCAGGTGTTAGCCCCCAAGTGGTGTTGCCCCCCAGCCACCTAGGACTAAGAGTTGTTAACCAACCCATTCTTCAGTGCCCGGGGCAAGGCATGCCATGCATTCTGTTGGTCCGGGTGTGAAGTAACCTTTTTCGGTCAAGCTATGGACCAAGGACATTTTTTCTGTAAAGGTCAACCAATCATTATTTGCCCAGTTTAGCTTGCTTTAAATGTAAATGTTAACCAATCATGTAATTTCTTATGTAAAAGTTCCTTAAAGTTGTTGGTTCAATACTATAAAAACTGCCCTGAGGCTCAGGGCCTCTTAGCGTCACCAGTTACCATGTGCGCGGAGGACCAAGCTCGAGCTTGCAATAAACCGGCTCTTTGTTGCTTGCATTGATCGTGGTCTCTGGTGGTCTTCTGGGGGTCCCCGAATTTCGGTATAACAGGACCTCTAATGTTGGACCCACAGTTGGCACCCAGATAGACTTGAATCTCCACGCGAAGGTGAAGGCGAGTGATACAAGCATTTGCTAGCAAGTGTAGAATGGGGAATCATGGGTCTGTGGTGGCTTCACAGTGCCCAACACTTGCATTGGCGGCGCCAACTTACCCTGCAGCTGTGACTCAGTGGTATGGCCCAACTTGCTAGTCAGGCAGCGGTGGAAATGCTATAGAGTCAGAGTGGGGACAGCGCCATTGCTGTCTTGGGTTTGGTTAGTTGTTGCTGCTGCCACCACGTGGGCACACGGTCAGGTCTGACTGTCCATATTGGCCACATGGTGATTGTAGAGTCTGGCATCTAATCTTCATGCTGGGGGAGGAAAACCAGCCTCCCAGATGAGAGGCGTGCCCGGATCCCTGGAGGCAGGGGTGGGCACTTGGCTGATAGGTTATTGAACCTGTCAGTCCAATGCCTGGGACTGGGAATTTCCGGTGGATCTGCCCGTGTTCAGATCTTTTTAGGCCAGGTGGTCGGCGTGTCCGGATCCCTGGGGTGAGCACTTGGCTGATAGGTTATTGAACCTGTCAGTCTAGTGCCTGGGACTGCGAATTTCCGGTGGATCTGCCCGTGCTCCGATCTTTTTAGGCCCGGACCAGCTTAAGTCTTGCCACGTGTGTCTCCCTAGTCGAGTGCTGGGTCCTGTCTCATCTCTGGTCATCATGCCATGGTAATTCAGATCTCCATGGAAGCTGAATTGCCTTGTTGGTATTGGTTTTATTTCTTTCCTCTTTAGCATGTTTGCTAGCTGGGTTATGTGTATTTGGGGGGCTGTGGGCCTTTGTAACAACGGGCGGCCTGTAGCCTGTTAACTGTGTAATAAAGACTCCAGTATTTCATATTCCATTATGTGGCTTCAGGGATAGCTCACAACACAGCTAGTGCGGAGCAGGGCTGCCGGGACTGAAGGGGCTTTTTCAGGTGGTGGTACTGGTGGCCCTGGTCTTCCTGCCCAATGTGGGGCCGTGGCCTTTGGACCGTGAGAGGCAGCTTGGTGGCACCCGTGGAGGTTCAGAAAAAGTGCTGGTTCTAGCTGCGGGCAGGTGAGTGCCTCGGTCCGGTATGGCATGGAATGCTGCACCCCCCCTTCTCCAAATACTTTTCTGCTGCCCCTTCTTGCTCCTTCTCCTCCTGTCGGAGTCCTCAGAGGTAGCATGGGAAAAGTCTGCACTTTTTCCCACTTTTTCCCCCAGATGGGGCAAATTGAGGCTCCAAGGATGAAAATGTGTGCACTCAATTGAGTCAGAATTAGAACCCAGGGCCATTGGTGCCCCAGTCTGGGACTCTTATTTCAAATTTCCATGCTTTACAGTCAGTCCTCCTTTCTGTTGCCCTCTCTCGTCCCCTGACCTCATCCAATGTTCTCTTTCTGGAGAGAACCCTGTATCCCAGGGTATCATGCCTTCTGTAGGACTGGTTCCCTCATCTCTGCTCTCCTCCCTCATCCCCCCCCCACCTCACCCGATCCTGTTGTTTCTGCTCAGGTCAGTCCCTTTTTCATTTTACCATTTGCACAGGGGCCCCTGGGCCTCCCTGCTCCCCTCTCCCTATTTGGCTTTCCCCATTCCTATTTTTTTTTCAGATCCTGTGGATTCCTTGGGGAGTGAGTGCAGAGATCCTCTTGGAGCTTCAGGTGCCTTGGATAGGGCGAAAGGTGAGTTTCTGGTTCCTGAGGAACTTGCCACCTTTAACTCTCCAGGAGTATGGAAGTGTCCTGGTGGAGGGATTCCCAAAATGTCCCAAAGCACAATTCCTTGAGGGTAGAATGCCACATGCGTTCCTCCTCTCCTCTGAATTGATGGGACTTGGTATTTTTTGCATTTCAAACTGTGATCATTTTTGTTATTGCCTTTTTGAAACTTAATCATATACCTGTACCTGTGTACATGCATTAGGCTAAATTTGCATTTTTCTGTGTGTGTGTGTGTGTGTGTGTGTTCAGATCCTGGGACTTGAACTCAGGGCCTGGGTGCTGTCCTTTAGTGTTTTTCACTCATGGCCCGTGCTCTGCCGCCTGATCCACAGCTCCACTTCTGGCTTTTTGGTGGTTCATTGGAGATAAGTCGTACAGATTTCACTGGCTTAGAACAAGGATTCTCATATTTCAGCCTTCTGAGTAGCTAGGATGGCATGTGTGAACCATTGGCTTTGACTGCTCCCTCACATCATTCCAACTCCCTTATCTCCTAGCAAGTCTATGGATACTTAAATTGCTTCCTATAGTGGGGCATTTCAGATTTGCTTATGGGATTTTTCCTGGTCCCATAAGAAGTGGGTAATTTGTGTATCAGGATCTGACTTGACTGACTGTTGGCTGGACTCAAAGGAAGAGGCTGATTTTTTTTTTGTTGGGGGGGGGGGTCCTGTCGTGGGGCCTGAACTCTGGGCCTGGGTGCTGTCCCTCAGCTCTTCAGCTCAAGGCTAGCACTCTACCACATGAGCCACAGCACCACTTCTGGCTTTTTTCTTTTTGCTTATGTGGTGCTGAGGAATGGAACCCAAGGCCTCATGCATGCAAGACAAGCGCTCTACCACTGAATTTTTGAGGTTGATGCTTTTCCTTTCTCCTCAGTCTGTGGCTGATCTCTGGCCATTCTGGTGTGTTGAGTACAGAGGGCTCTTTGCCACAGGGCTAATCAGTGGAGATTAGCAAATGCTCTAGTTAATACCTTGAGGTTAACTTGGCAGCTAGAAGTATGTCCTGTAGCAGTTAATTGCCCTTGTCAGTGTTTGAATTGTGTGAGTTGTGTGTCTTCTGTATTTTGCATATGCCGGACCCTCTGCATTTCATACATGTGTCAGAGTCAGAAAGACAAAGACTTAAATGAAACTGTTGCTTCCTAACAACCACAATGGAACTGGGAATGGAGGGAGCCTCTGTAGCATGTGCAATGGAGTGGGGAAAGGAGGTGAGCCACAGATAACCTAGCCTGGATCTCTCTTTGAGACCTCTCCTCTTTCCCAACTTCATATGGGAACTGAAGGAAAGCTGGTAACCAAAGCTGCTAACACTAGCCCAGGGCCTGCAGGCAGGGTTAAGCTCCAGAGCTGCTAACACTAGCCCAGGGCCTGCAGGCAGGGTTACGCTCTCCTCAGCAGGGATGATTAGCAGGTCTGGCCTTATTCTGGAGGAATGGAGCTGGCAGCAGGGGAGGTTCAGGAGCCTCTAGAGAAGCTCACCCCCACTTCAGGGTGATGGGTCCTAGGTATGAGCCTAGCTCCAAGGTTTCTCAGTGGGCCCTGGCCTTATGGATTACCAGAGTGCTAGTTAATAAAGGAATATAGTTAGTTAGCTGGGCACCAGTCGCTCATGCCTGTAATCCTAGCTACTCAGGAGGCTGAGAACTAAGCTCATGATTCAAAAACAGCCTTGGCAGAAAAGTCTGAAACTTTGCTCTCCTATTAACTACCAAAAAGCCACAAAGTGGATCTATGGCTCAAGTGATAGGAGCACAGAAGCTCAGGGACAGGATCCAGGCCCTGAGTTTAAGCCCTAGGACCAGTCCCCAAAATAAAACAAAACTGAAACACAAAGTTACTCTGTGCTATGGCTGGCAATTCTAGGTGCTAGTAGGACTCTCATTCCAGAAACCTATAAGGAAACTAGGGTTCTGTGGGGCTTGAACTTGTTTAAGATCCCTACCATGAGCTAGATTACCATTGGCCTTCCTGGACTTGTGCCCAAGGCTATCTAATTATTGGGCATGTACAGCCTTTTAATTTAACTTTCATTTCCTTGGAAGTGAGCTGCGGCTAAAGTGGTAGAGCATCAGCCTAGAGAGAAAAGGTTATGAGAGAGCACACAGAGCCAGACTTCAAGCTCCAGCACTGGCACAAATAAACGCACTCTCTTTTCCACCTATATGAGCCATGGAGAGACTGGTGTTGGAGTGAATGCAGTTGTGCTCTTTTGCTTACTAACTGGTGGGTCTTTATGTACTTTATAGTGCCAGCTGTGGCTTGAAATCATGGCCTGGGTACTATAAACTGAGCTTTTTTGCTCAGTGCTACCACTTGAGCTACAGCTCTAATTATAGGTTTTTAGGTGGCTCATTGGAGGTAAGAGTCTCATGAACTTTCCTGCCCAGACTGGTTTGACCCATGATTTTCAGATCTCGGCCTCTCCTGAATAGCTAGGATAACAGATGTGGGCCACCAGCACCTGGCTTAGCTGGCTAAAATGCAAAAACCACCTGGAGGCAGCCCCAGAGACTTGGATTTAGTTGGTCAGGTTGGGGCTGGCACTATGCTGTGTGTCTGTGTCTGTGTGTCTGTACGTGCTTGTGTAGTTGCCTAAACACAGGACCTCAGATTCTATTTTGTTGTTGTTGATGCTGGGGTTGAACTCAGGAACTAGGGAAATATCCATGAGAGTCTTTTTCTCAAGGCTACCACTGAGCCACAGCTCTATTTCCAGCTTTTTCTGAGTAATTTACTGAAGATAGCATTTCATGGAGTTTTGTGCCCAGGCTGGCTTTGAACTGTGATCCCCAGCATCCTGAGTAGCAGCAGCAAGGATTACAGGTATGAGCCAGCAGGTCCCAGCTCGTATTTGTAAAGAAGGATGAGGTAGTGATTATCTTTTATCATAAAGCTTGCCTCTGGGCATAAATAGTTTGTGTACCACTTGTTGTTGTTATTGTTGTTATCACGTCAGAGGTGGGGATGGAACTCAGGACCTTGTACTTATCAGGACAGGCTTCTCCAAGAGCTAAATCCCCAGCCCCACCTCATATTTTTTATTGTTTTTTTTCCCCTCACAATTGGTGCTCTACCAGATGAGCCCCATCTCTATTTCTGTTTTATGTTTTTGATTTTTTTTCTTGTTAATTGGAGGTAAGAGTGTCAGACTTGCCTGCCCAGGCTGGCTTTGAACTGCAATCCTCTCATCTCAACCTCAGGAAGTAGAATGGTGGGTTTCCAGAGGATGGGAAAAGGCATGGATGGGTGCTGCTAATTAATAGGTACCCAATTTCAGTTTGGGATACTGAGAAAGTTCTAGAAGTTGGTATCAGTGAGGTTGCTTGAAATGTGACTGTACTTAAAGCCACTGAAGTGTGTACTTCTACTTGGTTTGTATAGCATGTTTTATGCTATACTTATTTTCACACAATGAGAGAATAATTAACATTGCAGCCAGAGAGGGGCTGGACAAGAAGGGTTGGCAGGAGGTGTAAAGTTCACTCATTCAGTTTCTCACCACCAAATATCTGTTGTTGGACCATTTGTGCTGGGCCTGTGCCAAGTTGGAACAAAGGCAGTGGGTGGTTGCTTGGAACTGGTGGTCTATTACTTGAGCCACACTTATACTTCTGGCTTTTTACAGGTTAATTGGAGATTAATCTCTCAGATTTAGCTGCCATGGCTGGCTTTGAACTTAATATACTATCTTAAACTCATGAGTGGAACCTGCTCTCTCTCATTTTTTTTTTTTTTGTCAGTCGTGGGGCTTGAACTCTGGGCTTGGGTGCTGTCCTTGTGATCTTTAGCTCAAGGCGAGCGCTCTACCCGCTTGAGCCACAGTACCACTTCCGGTTTTCTTGTGGTTTATTGGAGATAAGAGTCTCATGAACTTTCCTGCCCGGGCTGGCTTTGAACCATGATCCTCAGATCTCAGCCTCCTGAGTAGCTAGGATTACAGGCATGAGCCACCAGCTCCCGGCCTGCTCTTTTTTTTTTTTTTTTTTTTTTGATGTTTTTGGTTATCAGGCTGGGCACTGACCCTGAGTTGTTCTGCTTAAGGCTAGTTCTCTACCACTTAGATCCACTGCACTACTTTTGGTTTTCTGGTGATTAATTAGAGATGAGAGTCTCACAGACTTTGCTGCTCATTAGCCTTTATCTTCAATCCTCTGATCTCAGCCTCCTGAGTAGTTAGGATTACAGGCAGGAGCCCCTGCACCTTGCTGGAGACCTGCTCTTCTATGAGGGAAGGGGCTCGGATTATCTCCATTTTACAGATGTAGAAACAGAGGCAAAAAAATTAAAATGACTTGTCTATGATGTCATGAGTTAGTAAATGCCAGAGCTGGGACTTTTATCTTTTAGCAAAGCTCACCCTCAAATAATACTCCATTTGTGTGTGGCCTTTGTCATCCCATCATATTCCTGTACCAAGGAATCAACACCCACAGGTGTGATTAAGAACATGGCCCTGTCTGGTGAGGAGAGTGCCTGGGTTCGAGTCTCATGTTCACTATTGAATTTGGATTGAGATGTTTGTATGGCCAAGATTCAAGTTTTATGATCTTGTCTCTGGCCAATCATTTGTTCTGTGTTCCAGTGGCCAGGTCTGTAAGACTAGGATAATTTATTACCAAGTTCACCCATTAAAGTCAGCTGTATAGTTCATTTGAGTGAAGATGGCAACCTTGGGCTGAGTGTCTCATTCAGTGGTATTCTGTACATTTTTAGCATGGTGGGAAGGAGGAGGGAGGTGAGGGTAGAGGAAGAAGAACCAAGAGGAAGAGGTAGAGGTAGAGGTGGAAGTTGGCCAGGTATCAGTGGGTGGAGCCAGTAATCCTAGTTACTCAGGGGGCTAACATCTGAAGATGATAGTTCAAACCAGCCAGTACAGGAAAGTCTAAGATTTTGTTGTTGTTGTTGTTGTCAGTCATGGGGCTTGAACTCTGGACTTGGGCGCTGTCCCTGCACTCTTCAGCTCAAGGCTGAGCGCTTTACCACTTGAGCCACAGTGCCACTTCCGGTTTTCTAGTGGCTTATTGGAGATAAGAGTCTCAAGGACTTTCCTACCTGGGCTGGCTTTGAACCTTGTTCCTCAGATCTCAGCCTCCTGAGTAGCTAGATTTACAGGCGTGAGCCACGAGTGACTGCCAAGATTTTTATCTCAAACTACTCAGAAAAGACTGGAAGTGGAACTGTGGCTCAATTGGTAAAGTACTAGCCTTTTTTTGTGTGTGTGGGGTCTGGTCCTGGGGCCTGGGCGCTGTCCCTCAGCTCTTCAGCTCAAGGCTAGCACTCTACCACTTGGGTCCCAGCGCCACTTCTGGCTTTTTTCTTTTTTGCTTATGTGGTGCTGAGGAATCGAACCCAGGGCCTCATGCATGCAAGGCAAGTGCTGTACCACTGAACAACCTTCCCAGCCCCAAAGCACTAGCTTTCATTGAACACAAAGAGGCTCATGGACAGTGCTCAGGCTCTGAGTTCAAGCCCCAAGACTAGCGAAAAAGTAAGAGACAAAAGTAGAAAAGATAGGGTTTTGTGTTAGTAATATAGTTTGTTGTTGCTGCGACAAAATACTTGACAGAAATAACCTAAGGGAAAAAGGATTTCTTTTGCTTCATGTCAGAGGCAATCTTGGCAAAGCAGAACAACTCATGGTAGCCAGGGAGTTAGGGGAAGGGGTAAGAGTGGGAAAGAGAATGCCTGCCTGCATTGCAGTATTCTCTCCCCCACCCTACTTTAATTTCATATGGCAAGCCTGCCTATGGAATGGTGCGACCTATATGCAGGAGAGATTCAGTTAATCTGATATCCAGCCCAACCCCCCCCCCCACACACACAAAGGCTGCTTTACTCATCAGCTGGATGCATCTAAACCAATCGATCTCAATTAAGTTCATCCTCAAGATTTAACCATCACAGATGTCAGCTTCATTTGCCTCCAGATTTACCTTACTTGTTCTCTCACAACTCACCTATAATTTGTCATTGTTGGGTTTTGTTTTGTTATGTTTTGTTGGTTATGGGGCTTGGGCCTGGGCTCTGTCCCTAAGCTCTTCAGCTTAAGGCTAGCACTCTACCACCTGAGCCACAGTGCCACTTTGAGTTTTTTGAGTGGTTTATTGGAGATAGGAGTCTCACAGACTTTCCTGCCTGGGTTGGCTTTGAACTATGATCCTCAGATCTCAGCCTCCTGAGTAGCTAGGATTACAGGCATGAGCCACCAGCACCCAGCTTCATTGTTGGTTTTTTTTAAGCACTCTTAAACTACTATGTGTGTGTGTGTATGTATGCACCTGCACGCATGAGTACACATGCTGATACTGTGGCTGGAACTCAGCCTCTGTGAGTGAGTTCTTCCTTTTGTATTCAAGATAAGGCTGATGCTACCACTTGAGCCATGCCTCCATTTCGGTTTTTTTAGGCCAGGCTCAAGTGGCTCACACTGTAATACTAGCTACTCAAAAGGCTTGATATCTGATGTTGAGGTTCAAAGCCAGCCAGAGCAGGGCTTTTATCTCCAATTAGCAACCTACTGTGATTTAAAGTGGTAGACCACTTGCCCTGAGGAATAGGAGTTCTGGTGGGTACAGCAACCAGGCCCTGAGTTCAAACTCCACAAACAACAACAACAAAAAAACTGAAAACTCTCATGAACTTTCTTGCCTGACCTGAGCTGACTTTGAAACGTGATCCTTAGATCTGAGGCTCCTGAATAGCTAGGATTACAGGTGTATGTGAGCCACTGGCACCCAGCTTTTAAATTCTGAGATAATGGATGTTCCTAAAATTGCCAGAACTTTTTGCCTTGAATGGAGCCTGCAAGATGCAGAACAGGGTCAAAGCTGGGTGTAGAGTGGCTCTGCCCAATGGAAAGGGCAGAACTGATCATCTTTGCAAGCTGAGTGGCTTAGACAACAGTTGTTAACTCTCCCCTGGGGTCCACATCGGTCAGACCTTGGGGCCTTCCAGAGCAGCTCTGTAAGGCACAGGTGGGATGTTGTATATAGAGTTATTCAGTCAACTAATCCAGTAAACAGGATCAGCAGGACCTAGCTGGATTTATGGATTGCCAGAGGGCCTTTCACTGAAGGAGATGTGCCTGCTTGTGGCTCTTCTGCTCACCACTGGCCAAGCTTGAACTCAGTATCTGAACACTGTTCCTGGGCTCTTTGGCTCCAGACTGCTACTCTACCACTAGAGCCATAGCTCCATTTCTGGTTTTCTGGTGGTTAATTGAAGATAAGAGTCTTATGGACTTTCCTGCCCAGGTTGTCTTTGAATTGTAATCTTCAGTTCTCAGCTTGCTGGGTAGCTAGGATCACAGGTATGAGGTACCAGCTCCCAGCCATTTTTTTTTTGAGCCCAAGTTTTTCTGTTTGTAGAATAGTGATGTTCTGAGTACATTTGCAGTATTGTTATTTTGTGTTTCTGTGTGTCTGTGTCTGTGTCTAATGGTCCTGGGGCTTGAACTCCGGGCCTGAGTACTCTCCCTAAGCTGTTTTTTTGTTTGTTTGTTTTTGTTTTGTTTTGTTTTTTTGCCCAAGGTTAATGCTCTACCACTTGAGTCTAAGCTCCATTGCTGGCCTTTTGGTAATTAGTCGAGTAGCTAAGAAACAGGCCTAAGCCACCAATGAGAAAGGTACATTTTACCAAAACAAATATGCTTACATCCAAAACAAGAATACACATGTCATGTCAGGTACCCATGGCTCATGTCTGTAATCGTATCCTGTGTGAGCCCTGTGACAGGCTCTACCTTTTAACAGCAGTCATTTTTCCTCACTTACTTACTGTCTCCAGAATTCTTTCATTAGCTGGGCACCAGTTGCTCATGCCTGTAATCCTCACTACTCAGGAGGCTGATATCTGAGGATCACTGTTCAAAGCCAGCCTGGGCAGGAAAGTCCCTGTGAGACTCTTAGTTCCAATGAACCACTGTAAAACTGGAAGTGGAGCTTTTTGGCTCAAGTGGTAGAGTGCTAGCCTTGAGAACAAAAACTCATGGATAGCACCCAGATCAAGATTTTAAACCCCAGGACCAGAAAAAAAAATTCCTGCATTGTGAAGAAGTGACAGTACATACCACTAATCAATACTTAGAGGATTGAGTGTGATTAAGATTCCTTCCTAAGCCAGGGACCAGTGGCTTACGTCTATAATCCTAGCTACTCAGGCAGCTGAGATCTGATAATCAAGGTTTAAAGCCAGCCTGGGCAGTAAAGTCTGTTGTGAGGCCCTTATCTCCAATTAACCACCTTTTGAAAAGCCAGAAATGGAGGTGTCACTCAAGTGGTAGATCACTAGCCTTAAACAAAAGATCAAGGAGGGGGCCCAGACCTTGACTTCAAGCCCCAGAATTGGCACACATGCACATTTTTTTCCTATGATCTCTGTTCTCTTGGCCTCTGCATGCAGGCCATGAAGCATGGCTGGTGTAGATTCAGAACCACTGCTGCCTTGGTGGGTGCCAATGATGCCCATTGAGCAATGCCCTCTGACCCTTTTACCATTTCCATGGCTCTGCTCCTCAGCCCTCAACACCTGTGGCTTTCTTTAGAGGAGAAAGCAAAATAGAGGGATGACCAAATGGATTAGGGCAGCAGGAGGAGATTGTTCACTGCAACTCAAGGCTCTCCAAGTTCAGGTTTGCACAGAACCCCATATCACCCCGTTATACTTTGCTTCTGCTGCTGATCCCCTGGAACATCATACACCTTACATATAATCATTTCATGGACTCCCTAGAAACCTTGAGGAAGCATCACTCCTTCATTGCTGTCTATTCTTCTTCTCTGTCCACATACTGACTTCCCTGAGTATATCCCTCTTCCCCAGCATTCCTTCAGTCTCCATGGAAGTGCATTGAAGGGACATAGGCATGTAAATGAGAGTCACTGTCTGACAGATCTATTGTGTGTGTGTGTGTGTGTGTGTGTGTGTGTGTGTGTGTGTGTGTGTGTGTGTGTGTGTAGGCATGTAAATGAGAGTCACTGTCTGACAGATCTATTGTGTGTGTGTGTGTGTGTGTGTGTGTGTGTGTGTGTGTGTGTGATTCCTAGGGTTTGAATTCAAATCTGGGTGATGCCCCTGAGTTTTTTGGCTCAAAACTCGTGCTCTGCCGGGTGCTGGTGGCTCACGCCTGTAATCCTAGCTACTCAGGAGGCTGAGATCTGAGGATCACTGTTCAAAGCCAGCCTGGGCAGGAAAGATTGTGAGACTCCTATCTCCAATAAACCACCAGAAAACCGGAAATGGCGCTGTAGCTCAAGTGGTAGAGTGCTCGCCTTGAACTGACGAGCTGAAGGACAGCGCCCAGGCCCAGAGTTCAAGCCCCACGACCGACAAAACAAAACAAAACAAAACAAAACAAAAAACAAAAAAAAACTCGTGCTCTACCACTTGAGCCACAGCTCCATATCCAGGTTTTTGGTAGTCGATTGTAGATAAGATTCCACTTGCTTTCCTTCCCAGGCTGTCTTTGAACCATAATCCTTAGATCTCAGCCTCCTGATTCAGCTAGGTTTACATGCATGAGCCACCGGTGCCTGTCCCTAAGCCTTTTTAATTTACCTTCAAGGTCACTGAAAGCCCAAGAGTTCTTCAGACAATCTGACAACTCTCCAGGAATCATAACTGTCCTTGATTCTCTGCCCTCATGAGGGCGCTCTGAGTATTTGGATACAAGGAAATGTGCCATTTGACAATTATCATTGAAACAGTATAACACAAAAAATATGTGTTGTGTACATTTTCCCTCTATAAATTTAGGTGAAAAATACTGAGTTACAATATTCGTGTTCTCCATGGTGTTTAAATATGTAAATGAATGTTAGAATGCAAATGCTCAGTGGAGTCCTAGGATATCTTTGCATTAGTAGAATAATAGATCATACATCTCTAAGTGTATTTGAGTAATAGCTAGTTTTAGTGAAGATGTGACTTTTTCATTATTCAATTATTTTTGTAGGAACATCAGTTTTTATTAATTCTGTATGTACATTAACGGAGAAATGAATTGCTTTTGTACTATCTGTTAGGGTATATTAGACTTTGCAAGAGAACCATGCAAACATCCAGGTACAAAGAACAAAGAAAGTATTATTGACAGCAGTGGAACTGGCAAGACCCCTTCTCACAAGTGAAGAATGAGAAGAAGTGCAGGCTATTGTTTGCGGTGACCTATATAACTCGGGGCTAGGAGGTGGAGACCCCAGTGTGGACATGTGGACCAAGGGATCCATCATGGTGGACTAGGATTTATGGCTGCTTGCCCAAATAGTAGATAAGGGGCTCTGCAGCTGCCCAGACCTTAAGGTCACTCTAGGGAGTTCTTGCTGCCCTATATCGTAGTAGCTACCCCAGAAGAGTGCCATCTCAAGATAAAGGGGGCTTGGAGGGAGGCTGATTATTAACTGCCTAGTGTTGACCAGGAAGGGAGCATGCCAAGCTGTGGAAAGGGGAAGGAGCATGCTTAGCTATGGGAAAGAAGCTTATTGGACTAACAGTATCTAGCAACTAAGGACTGTGGATTTGTCTTTAGTGGAGAGTTTGATGCTTTACTTGAGACATAAAAGATTCGTCTCCCGTAAGAAGGCCTTTCCTCCCATGTATAATGTTTCGAGCAGGAAAATTTCAGTAAAATTACACTGGTTCTTTCCTGACTACCTCATTTGCCTTCTCTCCCAGCCATGCTTCCTGCATCTTCTGTTCATTGTCAACAGCAAGAAAGAATGAAACACTCTCTGGTGAGTTGCATTTTATTTCTCATTTTGTATTACATTCCATCTTATGAACTTAAAGGTGTCCAAGATTTAAAAACAGAAAAACAGATCCAGCTTCAGGAACATGTTCATAAATCACATAAAGATGGCTATTAGGTTTAGCATATTATAAAATCTGACATTCTGTCTATGTTAAGTGCAGATTTGCTTCACCTTGTTTCTAGTTTTTCTTATGTGAGAAAAAGTATTCACACTGTTATGTGATTCAGTAACCTAGAGGAGGTGATATCTAATGGAAGATGAAGGTTCCCTAGCAACTTGTCAGAGATCCCATCCTCATAAGTAACATTGAACTATCTTAATGAAGTCTTTGGTCACACACACCTTTGAATGTTTTAGAGGACTGAGTAAGTAAGCAATATGTACTTAAATTACTCTTCATACCTTATTGGACTGCTTCATGGTCATTTTCTTACTTGAAACTTAGGCTATAGGCGATGATACGGTCTATGATTTTTCTAGAAATCCCTCTATTTTTTCTAAGGTGTCCTCACAAGATTCCCCCCTCCCCCTACTATTTTGTTTCAATCTTTGTTTTCTGCTCTCTAGCTTTGCTTATTTGTATTTTTCTTTATGTATCTATTTTTCTTTCTGTATTTTTTTTCTCGCAGCCTGTCTTTCCTCCATCTGTCTCTCACTTTTTACTTTTCTTTGAATGCTGTGTCTGGGAACTAGTTTTTCTTACAAATTTTCCTTTGCTGCATTGGCTCTTAGAATTGACATTTTTCTTATGGTTTGATTTTTCCGTATTCCCTTTGAAGACAGGTCTTGCTATGCAGTCTAGCTTGCTCTTGAAATTTTATGTAGCCTAGGCTGGCTGGTAATCCCAAATTCAGAGAGTATAGGTATATTCCATCCTTTTTGGCTACATTAACCATTACATACGGCCACATTGTTTTATGGTTATGCCTTCCATCCATCTACAGCATTTTGTACCTTCCATAAATGAAGCTGTAAAAATCATTAAATACACAGCTCCTACCAGTCTTTGGAACCATTATAGTTACTGGGTCTGTGAGTTTGTTGATCCATGGAAGAGCAGTAAGGGAAATCATAGCATGGCTGATACTTGATGCCTGGTGTATTTTATTTAGCTTATTGTATTCAAGATTTATCCCTGCTGTAAAATGTATTAAAGTTTTCTTCCTGTTAAACACATTTATCTATTCTTTCCAGGCTTCTGTCTTTTGGTTATTGTGATTAGTTGTTGTGTAGTGATTCTCCAAATATTTGTTCTAGTCCCTGCTTTCACTTCCATTGGTATAAATCTAGAAATAGAAGTGCTAGACCATATTCCTATGTAATTCTATATTTAGTTCTTTTAGAAGTCTCCACACCATCGTTGATTATTTTACATTCCTGCCAGAAATGCATCAAAATTCACTTTATTTTCATATCTTTCCCAACAGTTGTTAGACTTTGGAAACATATTTGTTTTTGTTTAAAAGTGTGTATGAAGAAGTAGATATTTCATTTTGATTTGAATTTTTCTAATAACTATTGACATTGAACTTTTTTATATTTAATGAGCTACCTGTATACTTTTTAGAAAAGTCTCTTCAGTTTTTTTCCATTTTTAAATTAGATTTTCTGTGGGGGGGGGGGAGGGAAGGGGGTGGGTGTGGTTAATTATAGGATTTTGTTTTATGTGAACTCTGGTCCTGAGTGCTGTCCCTCAGCTCTTCAGCTCAAGGCTAGTACTTGAGCCACAGCACCACCTCCGGCCTTTTCTGCTTATATGGTGCTCAGGAATCAAACCCAGGGCCTCAGGCATGCAAGGCAAGCACTCTACCACTGAGCCACCTTCCCAGCCCCATTTTTTTATGTTTTTAATTCACTGTGGTTAGTAATCTATTTAGAGAAAAACTAATACCATGCTTTCTCTTCCTTGTTGATCACGCTTTCTGATATACAATGTTTTAATTATATGCACTAAATTTGATTTTGTTTAGTATTAAACACTTTTGGTGTCCTATCAAATGAGTCACTGGCAAGTCTAATGTCATCAAACTTTCCTCCCTTCCTGTCTTCTTTTCCTTTCCCTTCCCTTCTTTTTCCCTTTTTTTCCACCACTGTCTTGTCAGCTCTTCTTTTCTCTGCCCCTTTTTTCTCCTCTCCCCACCCCATTCATTTTCATTTCTCTTTATGTCTGAGGACTTACTGTGTTGCCACAATTAGTGTCAAAGCCCCAACCATGCTTTCTTGTGCTAGTACTAGATCTTGAACTCAGTCAGTCAGCTTCCTCAATCGCTGTTGACACGCTCATTTAAACCATGCCTCCAATCTGTTTTTAGCAACTTAATTTGAGTTGTCCACCAAGGCTGCTTCCAGACCTCAACCTCCTTAGTAACTAGGATACATTCTTGTTCCTGAAACACTTGTTTTTGTTTTTCTTACCAGCATATACTGTTATTGGCTTATGTGGAATTAATATTCAACCTCAACTCCAAAATTTCAAATGAATTTGAGTTATCTACCATGCTGGCTTCCAGACCTCAGCCTCCTTGAGTAGCTAGTGTCTGATAACAGTCTTGAGCTAGAGCACTTGTTTTGATTTGCTTTTTTCTTACCTGAACATTTAATACTAACAGTTAATTTGATACTAAAACAAGATTATTGTTACTGGTTTATATAGAATTAATATTCAAACTCAATTCCAATATTTCACGTTTCAAATTAAGTCTTGTATTTTATTTCTAATAGTTTTAACTATTCTAACTGCTATATTTTCTTCACTAAGCAAACAGTTTAGGCTAGCACAACTACATGGAAGGATTGTTTTATAATTAATTTAATTTATTGTTATAGAGATACAGAGAGATTACAATTACATGAGTCAGGTAATGAGTATATTTTCTTTCACAGAGTGTCTTCCTTACCTTACTCTCTCACAATTCCTCCCTCCCTTCTCTAATCATGAGTTGTATAGTTTATTTTTATTAGTGTCTAATGAATTCCACTGCTGTACTTTTTCCCTGTTTCCCTGGAGTTCTGACTTTCCCCCATCCTCCAGAAAATATACCTGTGAATAGATCATACATAGTTAAAAGCATTTGTTTTTAGTGCAAAGGCGAAGTAACAAAGTGACTGCTTTTCATAGCCTATAAAACATAGTGATAATGTACATTTCTCCCATATTCATGCTAATTTCCCTGTGTTTATTTCACTCATAGATTTTTAGAAATATATTACTTAACTGTAATGTGTTTATAACCTAGCTTTATATCTCATTTTTTCCTAGGAAGTTTGTCTTGAGAATTACTCTCATTGTTTTAGTCTTCGTAAAATTAACACTGCAGTACTTTATAAACAGCATTTAGTTTGAAATAATGGCAGTGATATGTATGTTCCTGCTGATGTTTTGTCCTGATGTTTATAAATTAGAGGAGTATTACTTTTCCAATAGTAATGGAAGATTAAAAAATTACAATTCTGTGGCCTTTTTTGCACAGTTCCTTGATCTCAGGCATTCATTCTCTCTAAGCTTCTTTCCCTGAAGTCTAGCACTCACTGCTTGAGCCACAGCACCACATTCAGCTTTTTTTGTTCATGTGGTACTGAGGAATCAAAACCATTACTTCATGCATGCTAAGCAAGCAGTCTTTATAAGCCATGTTCCCAGCCCTAAATTTATTGCCTTTTTATTTTCTTTTGGTAGAATTAATTCGTTGGTCTCAGGCCTTCATATTTATCAAGCAAGTAAAGTATTAATTGATACATATGCCTAGTGCAAATACTTTGTGTATAATACACTTGTGCATTTGTATATTGAATCTTAATAAATTAGTTTTTCTTCCATGAATTGTTTCAGAAAGATTACCTAAAATCTAACATATGTTCTACAGATTTCCTTTTTAATGACCTTGTCCTATGTGTACATGCATGTTGGCATCTTATTCTTTTGAAGCAGGATAATTTTTTGTAACAGTCTTAAAATGCAGATGTGTTATTAATGAATTATCTTTCCATTTAAATATTTCCAATCTACATTTTCTGAAGAGTTCCGCTACCCAATGGATTATCTATTGAAGATTATTTTCTTTCAACACTTGACACATATATTTCCTTTTTTGTGTGCTAGTCAGCATTCACCACTAGTATTGTCACGCATGGCTGGATTGGTAGGATGATCGTTGACTATTCTTCCTTTGTAATGGGGTTCAAAATGGGAATCAAAAGACTTTCCTTTTAGCCTCTGCAAAACAAAATAGTACTATATTTCATTCCAACTTTTAAAATTTCCTTCTGTAGGTTTTAGGTAGCATCACTTTTTATCCTTTTTATTCTCTGTTGTGCTGTGGTCATATTTCACAATTTTTTTGGTCATTTTTTAATGTTCCATAAGCCTTTTGCCCTTTGCCTCCATCCTTCAATAAAAGACTGATAAAATGCAATTGTAGTCAAGGAACATTTTATTCCTCTGCCACCTAAATTTCTTATTGTAGGAGGTATGCAGTGTTCACAAAAGTTCATGTAGCACGTCTTACAGAGGAAGGAAGTATCAGGGTATCTATGACCACATTTCAATCATTAGAATTTCTTCAGGCTGGGGAAGCATCAGCTGCTGCATGGGGAGGAGGCTGCGGCCACTGCTCCATGGGCCCCTGGCCCCTCTGTGCCTGTGTCTGGGAAAGCCAGTGTAAGATGAAGATAGTCTTTCCCCAGCCACCTGGATAATCAAGAGTTTGGGACAGATCCTTCGATAGTGAGGAGCCAGGAGAAAAGCACAGAGTATGGTGTTAAATGGATTAATAAGGAATAATGTTCTCTTATATTCTGTTATGTAATGACAGCCCATATCATGGAGGTGTATTTTTTTAACAATTCATTTTCCTACAGACTACCCAACAAACCACCTGAGGTTGCATTTACAACAAGAATTTAGCATCCAAATATTAACAATATTGACAGTATTTGTCTTGATATTCTAAGGTCACAGTGGTCTCCTGCTTTAACTATTTCTAAAGTTTGTTTATCCATTTATTTACTGCTATGTGATCCAATCCTAGAGATTGCATGGACAATAAAACAGACAGAGACAAATACAACAGAGTATCTTGGAAATAGAATTAAAAGTATGTCATGTGATGATACCTAAAAGTCAGAATAACCTGCATTATAGCTGGAATGAACTTGAAACTACTGTTCCTTTTTTGATTTCTTATCTGGCTGCTCCCCTATTAGATGTCATCTTTTCTTTTAAATTTTATTTTTCACTTGGCTCCCTCCCTCCATTCATTTAGATTCTCATCTGAGTAGACTTAAACTGTAGTTACAAGAAAGCAGTTGCCCAAGACTCAAAAATTTTTTTAAAGTTCAGCATTTGTATTATACAGCCAGTATGTTCACTTTTTTTTTTTTTTTTTGGTCGGTCATGGGGCTTGAACTCTGGGCCTGAGCGCTGTCCCTCAGCTCTCCAGCTTAAGGCTAGAGCTCTACCACTTGCGCTACAGCACTACTTCCTATATTCACTCTTTTTTATCTTTTTTTGTGTGCTTTTCTTTTTTTATTGTGAAAATACTGTACAGAGGGGTTACAATTACATGGGCAAGATAATGAATACATTTCTTATCAAGCATTGTAGCCTCCTCCTTTGTTTCCCCTTCCCATCCCTTCCCATCTGCCCCCCAACCCCCACCCAACCTATATTCACTCTTAACCTGATTATGAAACCAAACCATTCCTCACTACTCTAACATGATGAAGAAGCCACATGAGGGGGCGGGAGCTGGATTCTCAGTTGTCACATCAAAGGAAACAACATTCTAGCAGCATCCATTCTTGTTGAAGCCTTCCACTGTTAGAGATTTGAGGTTACATGTACTTTATGCTCCTAACTGATGTGGCTGGAGAATTGATATTGAATTTATAGTATCAGCAGAACAGAAAATATGGTGTATTTTATACAGGTCAAAAAAGATGTGAGCTGTTCTTCTCCAGAGAGTGGAAATTAGAAGTCAAACACCCTTTGTATTTCAAAATAGGGTGTCAAACATTTTGTAATTTTCATTTAAATTCTTAGGAGGCTTGGCGCTATTAGTTAAACGGTCTTCCAATACACTGCTTAATATAGCACTGAATAAATGATGCAAGTTGTTACTAGATAAGTGATGGATAGCTCTGCTAGTAATTGATTTATTTTTCTTCAATAAAGTTTCATAAACCAGTTAGCTGCCTGAATTAATCAGTATGGGGAATATATTTTGTAAATGGAAAGCTGTTTTTATTATTTTCCATGTACATTCCCTAACTAAACCTCTTTATCATGTGCATTTGAAGCTGGGGGGTGGGGGGGGGAGGGAAAAAGGAAGTAATAGTAGGTTACAGTTTACAAAATAAAGTACTGTTGTGGGAGTCGTAATGAGGCTGTGTTGACTATAACCATGAGATATTGGGCATCCGTGGGTTTGTTCAGCCATTTACATTAATGAGCATTAAATGCAGCAGATATCATTTCAGGTGACTTAACATGAATAAATAAAAGTCAATGCTACTATAAAAAATTTTAATAACAAAAACAGTTAACAAAAATACTTTTATGTGCTAAGTCAAATCTTAAAATGTCCAAATCAGTCATTAGCTACTTTCTTGAGTACTGTTAACTCTCTTTTACATTCACATGAACACTGCTTTTCATAGGTTGATGAATATGGTATATATTCGATATAATATCCTGAATGTGTTGTGCTTGCTTATGTGAGAGCACTTTTTTTTTTTTTTTTTTTTGGTCCGGTCATGGGGCCTGAACTCTGGGCCTGGGTGCTGTCCCTCAGCTCTTCAGCTCAAGGCTAGCACTCTACCACTTGAGCCACAGCGCCACATCCGGCTTTTTTCTTTTTGCTTATGTGGTGCTGAGGAATCAAACCCAGGGCCTCGAGCATGCAAGGCAAGCGCTCTACCACTGAGCCACCTTCCCAGCCCATGTGAGAGCACTTTTTAAGTGAGGCAGAATATGAAAATGCAAGAAAAGCTTCCTGTTTACTTCATTGTCACCCTGATACATAGGAAATTTTATCAAAGTAAGCTAAACATACTCTTTTACTACCTAGACTTAATGTGGGCATGCCAGATTATTATCTCCTTAGAAATGTGTGGTGATGTATTAGGGAAACTATTTTTTTTTATTTTTTTATTTTTTTTATTTTTTTATTTTTTTATTTTTTTTAATATGATTTTATTTTATTTGAGAACATACTGTACAGAGGGGCTACAATTACATGGGCAGGATAATGCATACATTTCTTACCAAGCATTGCAGCCTCCTCCTTTGGGAAACTATTTTTTTTTATTTTTGTTGTCTGTGGGGTTTGAACTCTGGGCATGGGTGCTGTCCCTGAGCTCTTCAGCTCAAGACTAGCACGCTACCACTTAAGCCACAGAGCCACTTCTGGCTTTTTCTGCTTATGTGGTGCTGAGGAATCAAACCCAGAGTCTCATACATGCTAGGCAAGCACTCTAATACTGAGCCACCTTCCCAGCAGGAAACCTTGTATTTTAATTACCAAGTTAATACAGTGGCAAACATTTCTACTTTGATCATTCTTTCTCCCACTGTATAGATAACACAGCAAGCTCCAAACATTTTTATATAAGATAAAATGCATACCTGTAGACGAAAGAAATTCCAGCCTTCGTGGTCTCATGACTCAGGGCTAATTACTTGACAGAAATGTGTCCTTACAGAAGCTAGTGTCATTTGATGATGTGGCTGTGGACTTCAGCTGGGAGGAGTGGCAGTACCTGGACGTTGCTCAGAGGACCCTGTATAGAGATGTAATGCTGGAGATCTACTGTAACATTGTGTCCTTGGGTGAGCAAAAGTCACATTAACTTGTAAGGTCATGTGCTTTGTTTTTTGTAAATATATGAATATTTATGTTATTTAGATGTAGCATTCCAGAAGACTGTCTTCCCAACCTTGAGCATATTATTGTAAATGGTTATACAATCTAGAATATAATGTATATCACTGTTGGAAAGATGATCTGGAAACCACAGATGATCTATCTGTAGGTGACTTTGGTCTGTTAAAGCCGCCAAAAATCAATGTGTTTGGATCTGTGCATATTACGGGTTAAGTAGTATCTGTTTGATGAAGGGGGTATTCATTTGGGGTATAGCTATTTAGGATTATTATATCCTCTCATAGGAAAGGTCCATTTATTGGTATGTCATGGCCTTCTTAGTCTTCTTACTAATTATAATTTGAAATATATTCTATCTGATATTAGTATTGCTATTCTGGCCTGCTTGGGAGTATTTCCTTGATTGAATTTATTCTACCCATTCACATTCAGGATACTTATTTCTGTGGGCAAGGTGTGCCTCTTGAAGACAGATAGATGGGTCTTGTTTCTTGATTCAACTTATCAATCTTTTTCATTTAATTGGGAGTTAAGTCCTTGAGTATTGACAGGAGTGAAAAGTTTTGGCAATTCCTGCTATGTTACCCACCTTTCTATGGCCTGTGCCTTCTCATTCTTACTATGTTTATTTGGTTCTATGGTAAATAGCTATTTCTCTGACTATATCAAGACTGGGCTGGGTGCTCTTCTTTTCATTTTCATTTTATTGTATTGTAAAAGTGCAGCACAAAGGAGTTATAGTTACACGTGTAAAGTAATGAGTACATTTATTGTTGAACATCATTACCCTCTCCTTTCTTTATCTCCTACTATCCCTTCCCACTCCCACCTTGAAGTTGTCAAGTTCATTTCCAACATATTGTCACCCCTTTAATCCTATCACTTTTGGTTAAATCCACTATTTGAATTAATCTGGAGTGCAACTTCCAACCATGGTGTAATTGCTGTGGCTCAGAAATCCTATCAGAAGCTACTCTCTGATTGGTTCATATGTGATGCTCTGTGTGGGGTTGGGTTATAAAGATGCCAGTGAGCCATCTTGCTCTCCATGAGCCAGTGCTCCCAGCTCATTCATTTCCTATGGAACCAACATCTCCATGCCCTCCCTGCAGAACCTCTTGAGCCACACTGGCAGGCTAGGCCATTTGAGATGAGGGCTCTATCCTGCCTCTCTGGAGAGCTACCAATGTTCAGTGTGGGTGGAAGAGCCAGGATGTCTGAGCTTTTCAATTCAATCATTGCTCTAGAACCCCATCATGGCACTTTTGCGGTACACGTGTCCTATGCACACTCCATCAGGAATCTGGAGTAAATTCAGCCTAAAAAAACTGGAACAAGATCTTGTTTTTACAACTAAATGGTGTGAGCATACCTCCATGTCTTGGGGCAGTCCTTGACTGTAATTTACTGTGCAAGCAATAAGTTGGTTTACAAAAGAAAGAAATTAAGTAGATGTCATTTCTCAGGTCCAAAAATAACAAAAAGCAAAAAAAATAAAGAGTATTACTTGTGCCTAGAATCCAAGCTACTCAACAAGTTAGAGATCAATGGATCACAGATCAAAATGATCCTGAACAGGAAACTCATCTCCAGTGAATCAGAAGAAATCCAGAAGTGGAACTGTGGCTCAAAATGGTAAACCACTTGAGTAAGACAGCTTAGGGACAATACCCCAGCTCCAAGTTCAAGCCCAGGACTGATCAAGAAAAGAATAAATCATCCCTCAGGTTGGTGATTCACACCTGTTGATGAGATCTGAGGATCACAGTTCAAAGCCAGTCAACCCAAGAATGACAGATAGTTATCTTCAATTACCCAATGAAAAGTTGGAAGTAGAGTCTGTGGGTCACCTGGTAGAGTGCCAGCCTTGAATGAAAAAAGCTGAGGGTGGACAGTGACCAAGCCATGCATTCAAGTCCCATTCCTGGCACACAACACAGACACACAGAAGAAGCAAAAGAGAAACAGAAAGAAAAATAACCATCTCACTTTCTAAGAGACTGAGAATGTTTATTGACTGAATAAATAAACAATGTATACATGGGTTCTGCTATGTGCACATGATTTACAACGAGCTAAACTTAAATAGCTTCTTGAGATTGGAACATCAGTAAAATACTATTTCTCATTTTAAAAATCAGATGATGAGCAACATGTCAGCTGTATGCAGTGTAATGAACACCATGGGAACTCTCATAGTCCATGGGAAGGGCAATGCACAGCCATCCTAAATACCAGAAATAACCTAACACATGTAAGTAAAAATATCTAAAGCTGTTGATCACAGGAGACTCATGACTATAAACCTGATGTCTGCGGATTGAGCCTTGAAACCAGCCTCAGAATAAAATTCCATAAGATTCTTATCCCCAAATAATCACCACAAATGTGGGAAGTAGAATTAGAGATGTGGCTCAACTGATAGAGCAGTAGCCTTGGGAAAAGCTCGGGAACAGCCCTGAGGCAATGATTTCAAGCCTTAAAATTGGATGTTTGTGATGTATAGAAATTAATATAGTGTGTATACATGTGTAAAATGCACACATATGTGTCAGTTGTGGGGCGTGAACTTGACCTGAGCACTGTCCTGCAGCTCTTAAGCTCAAGGCTATTGCTCTACCACTTGAGCCACAATGCCACTTCTGATTTTCTGGTGGTTTATAGGAAATAGGATGTCTCACAGAGTTTTCTGTGTTGGCTGGCTTTGAACCATGATCCTCAGATCTCAGCCTCCTGAGTAGGATTATAGGTGTGTGCCACCAGCACCTGGCAAAATTCACTTTTAAGAATTGCTCTTAGGGACTGGGAAGGTGGCTTGGTGGTAGAGTGCTTGTCTTGCATGCATGAGGCCCTGGGTTCGATACCTCAGCACCACATAAATAAAAAGAAAAAAGCCGGAAGTGGTGCTGTGGCTCAAGTGTAGAGCGCTAGCCTTGAGCTGAAGAGCTGAGGGACAGCACCCAGGCCCAGCGTTCAGGCCCCACGACCAGACCCCCCCCCCAAAAAAAAAAAGAATTGCTCTTAGATGTAATAGGGTTGTGGGGGTATTTCATTAAGTCACTATTCATTTGAGGATGGCAGTGAACTCATTTCAAATAACAGTAAACCAATTGTGATGGAGTAGGCTTATAATTTTAATTGAAGAGGTGAAGTCAGGAAGTTCGCTAGTTTGAGAGCAACCCAACCTACATACTAAGATCCTGCCTCCAAACTAAGTTTCTGTTTGTGTGCATATATGGATGTCTGTATATATCCACACATTCAAGCATGCATGCATACATGTGCACATAGATAAAATACTGCTAGGTTATTGTAAAGAATGCTCATAGCAATGGTGAGCCAGGGAATGTGCTTAGTATCCTCTTTATATATACATACTGGTCCACATAGAAGTAGACATATTTTTGTAAAGCTGAGCACTTGAAATTTCATCTTGTTTTATGCTGCAACAGACATAAAAGTAAAGAAACAGCCAAAGGTGGTGTTTGCCTCTAAGTCTAGATATTCATGAACTGAGATGTGAAGATCAAGGAATAGAGCCACCAAGACAGAAAAGCCTACAAGACTAGCTCCAATTAGCCACCAAAAAAGCTGAGTTGTGGACATGGGATAAGAGGTAGTGAGCTCTGAGCAAGGAAATTCAACAAGCACAAAATCTGAGTTTATAAAACAAGGTAGAAGCTGAGTTGTGGCACAAGGATTAGAGCACTAGCCTTGAGGAAAAAAAGCTCAGAAAGCCCTCAAGCCCTGAATTCACCTGCAGGCCACACAAATGCACACAAAATTGTTCAACCATATTAAAAACGTTACTGTCTACTACTCTAGAGATGGGGATGGTGGCTCAGGAGTAAAGCACGTGCTCTACATGGGTGAGGCCCAAGGTTTGAACCTTAACTACTACAAACATTAAGAAACTGGCCTTGGGGCTGGGTGGGTGGCTCAGTGGTAGAGCACTTGCCTTGCATGCATGAGGCCCTGGGTTTGATTCCTTAGCACCACATAAGCAAAAAGAAAAAAGCCGGAAGTGGTGCTGTGGCTCAAGTGGTAGAGCGCTAGCCTTGAGCTGAAGAGCTGAGGGACAGTGCCCAGGCCCAGAGCTCAGGCTCCCGACCAGACTCAAAAACACCGGCCAAAAGTTTATATGTGCATTCTAACTTAAATGTTTGTTACCAAAGGTTTGATGTGGAGACTTCATCTGATGTGGTGGAAGTTGGTTGGGCTCATGGTCTATGCCAGAACTCAAAGTGGAAGGTACAGGAAAGAAAAATTTGGTAAGGAGCCAGCTGAGTAGAGGAGGGCTCTGGCAAAGTCTTCATGCAACCGGCCAACCAGGCAAGCCCCTTGGGACAGGAGTGAGAAGCCCAGAGCAGGGTATGTGCTACCCCTCAGTCCACCAGCACAGCACGGCACCTGCAGCATGGGCCAAGGTGCACACGTGTTTCCTGCAGGGCTGACTGTTGACACAGGGACCTGTCAGAGCAGTCAGTAGCCTAATGTAATAGTCTTGTCCTATGTAGATATGACAATTGCTTGTGGACTAGAAGAATTGGTAGTAAAACATTGTTAGATGAAGTAGTAAAAATACTTCAGGATCTGTGTGAATGTGTGTGTCCTAAGAAGAAAAGAAATTGAAAAGGAATTCTATGATAACTCAAATGACAAGTGTGGGACTTGAGTGCACAGCAAAATAGATCCATTACGATCACAACAAATAGGTGAAAAGGAAGGGTTTCCTTCATTTATTTTTACCAACCCTTACAAATCCTTTTGTGTTCAAAATAATAAAGGCAGAAATGTTTCTGTTGATGTTTACTGTTGTACAACAGCTAGTTTATAACTGACAGCAGAAGCATAGGGTCTCTTCTGTATGCAGCCCCTGAACTCTCTGGAAATGAGGACAATACTATTGAAAGTGAAATTATGTCACTTGTAAGTTTGTCTTTTAAATTGCAGGGGAAGCATTGACTAATTTAAATGAGCAGACTTTTTGTTTTGCTGGTCCTCTGGTTTGAACTCAGGATACAGGTGCTTTCCCTGAGCTGCTTTTGCTCAAGGGTAGCACTCTACCACTTGAGCCACAGCACCACTTCTGGCTTTTCCTGTGTATGAGAATCTGAGGAATAGAACCCAGTTCCTCATTCATGCAATGCAAGCACTGTACCACTTAGCTACCTTCCCTGTCCTATAAGCAGACTTTTTATGTTAAAAAATGAAAGAATAGGGGCTGGGAAGGTGGCTCAGTGGTAGAGCACTTGCCTTGCATGCCTGAGGCCCTGGGTTCGATTCCTCAGCACCACATAAGCAAAATGAAAAAAGCCGGAAGTGGCACTGTGGCTCAAGTGGTAGAGCGCTAGCTTTGAGCTGAAGAGCTGAGGGACAACGCCCAGGCCCAGAGTTCAGGCCCCACGACCGTGCCCCCAAAAAAAGAAGAAGAAGAAGAAAGAATAGGTTGGTAGGCAGTATCCACTTTCCATGTGCAAGTCCCAAAGTTCAACACCCCAAAGTGCAAGGAAGAAAGTAGAAAATGGAATGACAAGAAGTATTCAGTTACAACTACAAAAAAAAAAAAAAATAGAAGAACAAAGGCAATGAGCAAGTAATTAGGTTTTTGTTTGGGATTGTTTCTTTTTTCTTTCAGTTGTTAGCTGTGGGGTTTAAACTCAGGGAAGGCCTGGCATATTCCCTCTGCTTTTCACTAAAGGCTGGCATGCTACCATTTCCAGCCAGAATGTCACTTCTAGTTTTCTGGCATTTAATTGGTGATAAGTCATAATGAATTTTCTGCTGATGTGGTGCTGAGGCATAGAAACCAGTGCTTCATGTATGCAAGGCAAGCACTCCACCACTGAGCCACACTCCCAGCCCTGCCTCCTTTCTTAAAACAGTGTGGTTGGGGCTGGCACTGTGGCTTAGTGATAAAGTGCTTGCCTAGCATGCATGGAGCACTAAGTTTGAAATCTCAGTACCTAATAAACAACAACAGCCCCCAAATACCCTTAGAAGCACTGGTGCTGTAACTCAAATGGTAGAGTGGTAGCCTTCAGCATAATGATATTCAGGGACAGTTCTCAAGCCCTGAGTTCTAGCCTCAGGAATGTCAAACAAGAACAACAACAACACGATGAAATGGTAGATGAAAACAAGAAACCCAATGTCAGCAAGTTTCATTGATAAACACAACACACAAACACTCACACATAGATACACACACACACACACAAATACACATTTATTAAACCATATTCACCTCTTTTTCCCTGTCTGCTCACCCTCCCTGCTCCAACTGCTGCCTACATCCACTGGAGAACTTATTCTATGTTTCTGTTGTTTGTGCATTCATAAAAAATTATTGTGAAGATTATATATATACATATATATGAGTGAAAATTGCTTAAGCCAGTATGCATTTTTGCACAATTCCACCCAGTTATTAAACCTGGCGTTTATTTCCCTATATCACATTAAAATGTACCACTGTAAGTTATTGATCTCATTGTCTGGGTGCTATCCCTTACCATTTTAACTTAAGGCTCTATCACCATTTCTACTTGTAGATTTTTAGGTGATTAATTGTAGATAAGAGTTTCATTGACTTTTCTGAAAGGACTGGATGAAAACTCAATCCTCAGATCCTAGGTTTACCACCATGAGACACTTGTGTCCAGCACGTTTCAATAGTATTACATGCACTATGTTGTTTGTGGTGTTTAGTAGTGGACTTTTGTTTGTTTTTGTGCTGGTCCTGGGCTTGAACTAATGGTCCTAAGCTGTCCCCGAGCTCTTCAGATCAAGGTGAGCACCCTACCACTTGAGCCACAGCACCACTTTTGTTTTTCCTGTGATTAATTGGGGATAAGAGTGTCACTGACTTCCCTGCCCAGGGTGGCTTTGAACTGTGATCTTCAGATCTCAGCCTCCAGACTAGCTACAATTGCAGGCGTGATCCATCAGCATCCGGTTGTACTTCAAAATAATGTATTTACCTATCTATGCAATACAAAATGGGGCTGGGAAGGTGGTTCAGTGGTAGAGTGCTTGCCTTGCATGCATGAGGCTCTGGGTTCGATTCCTCAGGACCACATAAGCAAAAAGAAAAAAAGCCAGAAGTGGTGCTGTGGCTTAAGTGGTAGAGCGCTAGCCTTGAGCTGAAGAGCTGAGGGACAGCGTCCAGGCCCAGAGTTCACGCACCATGACCGGACTGCAAAAAAAAAAAAAAAAAAAAAGAGATGAGGATCACTATTTACCTGTATTTGACCTATCTAAGCACAATCTTACTTCTGTCTCTTTGTGTCTCTCATTCCATGGATTCCTGTAACCATTTTCTATCTAGTTTGTGCACTTCAATTTTTTTTAACATATTTCTAATGATTTCATTACATTTCTGTGCTGCTACCATGTCTTAATTGTGTTTTGGTACAATTATCAAAAGGGAGCTGGAGCAAGGAATAGTAGTGGTGGTAGAGAGAGGTTTATCCTCCTGAGAACTAAGTTTCAGCCTCTAGAAAAGTGAGAAAACACAAATTCTTCACATCAGGAACACCTGTGTTTCATTATAACTCACTCAGCAGAACTACAAAATGGGCTAAGAGTGAATCAATCCAAGTGGCTTATCACAGTGGTTAATTAAACATAAAGTAAGCACTGAAATCCTTTTGGGGTTACTAATCAAAATCCAAATGCTTATGACTCTTGCTTTTATCAGCAAAGAAAGTGGAAGTGCAGGCATGGCTCAAGTGGTAGAGTGCTAGCCTTGAACTGAAGGGCTGAGGGACAAGCTCACACCCAGAGTTCAAACCCCATGAGCGACAGTAAATAAATAAGTGAACAAAAATTTAAAAAAATAAATACCAAACAAAACAAGATTAAGTGCATACAATGAAAACTTTGTATACTGAAAAGATCTATCAATGAAGAAGCAAAAGCATGGTAGGAGAAAATATTTGCATATGTCTTTAAATAGATTCCTAACAAATCTGAATTAGAAAATATAAAGAAAATCCTACAAGTAAACCCCCCACAAAAAAATTTAATTTAAAATGGGAAAAATATTGAAGAGACTTTTCTAAAAAGGACATACGCAAATAGCTGATTAAAATGTAAAAGTAGTATCAATAATCAGGAGACAAATTCAAATCAAAATTACAATATCTATTTTATACATGTTAGTGTGGCCATAGTTTTAAACAAAACAACAAAAATCCTTCCAAAGTCTAAGAAAAGCTAGGAAAGATGTGACAACAATGTGAACCTTGGTGCATTTCTCTCAGGTATGTAAAACTATCAGAGATGGGACAATGAGTCCTAAAAAGAACCGAATATAGAATTACATAGAAATATCATCTAGTACTACTACACTTGTACATACCTTTGGGAAAAACAGAGATTTCTATAATTACCGTGAAATACAGCCTAAGAGTCAAGAAAGACAAATACCAAAAAGCAGTCCAAGAGTATTTACAGAGATTAATTGAAGTACTTATAACACACTCACTCCTATACAACAGTCAAAGTTATGTTTGACCACACTATTTCAGCAAATCCATTAAAACTTCATTAGGATAGTCTAATGTTATGTATGAGGCTGTGATGGCTGACCAGATTCTAGCCAACCTTTACCTTCCATGAGAAGTTACCTCCTAGGTGTCATTGAATCACATAAAAAGTGAGGCAACTTTGTCCTTGAATTAAAAAATGAGAAACAAACTAAAGCAAAACTGTACTTAACTTAGAAGGCAAGATTTGATAATCGGATAAATCTCCAAGCCATCTTCAGCTTCTTCAGAAACATGTTCCTGAAGCTGAATCTTTTTTTTTCTGTTCTTCAATTTTATACACAGTTAGGTTCATAAAATGGAATGTCAAACAGAGTGAGAAATAAAAGAATCTCATCAGAGATCCTTTCTTCTTTCTTGCTATTGACCATGAGTAAAGATTCTGGAACCATGGCTTGGAGAGAAGCCAAATGAGAGAGTCAGAAAAGAACCTGTGTGATTTTACCCTAGAAGTTCCTGCTCAGAACATGATAGGTGGGCTGGAAAAGCATAAAGCCTTCTTATGGGAAAAGAAACATTCCTGAATCAAGTAGAGCTTTAAAGTATCCACTAAAGACAAATCCACAGAAGAGTCAAGTCTTAAGTGTTACTAAACAATATTAACAGAAAATACACCCCAAAATGTAGGTGGTATTTCAATATTGTGATTTGCACTTTTTTATGGCTAGGGATGTTGAACATTTCTTCATTTGTCTATTGGCCATCCTTTCCTCTTCAGAGAATTTTCTCTTTAAGACTTTAGCCCACCTATTTATTAGGCAGTTGTTTCTTTGAGGATGTGTTGTTGGGGGATTTCATTTTTTGTATTCCAGGTATATTTTAGATTTATAGAAGTTCCTCAAAAGACTACACATAGAGCTCTCCTGTGATGCAGCAATCCCACTTTTGGGCATTTACCCAAATGATCACAAACAAGAATATCCTAAAGCTACCAGAATGACTACATTTATTGCAACATTATTTATCATAGCTAATATATGGAACTAACCCTGATGCACCTCAGTAGATGAATGGATCAAGAAAATGTCTCACACAATTGAATTCTATGCCTCCATCAGTAAGAATGAAATTGCCCCATTTATTAGGAAATGGAAAAACTTGGAAAAAATTATATTGAGTGAAGTAAGCCAGGCCCAAAGATACATAGGTCCCATAGTTTCCCTTATAATAACTGGTATATGTGTGAGACAAGCAGAAACGGTAAGATAAGTTGATGTTAGGGGAAATAAAACTGAAGATAAGGACACCAATGTTTTTTCTTGCTTCCTATTGTTGCTAATATATATATATATATATAAGATGATTTCTTTGTTGCTTTGTATGTCTCTACCATGGTATAATCCTTGTTTTCACTGTATTTGATATTGATATAATTTGTGGAGGGGAAGGGAAAAATTGTTTAAATAGAGATATAGGTGTACTCATTCCAACAATGAAAAGTACAAGATGTTATGTTGTAAAATGAATTGTTTGGTGGGGGGTGTGGGAGATGGGAGGGCAGGGATGGTAAGAGGAAACAAAGGAGGAGGCAACAATGCTAGATAGGAAGTGTACTCATTACTTTGCTCCTGTAATTGTAACCCTTGGGTTTGGTATTTTCACAACAACAACAAAAAAAAAGTAAAAAAATGGCTTTTACAAGAAGTATACTCTTTATCTATTTAGAAAATGATGCAGAGTCTGTAACATTTAATAAAGTGATTTAATAAAATCAGTAATATTAAGTAAGGAGGTCAGGCCTGGCTGGTGCCATACTGGCCACAGGGTAGATGGTGAGGTCTGCCATCTTGTCTTCATGATCAGGGAAGGAAATGACATCATCCATCACCTGCCTCCCAGATGATGTGTGTGCCTGGATCCCTGGAAGCAGGGGTGAGCATTTGGCTGATATGTTACTCAATCTGTTAGTCCAGTGCCTGGGACTGGGAGTTTCCTGTGGACCTGCCCCCTGCTCCGGCCCTATTTAGGTTGGACCATCAGTGGCACCAGACACCATGCCACATGTCTCTGTGATCCTGTCCTGTGTCCTGTCTCCTGGCTTGTCTCTGGTAATCATGGTGTCCCAATTCCCAATTCAGTGCTGTATTGGTTTGTTGGTATTGTTTTTATTCTTTTTTTTTTTCCCTTTCTGGCCTGTTGCCAAGCTGTCTAAGTGTATTTGTGGACAGCAATACTTTGTTACAACGGGCTGCTTGCAGACTGCTACCGGTGTAATAAAGATTCCAGTATTCCATCTTCCAAAATATGGCTTCTGTGCTCACTTCGGCAGCACATTGGCTGAAATTGGAACGATACAGAGATTAGCATGGTCCCTGTTTAAGAATGACACGCAAATTCGTGAAACATTCCATATTTTTACAAAATAGTGTTCTAAAAGTACCAAGAGCCTAATTACATCATTTATACAATAAAAAAATGTGACTTCTGGGATAATTCACCTTACAACAAATATACTGTCTTCATTTACATAAACACAAAGTTGGACCTAAAGTTAGAATTTCTAGAGCCAAGATAGATCCCTCTGTATAGTTACGTATTTAAACGTAGCCTGGATGCATTTAGAAAAAATGTCTGTGTTACATCAGAAAGTGCTTAATTAGTAAACCAAGACCAAGACTCCAGATCCTATATAAGCCAGTCATTCTAGATAAGTCCAGAGCTGTTTGCTTCCATGAAGAGCTCTACTTTCACACTTTCATGAACAAATGTTTTTGTGACAATATGAGGTCTTCACCTCAGGAACTGATTTAACATACTTGATATTTTCTCTTTTTTTATTTTTATTTTTTATTTTTATTTATTTATTTTTTTTTTGGGTCCGGTCATGGGGCCTGAACTCTGGGCCTGGGCGTTGTCCCTCTGCTCTTCAGCTCAAGGCTAGCGCTCTACCACTTGAGCCACAGCGCCACTTCTGGCTTTTTTCTTTTTGCTTATGTGATGCTGAGGAATCGAACCCAGGGCCTCAGGCATGCAAGGCAAGCGCTCTACCACTGAGCCACCTTCCCAGCCCTATTTTCTCTTTTTTTAAAGCAACACTATCACTCTACCACTTGTGCCACATCTTGATTTTTGGTGGGTAAGTAGAGATATTTCTACTGTCTTTTCTGCCAGAGCTGGCTTCAAAGGAGATTCTCTCATCTTGGCCTCCATAAAAGCTAGGAATCAAAGCATGAGCCCTGTGGGCTTTTCTGAAGAAATCTCTCTCTGGGAACAAGAGGTTTCATTGAGTACTTCACCTCAGGCTTCCTGTGCCTTCAACAATTTCAGTATTTGTTTTTATTGTTCAAAGAGAATCCTTAAATCCTGGCCACGATTCCATTTACAAGATAAGGACAGTGGACTTCACATTGCCAGATTTAGCTAGGTTGCTAGCTTAACTCCTTCCCTCACACTGTTCACCCTTCTGGTGGTCTATACAGGCCTAGTACAAAAATGGAGGGATTGGGAGGCATTTGTGCCCTTGGCCTTCCTACTTGTGGCACACACACACACACAGAGGCATATACCAGGCATTTGGAAATAGCTCATTCTCCCATGTTTACACACTGGATGCTTTCTGAGAAGGGATGGTTCACAGAGTGGAGTCCTTCTACCTAGGCTTATCATATAGCTGAAATTAAAAGGTGGGAACCAAAATACCTCATTCATTCAACATAGGTCTGATGATAACATTTAATTATTGCTTTAATCATTTTTATTACTATCACTTGGCTAATACTTTTGGTTGAGCTCAAAATTTAAGGGACTTACTGCTCACTTAATGTAAGACCAGCAATTAAAAATGAGCCAGTTACATTCCCTCAAGTGTGGAATCTTAGCTACTCAGGAAGCTAAATTAGAACGGTAATATTTGTAGGCCATCCTGTGCAAAACCTTCATGAAAATGGTATCTTAATCAATAAAAGGGTAGATCTGGTGATATGTGCCTATCTTGTTTGCTCCATGTGACATGTAATTATAAAAATTAGTCTAGAAATGCCCAGGCAGAGAAGCAAGACTGTAAGGTGAAAATTGAGTGGTACAAAAGGGCATCTGGCATGGAAGGTAAAGGAAGACTTACAAATTTTCCCCCTGAATTCAACCTGAGGACTACTAATATGACCTGTGCAAACAATACATTCTTCTAAATACTTAGTAGAAGAATTTGGATGTGGTTTACAGAATGATAGGTAAACAGTCCTTTACCAAGTGATTGCAAAAGGACTTTTGCATATGTCTATATGATGTTATAAATTTTATGTCCTATTGTGTGGAAACCATGACTCCTGCTTGAATCAAGTAGTTCAGATCTACTGATCTAACAGGGCACTGGTGCTACACATCTGAATTCTTAGCTGCTCAAGAGTATGAGTTTTAAGGATAACAATTGAAAGGCAAACTAGGTAGAAAATGCTGTGAAGGTGTTAGCGCCAATTATCACCAAATTTCCCACAAGTAGTGCTGTGAATCAAGTTGATAGACTATCATTACCTTTGTTCATTTATTTAAAAAGCTCAGGGACAGTACCCAGGCCTGAGTAGAAAAACTCCAAAGCCAGGGAAGATATTTTTTAAAATGGGCTCTTTGTCCCTTGTGCAGAAAAGTTATCATTCCTGTGTAAGCCTAATGTACTCCATAGGGTATAGTCATTGTCCCTCAATTGAAGTTGATATTGAAATGTCTTATAAGCCAGGGTAATGATAGATTGTCATGAATATTTGGGTATCTTTTGTCATGTGAATGTACGTGCATATACCTTTATGTTTCTGACTAGTTCATAGGTCCTTGCAGAGGTTCAAGTTACTGTGTAGGACAATGTGGTCCATGTCTGTATGGAGTGGAATGAGACCTTCAATGAAAGATCTCAACATATAAAATGTGGCCAAATATTTCAGTATACTTGAAACAGTATCATAAGAAATGAAGGAGGCACATAGTGTTGATTTAAGATCCTAGAATACCAATATATCTGAACGAGAAGACTGTGGTCTTGTACTAGGTGCACATAGATGCAGGAGAAATACTCTTTTCAGTCTGATCTGTCAGATGTATTTAAGCATTTTTCTTGTTTTTCCCTTTCTGATTGCACTTTATTTCAAGGCCACTCTAAGGGGTGAGTGACAGGATATTTAGTTTCAGCTCATTCTAAAAGCTCCTATGTCCTGAGAAGAGAAGTGGTGAACCATGACTTGGGTACATATTCACCCTAGACCCAATCACTAAGAGTGGGTTAAGTTATATAATTTTTCAGAATGTCAAGGGTCCTACCACAACTTTCATCCTGTAGTAATTTCCAAAGTTAGGCCTTAGAAGAGTTCAGCTTTTGTATGAAGATTTCAGCTCTAAATTAGATTATTTTCAACAGCCATCTATTGAATGTTACTGGATAAAGTGTACAAATAAAATCATATTTATGTTATAGAAAATTGTGTTATCATCATCAGGATCAGTTAATATGACCCAAAGTCATGACCCTGAAGAGTCTGCTCTCCAGAGATCTAAGTATTTATCCAAGAACCTCCAGTTCCCAAGCAATCTTGACCCCAGTGAGAGAGCAGGATGTCAGGTGAACCTTTTTTCTTCCTCAGGTTAACCTGGAATGATGCACCTCAGAGTGACTGGAAGGGACAGAAGCTGGGATACTGAGCACAGTGGATACTGAACAAGGTTATCATAGGATTTTCACTAGACCCTCAGGGACCACCCAAGACTCCCTTGCATTAGCTTGAACACTTATATCTTTATGATTCTCAAATTCTAGGTCATTTTTCCTCCCAGAATTAGGTTAACATTAAATGTACATTTTTTTGTTCCATCAATGAATATTGAATTTCTTTTAAATTTTATTCTTTAAGTTTTCTGGATCACTTACACCCTTGTATGAAATTCTTGTTATAGAAGTCTCAGTACTTTGAGTACATGACTACCTGGAGCATCCACAGTCAACCATCTTTTGCCTCACTTGTATATGAAGTCTGAGCAAATCCCAGCCAAAACATTCTAACTTAAATATTTCTTACAAAAAGTTTGATGTGGAGACTTTATCTGGTGTGGTGGAAGTTGGTTGGGCTCATGGTCTAGGCTAGAACTCAAAATGGAAGGTACAGAAAAAGAAAAGTTTGGTAAGGAACCAGCTGAGGAGAGGAGGGCAGTGCCAAAGTCTTCATGCAAGAGACCAGTCTGGCAAGCCCCTTGGGACAGGAGTGAGAAGCCCAGAGCAGGGCCTGTGCTACCCATCAGTCCATCACCAGCACAGCATGGCACCTGCAGCATGGGCCAAGTTGTGCATATGTTTCTTACAGGGCTGACTGTGGACACAGGGACCTGTAAGACAAGTCAGTGGCCTAATGTAATAGTCTTGTCCTATGTAGATGATACAATTGCTTGTGGACAAGAAGCATTCGTAGTAAAACAATTGTTAGGTGTACTCATATAAATTCTTCAGGACGTGTGTGTTTGTGTGTGTCCTAAGAAGAAAACAAATTGAAAAGTAGTTCAGAGAGAACTCAAATGACAAGAATGTGGGACTTGAGTGCACAGCAAGATAGATCCATTACAATCACAACAAATAAGTGAAAAGGAATGGTTTTCTTCACTTATTTTTACCTACCCTTACAAATCCCATTGTGTTCAAAATAATAAGGGCAGAAATGTATCTGTTGATGCTTACTGTTGTACAACAGCTAGTTTATAAGTGACAGCAGAGGCATAAGGTCTGTTCTGTGAGTGTCCCCTGCAATCACTGGAAAGACAGTACTATTGGAAGTGAACTAAAGCCACTTATTGCAGAGGAAGCATTTACTAATTTCAATGAGCAGACTTTTTGTTTTGCTTGTCCTCGGGCTCGATCTCAGGGCCCAGGTGCTGTCCCTGAGCTGCTTTTGCTCAAGGGTAGCACTCTACCACTTGAGCCACAGCACCACTTCTGGCTTTTTCTGGGTATGTGAACCTGAGTTATAGAACCCAGCTCCTCATTCATGTGATGCAAGCACTGTACCACTTAGCCACCTTCCCTGTCCTATAAGCTGACTTTTTATGTTAAAAGAAGAAAGAATGTGTTGGTATGTACTATCCACCTTCCATGTGCAATTCCCAAGGTTCAGTCCCCCAAAGTGAAAGGAAGAAAGTAGAAAATGGGATGACATGAAGTATTCAGTTACAACTACAAAGAAAAATAGAAGAACAAAGGCAATGAGCAAGTAACTAGGTTTTTGTTTGTTTGGGACCATTTGTTTTTTCTTTCAATTGTTGTGTGAGAACTTTAAACTCAGGGAGGGCCTGACATATTCCCTAAGCTTTTCACTAAAGGCTGGCATGCTACCACTTCCAGCCACAATGGCACTTCTAGTCTTTTGGCATTTAATTGGTGATATGTCACAATGAATTTTCAGCTGATGTGCTGCTGAGGAATGAAAACCAGTGCCTCATGAATGTAAGGGAAACACACTACCACTGAGCCACACTCCCAGCCCCGCCCCCTTTCTTAAAATAGTGTGGTTGGGGCTGGCAATATGGCTTAGTGATAAAGTGCTTGCCTAGCATACATGGAACACTGGGTTTGATTTCTCAGTATCTAATAAACAACAACAACCACCAAACACCCCTAGAGGTGGTGCTGTAGCTCACGTGGAAGAGTGGAGGTCTTCAGCATAACAAAATTCAGGAACAGTTCTTAAGCCCTGAGTTTAAGCCCCAGGAATATCAAACAACATCATCAACAGCAACAACAAATGAGTAAATGAAGACAAAAAACCAATGTCAGCAAGTTTCATTGATAAACATAACACACACACACACACACACACACACACACACACACACACACACACACCTACACAAACACACTTTTTAAAAACCATATTCACCTCCTTTACCCTGTCTGCTCACCCTCCCTGTTCCAACTGCTACCTACATCCACAGGAGAACTTATTCTATGTTTCTGTTGTTTTTTCATTCTTAAAAATTTTTTCTGAAGATTTTATACACACACACACACACACACGTATCGATATATATATATATATATATATATATATATATATATATATATATATATATATATATACATATATATATATGGGTGAAAATTACATGAGCCAGTATGCATTTTTGCACAATTCCACCCACTTACTAAAACTGGCATTTATTTCCATATATCACATTAAAAGTACCAATATTAGGTATTGATCTCATTGTCTGGGTGGTATCTCTGACCATTTTATCTTAAGGCTCTTTCACTCTTTCTACTCCTGTATTTTTAGGCGATTAATTATAGATAAGAGTTTCATTGACTTTTCTGAAAGGGCTGGATGAAAGCTCAATCCTCAGATCTCAGGTTTACCACCATGAGACACTTGTGTCCAGCACCTTTAAATATTATTACATGTACTATGTTATTTGTGGTATTTAGTAATGAATTTTTTGTTTGTTTTTGTGCTGGTCCTGAGCTTGAACTAAAGGTCCTAAGTGGTCCCAGAGCTCTTCAGTTCAAGGTGAGCACTCTACCACTTGAGCCACAGCACCATTTCTGCTTGTCTGGTGATTAATTGAGATCTGTGTCTCACAGACTTCCCTTCCCAGGCTGGCTTTGAACTGTGATCCTCAGAGCTCAGCCTCAAGAGTAGCTAGGATTGTAGGCATGATGGATCAACATCCAGTTATACTTCAAAATACTGTATTTACCTATTTGTGGAATACAAAATGATGAGGATCACTTTTTACCTGTATTTTACCTATCGAATATCTACGCACAATCCTACATCTATCTGTTAGTGTCTCTCAATTTATGGATTCCTGTAACCATCTTCTAGCTAGCTTCTGCACTTTATTTTTAACATATTTCCAATATTTTACATTACTTTTTTTTCTGCTACTATGTCTTAATTGTGTTTTTGTACAACTATCAAAAGGGAGCTGGAGAAAGGAATAGTAGTGGTGGAAGGGAGATGTTCATCCTCCTGAGAACTCACTTTCACCCTCTAGGAAAGTAAGAAAACACATCAGGGACTCTGGTGTTTCATTATAACTCACTCAGCAGAACAAAACAATGGGCTAAGAGTGAATCAATCATAAGAGGCTCATCACTAGTGATTAATTAAATATAAAGTAAGCACTGAAGTCCTTTTGGTTACTAATCCAAAACCAAATGCTTATGACTCTTGTCTTTATCACAAGAAAGTGCAAGTGTAGCTATGGTTCAAGTGGTAGAGCATTGTTAGCCTTGAGAAGAAATGATTCAGGAAAGTGTTGCTAGGCACCAGTGTCTCAGGCCTCTAATCCTACCTTCTCTGAAGACTGAGATCTGAGGATCATGTTTCAAAGCAAGACTGGGCAAGAAAAGATTAGGAGACTCTTATCTGCAATAAACAACTCAGAAAACCCGAAGTGGTGAGGATCCTCAAGTGGTAGAGCAGTAGCGTTGAGCTGAAGAGCTCATGGACAGTGCCCAGGCCCAGAGTTCAAGACCCAAGCCCAATTAAAAAACGTAAAGTGCCTACTCTCTGAGTTCAAGCTGTTAGATTTGTTGTAACCTGTTTGGTTTCTCTGATGCAAAATGAGTTATCTTCCAGGTGAGACTTCCCACATTTATTACATTCCTAAGGTTTCTCAGGTGTGTGAATCCTCATAGGTGAATGGAGGTGTGAATTCAGGGTGAAGGACTTACCCATTTCTTACATGCATAAGGTTTCTCTCATGTGTGTTCTCTGATGCAAAGTAAGCTTTCATTTCAATCTGAAGGGACTTCCACATTTGTTACATTCATAAGGTTTCTCTCCAGTGTGAATTCTCTTATGTGTGTTGCAATCTGAATTCCAGGAGAAGGACTTTCAACATTTGTTACATTCATAAGGTTTCTCACCTGTGTGAATTCTATTATGGCTGCAAAGCTGTGACCTCTGCTTGAAGGATTTTCCACATTTGTTGCAATCATAAGGTTTCTCTTCTCTATGTGTTCTCTGATGAAATGCAAGTTGTACCTTCCAGTTGAAAGACTTTCTACTTTCCTGATAGTCATATGTTCATTCTCTGATGAACATGAAGGTTTGACTTAATGGTGGAAAGACTTTCCACATTTGTTACATTCATAATTTTGGTCTCCTGTGTGCTCTCTGATGCAAAGTGAGTTCTACATTTCTTGCATTCATAAGGTTTTGGGCTGGGAACGTGGCTCAGTGGTAGAGCGCTTGCCTTGAATGCATGAGGCCCTGGGTTCAATTCCTCTGCACCACATAAGCAAAAAGAAAAAAGCCGGAAGTGGCACTTTGGCTCAAGTGGTAGAGCACTAGCCTTGAGCTGAAGAGCTGAGGGACAGCACCCAGGCCCAGAGTTCAGGCCCCACGACCAGACCCAAAAAAACAAATAAATAAAAATAAAATAAAATAAAAAATAAGGTTTCTCTTCTGTGTGAATTCTGTGGTGCGTGCTGAGAACTGACTTGTACATCGAAATTTTCTTACATTCCTCATATTTATAGGGTTTCTCTACTGTGGGCTCTTGTGGAGGGAAAATCAGTTCTGTTTTCTCAGACATAGATTTTGGACACTGCTGATGCTCATCAAGCTTCTCCTGTGGATACATCCTCTGAGGTTTTCTTAGGTGTATGTCCTTATTGAAAGATTTTGCAAATCCAGTACAAATATAAAGATTCTCTCATGTGTACATTTTTTTATGTGAACTGACTGTAGGTATTTTTTTTTTTGGCTCCAGTCATGGGGGCCTGAACTCTAGGCCTGGGTGCTGTCCCTCAGCTCTCCAGCTCAAGGCTAGCGCTCTACCACTTGAGCCATAGTGACATTTCTGGCTTTTTTCTTTTTGCTAATGTGGTGCTGAGGAATTAAACCCAGGGCCTCAGGCATGCAAGGCAAGCACTCTACCACTGAGCCACCTTCCCAGACCTACTGTAGGTCTTAAGTGGAATGATTTTGCACATACAGTACATTCAGGTGTTTTCCTCCCTCCCTGAAATATTTCTTGGGCAAGGACAGTAGAATTATCACACTCTTCTCTATATTCATTATGTTTACTGGAGTGTCCTCCAATACTGTCTAAAGAATATGGTCTCTTATTGTACTACCTTCCATTCTCTACCATATTCAAATGTTGCAGCTCATTTGGATTCTCATAATTTTGGATAAAAATGCTCAAAATATCTGTGGGGTTCTTCGACTTCAGTAGATACCCTGGGCATGCATCTCATCAGGTTCATTGAAATCCTTAGTCCTCATCCTTCAGGGTTCCCATTAGTCCTAGTCAGCTCTGCCTTATATTTTGAGCTCAAAATAAAAGTTGTTCCTAATCACACTCTTCCCTCAACTGTATCAGTAGTTGTGACTATTTCACACAGATTTATCCTGGAAAGACTTAATCACAGCATCTATTTTTTTGCACCTCTAAAATGATTCATAGGAAAAAAAATACAAAAACTTAATTGATATCCAAAAACTCTTCATTATAAAGATAACACATTATGTTTTTAAATTTAAGATTTTAAAATAGCAAAGTAGGAATTTATTTATGAGAATTATATGCCTTTCTCTCTAAGGTATTATGAAAGTAATAATGATATTTTATGATGGAAAATAATATTTTTCTGTGTTTAAGTTTTTCTTTCTTAGTCAATTCACACTTCTAAAAATGCAGATTATGGGTATTTTCAGGAAAGGTAATTAATTAATAACACATCTCCCTCTAAAACTGTTACAAGAAATTTATCCTGCTTCAAGACAATAAGAAAGATGTCAACATGAAACTACACATGAAAATTATAAATGTGTAGGTAATATAAAGGAATGTATAGAACATATATTTAATGTAATCTGTCTAAAATGATTTGTGAAGGGAAAACACAGCACAATATTCATGATTCATAAAGCATGAAGATTCAATGTATAAATAGGTATAATCAAAACAAAATATGTGGATTAGTAATATGCATTAATTAGTACTGTACTTGCCTGGCAAATATGAGGACCAATGTTCAAAGAATACCAACAAAAAATTAAAAAGTGTAATTGATTCAGATTTTCAATGGAATTATTCCATTGAAAAGTAACTATATTATATAATGTCATAGGCTAATATTGTGAGAATATTGTAAACTCTTAGAGTACCTAGTAATAATGCAATGCAGTACCTCCAGTAACTTAACTACCTATGTCTGCCATAAGAAAAATCAGACTGTTTGGGAAATTTACTTTCTTGCAGTTCTATAGTATAGCAACAATTATGATGCATGTTTTACATATTTAGAAGTTCTGTGCTTCATCCTAAGGATGGTCTTTATTCTGTACACAAAATTTGTAGTAACTTCTTTTTTTTTTTTTAGATTTTATTTATTTATTTTTTATTGTGAAATACTGTACAGAGGGGTTACAATTACATGGGCAAGATAATGAGCATTTCTTATCAAGCATTGTAGCCTCCTCCTTAGTTTCCCCTTCCCATCACTGCCCATTCCCCCGACCCTCCTACCCAATCCTCCCCCGCCACCAAAGTTGTAAAGGTTGTTTTTCGACATAATGACTTGTATATCTCATTGTTGCAATGGGTCCACCGGCATCCCTATTTAAACGATTTGCTTGGGGTTACTTCTTTATTAAAGAAAACAGTCAAACTACAAGATTAGGTTACAGCTACTGTATAAGAGCATTTTTTTTCTTTTTGCTTTTCATCAGTCAAGGGGCTTGATCTTTGGGCCTGGGCTCTGTCCCTTATCTCTTCAGCTCAAGGCTAGTGCTCTACCACTTGAGCCACAGCACCACTTCCAGCTTGTTCTGTTTATGTGGTGCTGAGCAATCGAACCCAGGGCCTCATGCATGAAAGGCAAGCACTCTACCACTGAGCCACCTTCCCAGCCCCTCTAGTAGCATTTTCAAAGGAGTATATTAGGCCTTACATATTTGTTTGTTTCACAGATTCAACAAACCATAGAACCAAAATACTTGACAAAGTATGGCACCTATAGTAAACATGGAGTCTTTGAAAAAACTGGCATTATCAGGAACCATGCAGTATAACAACTATTTAGTAGGATTTAAAATGTAATAGGCATCAGAGGTGCTTTGCAGTGTATAGAAGATTGCCTGAAATTATATTACAGGTGATTTACACTGTATAGAATGCTGTCTGTAGGTTACATGAAAGCAAACTAAGAAAGAAGAATCAGATGAGACATAATAAATAGCAAACATAATAAATAGCAAAGTAATTACTAAAATGAAATCATATTTATATTATAATCTAAAAATACTAAATATATCAGGTAATTTCTGATTTAAACTGAAGAAAATATACTCAAAAAACTCAATAAGCCATCCAAAGAAATATACATTAATTATTAAGAAATCAAAATAAATCAATAATGATACCTGAAGCAAAAAGCAATAATGAAAAGTAAATTACTGATAATATGAGAGGAAATAAACATCAGCACAAATTGCGTTACCACAGATACAGAGCATTGATAATAACAGGTATATCATCAATCTATATAATAAAAATTTTATTTTGAAAAGTAGTGTACAAAGGTATGGTTAAAAGGCCAAAGAATGTTAATTTCTTTAATCTATAATTATGATTGTAGAATTAATACTCCTCTTTTTTTTTTTGTCAGTCGTGGGGCTTGTACTCAGGGTTTGCATGCTATCGCTCAACTCTTTTTTTTTAAAATTTAATTTTATTTTATTTGTGAACATACTGTACAGAGGAGTTACAATTACATGGGCAGGATAATGCGTACATTTCTTACCAAGCATTGCAGCCTCCTCCTTTGTTTACCCTTCACATCCCTTCCCAGCATCCCCCCTCGCCCCCAATCCCAATCCTTCTCCTTCCCCCCTTCCCCCCCCACCCGCACGGACTTTGTAAAGCTCGTTTTGGACATGACAACTTGTACTTCTCATTGTTGCAACAGGTCCACCTGTATCCTTAAACAACTGGTTTTTCCCCATCTCCTCCACAAGTTATACTGACATCAAATATAGTGAAAGCAGGGGTTATACTGTGGGGGAGGGACATACAAAGCAACAAAGAGACAATCTTATAAATGCATTAGAAACATATGCATGAAAGAAAAAAACATTAAAATACATATCTAAGGGTTCATTTTCCTGACATCACATTATCTGACCTTTTCCCCTTGACTCATACATATGCTAGATATTACAAATAAGAGAAACCATGGGACCTATGTTTCTTTGGGCCTGGCTTACTTCACTTAATATAATTTTTTCCAAGTTTTTCCATTTCCTAACAAATGGGGCAATGTCATTCTTTCTGATGGAGGCATAGAATTCCATTGTGTATATATACCACATTTTCTTGATCCATTCATCTACTGAGGGGCATCTGGGTTGGTTCCATATCTTAGCTATGGTAAATAATGCTGCAATAAACATAGTTGTGCTGGTAGCTTTAGTGTGGTCTTGTTTGTAAACATTTGGGTAAATGGCCAAAATTGGGATTGCTGGGTCATAGGGGAGTTCTATGTGAAGTCTTTTGAGGAACCTCCATACTGCTTTCCAAATTGGTTGAACAAGTTTACATTCCCACCAACAATGAAGTAAGGTTCCTTTCTGTCCACATTCCCTCCAGCATCTGTTGTTGTTAGAGTTCTTGATTTTTGCCGTTCTAACTGGGGTGAGGTGATATCTCAATGTTGTTTTGATTTGCATTTCTTTTATGGTAGGGAGGTTGAACATTTCTTTTTTTTTTTTTTTTTTTTTTTTTTTTTTTTTTTTTTGTCGGTCGTGGGGCTTGAACTCTGGGCCTGGGCGCTGTCCTTCAGCTCTTCAGCTCAAGGCGAGCGCTCTACCACTTGAGCTACAGCGCCACTTCCGGTTTTCTGGTGGTTTATTTGAGATCGGAGTCTCACGGCCTGTCTCTCCTGCCCGGGCTGGCTTTGAACCGCGATCCTCAGATCTCAGCCTCCTGAGTAGCTAGGATTACAGGCGTGAGCCACCAGCGCCCGGCGGTTGAACATTTCTTAATGTGTCTATTGGCCATCCTTCCTTCTTCTTCAGAGAAGTTTCTTTTTAAGTCTTTTGTCCACTTATTTATTGGGCAGTTGTTTCTTTGAGGATTTGTTGTTGGGGGGTTTAATTTTTTGAGTTCCAAGTATATTTTAGATATGAGACCCTTGTCTGTTGTATGGCTAGTAAAGATCTTCTCCCAATCCGTGGGCTTTCTATTGATCTTGCTAGCTATGTCATTTGCCCTGCAGAAGCTCTGCAACTTTATGCAATCCTATTTGTCCAACCTTTCTTTGATTTGTTGTGTTTCCGGGTCTCTATTCAGAAAATTTCGTCCTGAGCCAAGGAGACCTAGGGTTTCTCCTATTCCATCCTGTAATGTTTTCAGAGTGTGTGCTTTGTGTTCGAGGTCTTTGATCCATTTGGAGTTGATTCTGGTGCAGGGTGATATATAAGGATCTAGCTTTAGTTTTCTACATGTAGTTAACCAATTTTGCCAGCACCATTTACTGAAGAGGTTGTCTTTCTTCCATTCTATTGTTTTAGCTCCCTTATCGAATATTAGATGGCTATAGGTCTGTAGGTTCACCTCTGGGTTTTCAATTCTATTCCATTGGTCCTGAGGTCTGTTCTTATGCCAATACCAAGCTGTTTTGATTACTATGGCTTTATAGTAGAGTTTGAAATTTGGTATTGATATTCCTCCAGCAGTGTTCTTTCTATTGAGGAGTGTTTTTGCTATTCGGGGTCTTTTATTGTTCCAGATGAATTTTTGGATTGCCTCTTCTATTTCCTTGAAGAATGAGGTTGGAATTTTGATAGGTATTGCGTTGAATTTGTAGATAGCCTTGGGAAGTATTGCCATTTTCACGATGTTAATCTTGCCAATCCAGGAACATGTATTCCTCAACTCTTGATATCAAGGTGAGTGCTCTACCACTTGAGCCACACTGCCACTTCCAGTTTTCTAGTGCTTTATTGGAGATAAGAGTCTCATGGACATTCTTGCCCGTGCTGGCTTTGAACTGTGATCCTCATATCTCAGCCTCCTGAGTAGCTAGGATTACAGGCGTGAGTTACCGGGGCCTGGCATCTAATACTCCTCTTAATGACTGAACAACCAGATAAACGGTCATCACACACACACATGTGGAAGGCATTATCTTTATCTAAGTGCTGTTTATAAAGAACTATGCTGTTATATTTACCAAGACAGACACACTGAGAATAGATCTGAAGACAAATTGTCTAGAAATTTGAAGTACCTGGTTTCAGATGCCCCCTTACAGACCACCAGAGACCATGATCAATGCAAACAGCAAAGAGTCGATTATTGCAAGCTTGAGCTTGGTCCTCCGTGCACTCAGTAACTGGTAATGCTCAGAGGCCCCGAGCACAAAATTAGTACAACTTTTATAGTATTAAACAAGTTCACAAGTTCAGGGCGTTTCCACACAAGCAAGTTCAGGGGGGTTTCCACACAAGCAAGTTCATAAGTTCAGGGGGTTTAAGTACACCCTGACTGTACTTCCCTTTTTCTGATGGAATACCTGGGCAACTGTTCTGTTCCTTAAGGTTGGGCAGGGTTGGTGGCAATCTGCGGTTTTTCTGAGAAATATTTTTTCCTTTGGCAGCACAGCTCTCTTTGGTGATTACTCTGAGGGCAGCACAGCTCAAGGGGCTTGATCTTAAAATAGAGTTACTTTAGCTCTTCAGAAATCAGTATGAGAAAGAAATCTATGTTATAAAGACAATAAAATGCAACAATATGTTTCTAATGATCTATCAGTCAAACAAACAGATGGAAACTAGAATGGATCTGTAACAAATGTATGCTATCACTATGATTTATAGAATATTAAAGGGAGCCACACTCTTAATTCAGTTGTGAAATAATACAAGTGCTTTCAATTATGTATGGTGTATTCACATGTATATCTTCTGGAGGGTGTGGCAGAGCCACAGAATTTGAGGGATATAGGCAGATGAAAATATAGTATACAACTCAAGAGTAGAGATAGGAGGGAGGGATTGGGAGAGAGTGAAGGAATGGAAGACACTGTATAAAAATAAAAGTATTAATCTCTGTATGCATTACCTCCATAATAACATTAAATTACATTAATAATAAAATAATACCTCCAGCATAAACCATTTGCTTGGTGATCAAAATCTACCATAGTTAGAAGAACAGTTTCAATTATTAGACATATAATGCAACACTTAAATGGAAAGATAAACTATTTCAGTTTAGGTTGCATATTAATTCTACATAAACCAGTAACAATAATCTGTTTCATTGTAGTATTAAGTATTAAGTGTTAATGTTAAATGTTGAGGTAAGAAAAAACAAGACAAGCACTTCTGGATCAAGACTGTCATTTAACCCTAACTATTAAGGAGGAAACTGAGGTCTGGAAGCCAGCTTAGATAGACAACTCAAATTAAGCAGCTAATGAACAGGTTAGAGGTAAGACTCAAGTGATAGTGCCAACAGTGAGTGAGGAAGCTGACTGACTGTGAGACCTGGAGTTCAAGCTCCAATAGTAGCTCTAGAAAGCTATGGTGGAGTCTGAGTTATGTGTATTACATGTGTTTCTAAATTAGAAACCTAATTGTTGTGAAAACTGGCAAGTCTTCATCTCAGACATAAAGAGAAAAGAAAATGAGTGGAGGAGAGAGAGAAGGGAAGCCAAAAGTCAGGGAAAAGGTGGAAGAAGAGGAGACAAGAGAGTAGTGGAGAGAAGGGAAAAAGAGGAAAAGGGAAAGGAGGAGGAGAAGACAGGAGAGGAAGAAAGCCTTCTGGCATTAGATTTGACAGTAAATCTTAAATAAGACACCAAAAGTGACTCATGCAACAAAGAGGCAAACAAACTAGTGCCAGGCTCTGGGGGCTCACACCTGGAATCCTAACTACTCAGGAGAGTCAGATCTGAGGATCATGGTTCAAAGCCGGCCTGGGCAGGAAAACCTGTGAAATCTTATCTCCAATGAAGCACCAGAAAGCCAGAAGTGGTGCAGTGGCCCAAGTGGTAGAGTGCTAGGCTTGAACTGATGGGCTGAGGCACAAGCTCAAACCCAGACTTCAAGCCACATGACTGACAATAAATAAATTAATGAATAAGGGCTGGGAAGGTGGCTCAATGGTAGAGTGCTTGCCTTGAATGCATCAGGCCCTGGGTTCCATTACTCAGCACCACATAAGCAGAAAAAGTCGGAAATGGGTGCTGTGGCTTAAGTGGTAGAGTGCTAGCCTTGAGCTGAATAGCTGAGGGATAGCACCCAGGCCCAGAGTTCAGGCCCCAGAACTGACCAAAAAAAACAAAACAAAACAAAGCCAAGAAAATAAATAATAAATAAAAATTAAAAAATAAATACAAAACCAAAAAAGAAAAAAAAACAAACAAGATTAAGTGCACACAAACATAATCTTGTATAATGAAAAGAACTATCAAGGAAGAAGCAAAAGCATGGTAGGAGAAAATATTTACTTATGTCTTTAAATAGATTTCTAACAAATCTGAATGAGAAAATATAAAGAAAATCCTACAAGTAACCCCCACACAACAAAATCTAATTTTAAAATAGGAAAAAGATTGAAGAGACTTTTCTAAAAAGGACATACACAAATAGCTGATTAAAATATAAAAGTAGAATCAATCATCATGAGAATAATTCAAATCAAAATTACAATAAAATAACTATTTTACACATGTTAGTATGGCCATAGTTTAAAAAAAAAAAACACCAAAAATCCTTCCAAACTCCAACAAAAGCTAGGAAAGTTGTGACAACAATGTGAACCTTGGGGCATTTCTCTCAAGTATGTAAAAGTATCAAAGATGGCGCAAAGTGTCCTAAAAAGAACTTAATATACAATTACATAGAAATATGGTCCAGCACTTCTACACTTGTACATACCTTAGAGAAAAACAGAGATTTCTATAAATACCATCAAAAATATAGCCTAAGTTTCAAGAAAGACAAATACCACAAAGCAGTCCTAGAGTATTTACAGAGACAATTGAAGTACTTATAACACACTCAGTCCTGTACAACAATCAAAGTTATGTTTGAACACACCATTTCAGCAAATCCAGTAAAACTTCATTAGGATAGTCTAATGTGTATGAGGATGTGATGTCTGACCAGTTTCTAGCCAACCTTTACCTTCCATGAGAAGTTACCTCCTAGGTGTCATTGAATCACATAACAAGTGGGACCACTTTGTCCTCACATTAAAAAATGAGAAACAAACTAAAGCAAATCTGCTCTTAACTTAGAAGGCAAGTTTTGATAATCTGCTAAATCTCCAAGCCATCTTTAGCTTTTTTAGAAACATGTTCCTGAAGCTGAATCTTTTTTTTTTTAATGTTCTTCAATCTTGTAAACACTTAGATTCATAAAATGGAATGTCAAACAGTGAGAAGTAAAAGAATCTCATCAGAGATCCTACCATTCTTTCTTGTTGTTGACAATGAATAAAGATTCTGGAACCATGGCTTGGAGAGAAGCCAAATGAGAGTCAGAAAGAACCTGTGTGATTTTACCCTAGAAGTTCCTGCTCAGAACATGATAGGTAGGCTGGAAAAGCATAAAGCCTTCTTTTGGGAGAAGAAACATTCCTGAATCAAGTAGAACATTAAAGTATCCAGTAATGACAAATCCACAGAAGACTAAACTTATGTGTTACTAAACACTATTAACAGAAAATACACCCCAAAATGTAGATCCATAAAATGCAAAGAAACACAACTTATATAGGTATGTGCTTTGGCTTATACTTGTTGGTTGATGACACAGGAAATTCTATTATCCAGCATTCAGTTATTTTTCCCATTTACCCACAATAGTAATTGTTAATATAAAATACATGAACTTTGCAGTGACATTTACAAAAAGCGAAAATTTATTCTATTTACTTCAGTGAGGTTGTTTTTGATAGGAAACACAATATGAATCTTTTAAAAGCAGTGTTTGCACATTAGTACTGGGTTTTTCTACATTATAAGAATATTTTCTTTCTTTGAAAAATTAAAGTGGAGCTGGGAAGGTGGCTCAGTGGTAAAGCGCTTGTCTTGCACGCCTGAGGCCCTGGGTTAGATACCTCAGCACCACATAAGCAAAAAGAAAAAGCTGGAAGTGGTACTGTGTCTCAAGTAGTAGAGGGCTAGCTTTGAGCTGAAGCACTGAGGGACAGCACCCAGGCCCAGAGTTCAGGCCCTACGACTAGACTGAAAAAAAGAAGAGAAAAACTTAAAGTTAATTTATTATAGCCTAAGTGTTCACATTCACAATACTTAAGATGAGGAGTGTTACAAATTTCAAAGTGGGATATTTTTGTGTGTTTTGGGATTTGCACTGTCCTCATCCACATTAGTGACTGAACAACCTGAGGTAGAAGGTACAAATATAGTATGGTATTCAGGGATAGATTATGGTTCTGACGTTCTCTGGAGGAAAAGGTGAATGAATGGAAAACATGGAGCTCATGCATAACACTTCTAGAATTCCTTCAGCAGGAGATGTGGTGCATCCCTCATGGGTTCCACTAGGCCTGGAGATTCCTGTGGTTGTGATGATCCACCCCCATGTAGGGCATGTGGATTATGGAGAGCCTGTGGATTTCACATCTTGTCTACTGTTGTACTGGTGGAAGTCTCCCAGTATGCATTGCATAACTGGGCTCAAGGAGTGACGTGATCATTGGTACCTTGCTGGCCCCCATGTTTGTCAGCATGTTTGGACAAGCTCACCCTGACATCTGCAACTGGCTGCTGGCCTTTGGACTAATGCCTATCTCTATCCCATACCTCTGTATCAGAGACGTGTCCTGTTTCATGGTTTTGTATCAGTTACTGTGCAATGTTGTGTTATGTATCCATACATGCTGATAGTAGAGCTAGGTACGGTTTTCAAGGGTGGGGTAGTTTTTGATGCCTCTAGCAGGAACAATTGTGTTCTCACTAACTGCATAAATACTCTGAGGTTACTATGCGATCACCTTAACTTATGTTGCTTGTTCAGTTGATATAACCATTATGGTATGATAAATTTGGGTCTCTGTTTTCTATTGAGGTTTATAGGCTCTTAGCCATTGCTGCAGATTTTCTGGAATATTGGTTGCCAGCATTTTTGCTACCCTAAATGTTCTTGCTAGTGCTACTGCTTCTGATGTGAACCTGTTTCTGGTGCCCTGGGATGCAGGTGGGCTTGGATAAGATTGTGATATGTTTTATGATTTGGAAACAGCAATGATGTATATTGATAATCAAGTAGATGTGCTAAAGACCCAGTTAAAAATGATGTGACATGCGAATGGTTAGTACGTCTGTGTTATCCCTCAGTATGATATGGGCCAATATCAAGTGACATATTTGAGGAATCCGGACCTTTGATAATATTTTGGGGGGGAGGATCTGGTCATAGGGCCTGAACTCTGGGCCTGGGCGCTGCAAGGCTAGCGGGCTACCACTTGAACGACAGTGCCATTCTTGCTTTTTTCTTTTTGCTTATGTGGTGCTGAGGAATCGAACTCAGGACCTCATGCATGCAAGGCAAGGGTTCTACCACTGAGCCACACTGAGCCACCTTCCCAGCCCTCCTTTGATAAATTAAGGTTAGACATTAGGCAGCTACAGGGTCAGAAATCTGATATTGGTCACTCCACCCTATAGGTAGCACACCCTGCAGACTTAGCTGCATCAGTTCTCCATTATCTGCAGGGATTCAACCTGGGAAATAGCAATCCTTTTTCCATTTCTTAGGCATTTTCCTGTTTCTTGTTTTGGTATTCCTTTTTCTTCCATTCTTCCTGAGATGTAGGATCTGCTGAATTTTCCAGGCTCAGGCTGATAGACACTTGCTCAATTTACAAAATAAAAAGGAGGACTTGTTGCAGACTCAGAGGTGCCAGGACTGTCAAGGTGTGAGCAAAAGCTCCACAACCATGGACTGCAACCTTCAGGGCTGTAAGTACTTGCCATTTTCATAGGAGGGAGTGTTCCTTTTAGCTTCTGGGCCTGGGGCCTTACCTGTAGGAGTTTGGTGGACAAAGGTTGAACTAGAATGAGGAAGGATTCACATGATCTGCAGTTGTTGCCACATTGAGTCCTAGAACAATGTGATGCAAGAACTGGACAGATATAGAAAGTGTCTATAGCTAAGAATATTGCTGAAATAAAGAGAGATTCATCATTGGCCTGGTCTCTGTCTCTTCTATTATCATCCCCTTGTTCTTCTGGAGCACTGCTGGTGTTGTGGCTGGCCCCCAGCAGTGGTAGTATGCTTACCTAGCATCCCTGGTTCAAGTCCTCACTACCACATACACAGAAACACAAAATGTGGAATTGTGGCTCAAGTAGTAGTATGATAATTTTGAGCAAAAGAAGTTCAGTGACAGTGTCCATGCACTGAGTTCAAGCCCCAGGGTTGGGACATAAAACACAAGAAATGCAAGTTGGGTGCTGGTTCCTCATGTCTGTAATCATTGCTTTTGAATAGGCTGAAACCTGAGGATCCCAATTCAAAGTCAGCCTGGCCACCAACATGTGTGAGACACTTATCTCCAGAGACAATTAGAAATCCAGAAGTGTGTTGTGGCTCACATGGTAGAGTACTTGAGGTTAGAGATGGTTCCCAAGTTCAGAGTACAAGTGCCACGACTGACAAAAAAACAAAAAGATAAAAATATAAGTAAATGCATCAGAAATATAGGCTTGAACAATGAAAACTACACTTCACATGTAGTCTTGGAAGTACTCCAATTCTTTCTGATCCTTTTCTCCTTGCCTCTCAGGAATTTACTTTTATAGAATGAAATTAATTTTTCTTTATATTATTAGAGGTGCTTGTAAGTTGAAGTCTATAAATCCAAATATACCCTTTGATTTCCATTTTCATGAGGAATAATTCAGGTCCACAAAGGGGATATGGAAAACCTATACATTGGAGAGCTAATACCAGGCATGAAACTTTCCAATCCAAACCATCTCAATTATATTGTATGTAAAGGATCACCAAAAATCACAATAAATATTTAAGAGACAAGTATAGGATCTCTGAATATGAGAGAGGGAGACTGTTGCAGACCCTGCGGTGCCTGCCAGGAGCAGGCAAACTGTGAACAGTCTCATAACCTCAATTTCATTATTAGAACTAAGTACCAAAAAGTCAATGCATCTAATTCTCCCCATGTATATCCATTTTCTGGTTGGTCTTACAATATTTCACAAAGGAAACAGTGGTTTTGAAGAAGAAACTCAGCTCCCACAGCAGGGAGAGAAAAGTCCCAATGCATCCAAGCACTCTTCTAACCAGAGGTGAAGCAAGGTGGCGCCAAGCATTATGGGAATTGTAGTCTCCGTGGAGGGCTTTTGGTTTGAAAGTCCTGAGTTGTTTTTGTTTTGGGAGGGCAGAAGTGGCACAGAGATCCTTTTGCGCATGCACCTCCCCGCCCACCTGGGGCGTTTTAAGTCTGTCCCTTCTAGATTCTTTCCCTTTGCCTTGCTGCTGGAAGTGCCCTGAAGTAAAGTTCGGCCTTCCATAGGTGGGAGCCAGGAGGCAAGCGCCCAGCTCTGTGCAGTGAAGCTTGGGAGCTGTAACTTGAAAGAATCTTAAGCTTTGGAACTGATATCAGGTAGGAACTGTGGGATTGCTGCTGGAGTCTATCCTCCATGGTTTTCTTTTTCTGGTTCTGTTTTTATTTGGTCGTTGGTGGGGCTTGAACATTGGGCCTGCAAGCAATGTTCCTGACCTCGTCAGCTCATAAGGAGAGCTTTACACTTGAGCCAAAGCACCTGTTTTCCCCTCCACGCTTTTCTCCAGTCTGGGGTTGATAAACAAGAACCTGTTTCCCAAATGTCTGAGAGCAAGCTTGGTGATTCTGCAGACAAGGAGAGCCCAAGAGCTGTGCATTTGTACTCCAAGACCAAGGGATTTTTCTATTAACCCATGTGATTTTATTTGCTTTACCCAGGTGGAAGAGGACTACAGGAAGAATTCTAGTGAAATTGTGAGGTGTGTGCCTGCCTTGAGTCCTCTTACATGGAAGTTGTATTTGGGGCTTCTGTGTTGTTTCTCCAAGACATATTTTAATATTTTGGCTTGAAGTTTTAATCTCCTGGCTTGAGTTCACAGATGTTTGTTCACAATCCTGTTTCTAGAGACAGTTGTACATGGGATATTGAAGTAGTGAGTGCTGGTCCTGGATTTTTAGGAATGAAGCCTAGCAATGTTTGAAGCAGAGCACCCTATGAATAAGAATCTCCATCCTAAATGGACAGACCTTTTCAATTCTGAGAAGCCCAAAAGGGAAGAAGCAGAAAAGCACAGGAAGGGGAAGATGTTGCTAGCTTCCCTTGCCTTATGCAAAAATTGTTGCTACTTCCCTAAGCACCAGATTCACGTGGTACTCTTTCCTACATCACTCTCAATCACTTTGTGTTGTTGCAAGATTTAAGCTGATTTCTAGGAGTCGTGATGAGCTGGCTTGAGGAATAACCCAGAGGCTAGTTATCAGAAGGTACCTGAGACAGTGGTTTGGTAAGGTGGGGTAATTGTTATGACTGAAAATATATATTCCTATAGTAATCCCTAATCCTCTTTTTTCTAATTTATTCAGCCTGCGTTACCACTATAATTTTTAGTATGTATTCATTGAAACTTATCTTAAATGTCCCATCTATGGATTTGTTAATGCTAGCTCTAATGTGTTGGCTGTGCCTCATAGTTCAGAAAGTGTTGGTCGGGGACATGTGGCCTTAAATGAAAAATCACAGAAGAAAACTTGAGGTAATATGTCTTACTCAAGGTTGTATGCTTTGTAAGTGTTGCTTATCTTCAGGTGTGTCACTCCTATATGCAGTATTTTATGTTGTATCTTTAGGATGGTCAAGGTTCTTTCCAAGACTGTTAAGGGAAATGAACATTAAGGACTTCTCAAACCTGGGTTTACCTCATCTTTACTCATGTTCCTTTGGCCAAAGCATGTTAAATGGCAAATTACAAATCATTGCATATGTTTGCAATGATACAGTGAAATGTGCCATTTGACAACCATTATTGAAATAGTATAGCACAAGAAATATATTCTGTACATAGTTTCCTCTGTAACTTTGGGTGAAAACTACTGAGTTACATCATACATGCTTTCCATGATGTTTAAATATGTAAAGGAATGAGGTAGAAAACAAATTCCATTGGATTCCTAGGATACCTTTGCATTAAAAAAAGCAGTTCATACATCCCGAAGTATATTCAGTAATAAATAGTTTCAGTGGAAATGTGATATGTTTTTTCTTTCAGTTATTCAATATTTTTTGTTTGAACATTCACTTTTATAAATGTAGTATGTACATAAACATAGAAATTAGTTGGTTTAATAATATCTATGTACCAGGAAATGGACTGGATTTGTATTTATTGTAGACTTTAATCCTCTGCCTGAGACATTAAAGACTCTTCTCTTATAAGAAGTCTTTGCCGTTTTCTAGCCCATGTATTATGTTGCAAGAGGAAATTCTGGGCTGAAAGTCTCACAGATTCATTTCTGAATACATCATTTGTCTTGTATCCCAGCCATGCTTCCAGAATCTTCTGCTCATTATCAGCAGCAAGACAGAATGAATGGATCTCTGGTGAGTTGTTTTTTTATTTCTCATTTGGTTTTATTCTATTATATGAACCTAAAGATGTTCAAGAATTTAAAACAAGTCCAACCACTCAGATTCAACCCCAGGAACATATTCATATGGCTTATAGATTATCAGATTAAGATTGCTTGTAGGTTTAGCAGATTAAATGGTTATATTCTTTCTAAGTTGAATGCAGATTGGCTTCAGAATGTCTAGGTTTCATGTTGTCATAAAATGTAATCAAATCTGTTATGTGATGTAATGACACCCAGCAGGTTACTTCTTACGGAAGGTTTAGGATAGCTTGTAAACAGATCACATCCTCATGAGCAACATTAAACTATTTCAATGAAATTTTCCTGGAATTGCTGAAATAGTATGGTCATACATACCTTCATGTGTTCTTAAGGAATGATTAACCTATATGTACTTAAATTACTCTCCATATATAGTACTTGGTCGACTTCATGCTCTTGGTCTTACTTGAAACTTAGGCTATATTTGTTGCTAAACTTTATGGTCTTTCTACAAATTCCTGTTTGTTTTCTAAAGTATCCTCACAAAATTTCTTTCCTCTATTTTATCTGTCTATTTTTGATTTTCTACTCACTAGTGTTGGTTATTTTTCTCTTTCTCTCTCTTTGTATCTATCTTTCTATCATTTTTTCTTACTTTTCTCATTCCCTCTTTCCTCCATATGTGTCTCAGTTGTTTCTTTTCTTCAAATGATCTATCTGGGAGCTAGTTTTTCTTAGTGATCATTTTTACTTTGCTGACATGGCTCTTAGGTTTGACATTTTTCTTACCCATTATATAGGAAAATTGTTACCTAGAGAGTTCTACAGGATTCCAGAAACAAACTTAGAAAATCACAAAAACATAAACAGATAGACTTAGGGAAAACCAGGGTTCCAAGGCTCTCCTGCACTTGGTCCCTTGGTGCCAGCAAGCAAGCATAGTTCCTTGAGTGCACACAGGGAAGATTACCATTGATAACATGCAAAAATGAAGTATCTATATTAATAGTACAATCAGAGCCACAACAGGTTGTGAGGAAAACATGTTTCCTAATCTCCTGAGACAGAAGACTGGCTCCCAGATAAAATGCAGACATGAAGTTCACCTTACCTAGCCTTGAAGGTGAACAGAAGCTCAGTTTCAGATGCTATCTTTCCAACAGTAATGAAAAGGCCTGCCCTCCAGTCTCTTAATCCTCTCCAGAATTCTCTTTTAACCCTTCTGTGGCCAGCTCTCAGTGTTCTCATTGAAGTCAGGCTCGAATTCCAACCTCTCAAACCTTTTCCCCCTTGGCTCAACCTCAGAGTTCCCCACAGAAAAGTATTTCCTTCGCCCAGCTTAAAACTACAAGAAAATCAGTTTTCTCCTGATTCTGTTATCTTTGGTCTAACTTCATTTGATGTGGTATTCTGTTTTGTCTTTCCTTCCCACTACTTTTGAATATTTTAATTCACTGCCAGTATAGGATAGGAACTGGTTTTGATAAAAAAAAAAAATACAATGACAAGGTGTTCTTTATTAGAAATATCACTTGTTGCAAAATCTCACGGATGATTTCTCAGGAATTGATTTGGATCTCTGAGGAATTTTGCTATTAACTAACATAAGTGCAAATATATCCTTAGGGATCTACTGGAGAAATGACTCAGGAATATGTGACACATTGGAGCATTTGTGCATATTCATCATTTTTGTCATATTGAGTATTCCTTAAGCTTGTATACATTTTCCTCCACCTTCCATGAAGCCTATTAAAATGAAAATATTGTAAAGAATATTTTATTCCCCTCCCACATATATTTTGTATTATAGAATGTAGGCAAAGTTTACAAAACCTCATGGTAGCAGTTCTTTTTTTACATAGGATGTAAATATCAGGGTATCTGTGACCACTTTTCAATATTTAGTATTTAAATCAAACATGGTTAACCTAGGATATTTTTATGTGTGAACTCAATTAAATCTTATATGGGAAAAATAAATCATTAGCTACTTTCTGGAGTATTGTTAGTATTTTTTAATATTTATGTGGACACTGCTTCTCATAGGTCTAGTAATGTTCTATGTTCTGTATTCCATGTCATATCCTGAATGTGTTCTGGTTGCTGATGAGAGTACCTGTTAATAGAAAGTCTAAATAGGATTTAGGGTGAAGCAGTATATGTAAATGCAGAAAAAATATTTGTTTAATTCATTGTTACCCTTATATGTACAAAAATTTTATCAAAAAATGATAATATAATTTTTCAGACACCTCCTTAGACTTATTGTTGTCATGCCAGATTATTGTCTCCTTAGAGTTTTTACCTTGTCTCTATTGCTAGCAGCAGAAATGTGTTTGCATGCATTAGGGAAACTGTAATTTTTTATTGGTCTTGGGGCTTGAATTCTGGGCCTGGTTGTTATCCCTCAGCTCTTCAGGTCAAAGTGAGTGCTCTACCACTTGAGTCACAGTGCTACTTTCAGTTTCTTATGGTTTATTGGAGATAAGTGTCTCATGGACTTTCCTGCCTGGGCTGGCCTTGAACCTAGATCCTCAGACCTCAGCCTCCTGAATAACTAGGAGGATAAGCCACCAGTGCCCTGCCAATCTGTGTGTTTTCATGACCAGGTTTATATATTGTCCAATATTTCTAATTTGCTATTTAATTTTCCCAGTGAATAGATAACACAGCAAGCTGCAAACATTTTATGTAAGACAAAAGCATAACTGCAGCATAATGAAATTCCAGATTGGAATTCTCATGACCTAGGTCTAATTTCTTGATGGAAATGTGCCATTACAGAAGCTGATGTCATTTGACTATGTGGCTGTGTACTTCACCTGGATGGAGTGGCAGGATCTGAATCCTGGACAGAGGAACCTTTATAGAGAAGTAATGCTGGAGACCTATAGCAACCTAATGTCCTTGGGTGAGCAAAGTTACTTTTATTTGGAAGATCAAGTGCTTTTATTTTAGTAGACATTTGACTGTTTATGTTATTTAGGTATAATCTTCCAGTCCACTCCCAGGTAAAAAACTGCTAGTATAAAAGCCAGCCAAATTCAGTTCTGGGTGCTTGGTGTTGTTTGCCTTTCGCACTACTGCATGAACCACAACTCCATTTTGACTTTTGTTTTGGGGTATATTCTGGGTTTCCATGCTCAGGTTGGTTTCAAGCCTGCCACTTCTGATCTCACCTCGTCAATGAAGGATTAAAGTTATAAGCCTTTGAACCATATCATTTTCTAAAACAAACAAACAAACAAACAAAAAAACTAAAAAAGATTCCAGTCCATGGGAAGTGTCATTTTTTGTAAGGGAAACTTCAACTTCATTATATGTAACTCAAGAGCTAATTTTATTCTCAATCTTTAACATTTCTAATCGATAGTTGTACAAAAGTTCTAAAGTATGATCCAATAATAGGAAACTGACTTCCCAGACTTGGGGTAATTATTATAGGTGGATCTACAGTCTAGATAGAATATACATTACTACTGACAGTATGATCTGGAAATCAGTAGGTGAACGTGTGTATTTGTAAGCCAAACTTGACACAGAGTTTAGTGCATCAAGATTGGAATTCTAGATACTCTGGAGGCTGAAATCTGAAGATTTTGGTTTGAAGCCAGCAACTGTGGAAAAGTGACCATGAAACTCTTATCTCCAAGTAACCATTCAAAAACTAGAATCGTAGGCAAGACTCAAACAGGTAGAATGCTAGCTTTGAGCAAAAGAGCTGAGTTCAAGCCACACAATGGACACAATAAACTCAAAGCTGGGGGAAACTCCACCATGGAGTTATTAAGAATAAAGAAACCATGGGCTGGGAAGATGGCTCAGGGGTAGAGTGATTGCCTTGCATGCTTGAGGCTCTGTGTTTGATATCACAGCACCACATAGGCAGGGAAATAAAGCTAGAATTGGTGTTGTGGCTCAAGTGATAGAGTGCTAGCCTTGTGCTTAAGAGCTGAGAGACAGCTCCCAGGCCCAGAGTTCAGGCCCCACAACTCGACTGCCCCTCACAAAAACAATTGAGAAACCAGATTTAGGAGCAACCTTATGATCAGGATGTCTGCGACCTTACATTAATGATGACCCAGCAAGAGCAATTGTTCTCCACATTTCTTATTCACAGGGCACTGTGTTCCTAAACCTGAATTGATTGTGAAGCTGGAGCAAGGTGCAGAACCATGGATAAGAGAAGCCTCAGACAAGAATTTTACAGGTGAGTTAAAGCATCTTGAATGGTGATGATGGATCCAGAGCCCAATGAGTCTGTTTATATTCAGCGGTACAGAGCAGTAGTATTCCTAGTGCCCCTGAGTCATGTGTGGCAGAGAACTAGGTGATCCTTTGTCTCAAGGAATTGTCAATCCAGAATTCATGTGGAGACACACTATATTTGGTGTGCCAGTGTAGGTAGTGTTAGCAATTCCCTTTTTCTGTAGAGAAGTCATTCATAAAGAGAAAAAGAGAATAAGAAATGTAGAAAGGAGACCTCATTTTCTTTTAAACTAGTATTATGCAGGTAGGAGGAAAATAGGAGTATGCTAGGGCTGCTATCCTCTGATGGGGACAATTTCTTATCAGTGGTGCTGGGCATAGAGGGCGATTCAGAATGGAAGCATTAAGAGTATGGAGATGAATAATTTCAGGAAATATTTCCTGGGACAACATATAATAATCTGGAATACAGAAAAACGCTATTTTGCATTGTAAAATGTCAGTACTACTTTCTTAATTACTACATTGCAGAGAAAAGTATATATTCTGCCTAAAGCAATGCTTTGATATTTGAAAATCTAGTAACAGAATGTGAGGAAATATCATTATCGTAAGGAATTTGTGGGTCTCATTTATGTTTTTGTCTATTTTTCTATTATTCATTTTAGATGTCCCAGTAATGGAGGATGTGATTAGCACCTGTCAGGAAAGTCACAATAAATATCGCTCTGAAGTAGCAGTCATGAATAGTAACCCAGGGGAGGAAAAAGTGAGACTTATAAAAAGTTTTCATTTGAGCTCCATACAGAAGTCAGAACTGATTAAGAATAATGGGAACTCCTTAGGGATGAGGATAGAAAAGGTCACTGGCTGTCAGAAAATGGGTGTTTTCAGTGAACCTGGTAAGATGTGTGCTGCCCATAGTCCTCATGTGTCTTCTGTAGTTGAAGAATATAAACAATGTGAAAAGTCTTTCACTGAGAAGACACACCCTGTTGTCCCTCAGAGAACACACACAAGAGAGAAACCTTATGAATGTAACGTGTGTCGAAAGTCTTTTACCAAGAAATCAAATCTTACTGTCCACCAGAGAACACACACAAAAGAGAAACCTTTTCAATGCAACATTTGTAGAAAATCTTTCATCTGCAAGGCATATCTTACTAGACATCAGAGAACACACACTGGAAAGAAAATTTATGAATGTAACTTATGTGGAAAGTCCTTCTCCTGGAAGTCAAATCTCACTGTCCATCAGATAACACACACAGGAAAGAAACCTTATGAATGTAATGTGTGTGGAAAGTCTTTCGCCAGGATGGCATATCTTACTGTCCACCAGAAAACACCTACTAGAGAGAAACCTTATGAATGTAACATGTGTGGAAAGTGTTTCACCAAGAAATCAAAGCTTACTGTCCACCACAGAACACACACAGGAGAGAGACCTTATGAATGTAACCTGTGTGGAAAGTGTTTCACCCAGAAATCAAAGCTTACTGTCCACCAGAGAACACACACAAAAGAGAAACCTTTTGAATGTAAGATTTGCGGAAAGTTTTTCACCCAAAAGGGATATGTTACTACCCACCAGAGAACACACACAGGAGAGAAAATTTATGAATGTAACTTGTGTGGAAAGTCCTTTACCTGGAAGTCATCCCTCACTGTCCATCAGATAACACACACAGGAAAGAAACCTTATGAATGTAATGTGTGTGGAAAGTCTTTCACCAAGAAATCAAAGCTTACTGTTCACCAGAGAACACACACAAAAGAGAAACCTTTTGAATGTAACATTTGTGGAAAGTCTTTCACCTGCAAGGCATATCTTACTGGACACCAGAGAACACACTGGAAAGAAAATTTATGAATCTAACTTATGTGGAAAGCCCTTTACCTGGAAGTCAACCCTCACTGTCCATCAGATAACACACACAGGAAAGAAACCTTATGAATGTAATGTGTGTGGAAAGTATTTCATCCAGAAATCAAAGCTTATTGTCCACCAGAGAACACACACAAAAGAGAAACCTTTTCAATGTAACATTTGTGGAAAGTCTTTCACCTGCAAGGCATATCTTACTAGCCACCAGAGAATACATACAGTAGAGAAACTTCATGAATGTAATGTGTGTGGAAAGTCTTTCACCCACAAGGAGTATGTTACTGTCCACCACAGAACACACACAGGAGAGAGACCTTATGAATGTAACCTGTGTGGAAAGTGTTTCATCCAGAAATCAAAGCTTACTCGCCACCAGAGAACACACACACAGGAGAGACACCTTATGAATGTAACACGTATGGAAAGTCTTTCACCAAGATGTCATACCTTACTTACCACCAGACAACACACACAAGAGAGAAACCTTATTAATATAACATGTGTGGAAAGGCTTTCACCTGGAAGTAAAACTTCACTGTCCATCAGAAAACACACATGAAAGAAACCTTATGAATGTCATATGTGTGGAAAGATTTTCAGCTAGAAGCTACACCTTACTGTCCACCAGAGAGCACACACAGGAGAGAAATTTTATGAATGTAACCTATGTGGAAATTCTTTCACCCAGAACATACACCTTTCTGTCCACCAGAAAAAAACCCACCAGAGAGAAATGTTATGTATGTAGTAGGCATGGAAATTCTTTCATCTGGAAGGCAAACCATAACATCCATCACAGAACACAAGGAGAGAAACCTTATGAATGCAACCAGTGTGGAAAGACCTGGAGTTCACAGTTTAACACACAGAAGTTGATTCACACAAATGAAATAACTTAGGATTGTTCCAAATGGGGAAAGTCTTTGATCTGTAAGAAAATTGAAATTGCAATACAGAACCAATACAGGATAGAGACCTTATGATATAGCAGATATGGAGTCTTCCAACTACAAGACACAGCTCAGAGTGCATCACAGAACACCCAAAACACACAGAAACACAGACACATACTCTCACACACAAAGAGGAGAGAAAAAATATGTAGGAAAAAATGGAAAGGTTTTCAAGAAAAATTCCTAACTCAGTTTGCATCAGAGGACAGACACAGATGAGAAAATACAAATATATCAAATGTGGAAAGTCCTATACTAAGTATTCATAGATCCAAGTTCATATCACACACAGCAGAGAAATCTTAAAAATATTACAAATGTGGAAGGTCTTTGACCTGAAAGGAATATCTCAGTGTTCATGAGAGAACTGACTCACATAGGAGAAAAGGAAGTAGTGCATAGAACATATGTGAAATGACTTTCAATCAGAACTGAGTCCTCAGCATATGTGAGATCATACACAGGAGAGAAATTATGAGTATAGAAAACATTTTGCCAGAAGTCTAATCTGTACCGGTATCAGAGACCTGGACACATGACAGAATTTCTGTAAATATAAACATGAGAGGAAGTCTTTCAACCAGAAGCCAACCTTCAGCAATTATTAAAATATTCACCCAGGAAAGAAACCCAATGTAGGAAAATCTTTCTCAGAAAACCTCTGTAAATTATACAGAGAAATTCTTCATGGCAGAGGTAAGTTATGGGTGATGGGAAACCATTCTTCAGCTCTGTTTGAGCCAACATTTGTCATTATGTTGAGTGTGGATGGTGTCCTTCAATATTATCCAAAGCATGTAGAAACAACCTGTCTCGACAAGGAATTAAGAAATGGAAATAATTCACTTGTATCTTTTATACTAAGGAATGGTGTGTCAAGGTAATTTGATAGACTCTTCTTAGAAATATGAGCTCTAGCCCTTTGGGACTGGATTCAGATCATCTCCAACATGCTTATGGGAACAATAGATAAGTAAATACTGTTATGATTGGAGGCAAGAACATGAGAACAACCATATTTCTACTGCTCCCTTAAGTCTTCCTCTGTATGTGTGATCCATGCGTTATAGTACAAATGACTTACTTATTCCAGTTCAGTTTTTGAATGAAAGATCTAAAGGAAGACATTAGTCCTTGTTGCAGTACATACATAGTAGTAAAGTCCTTCTCAGAGATGTAACAATGCTCAAAAGGAAATGTATTCATGACCTAACTCATAATGGTATAACCAATCTGTACAGTATGTTTAAAATAAAATATATATTTAAAAATATGATAGATTAATAAAGACTAGAATCTGCATTGTGCCTTGGGGGAGAACCCCAAAGTGTCTTCAGTGCTTGCTCTTTTCTTTAATTAATCATTGGTGATGAGCAACTTGTGATTGATTCACTCTTAGCCTATTTAGTTGTTCTGCTGAGCAAGCTATTACAAAACACCAGTGTGGATGATGTGTCGCACCTGTGTTATCTCATAGAGGGCCAAAGTGGATAGGATATTAGGGGAAATAATTGAGCACACAAAGATATTGATCAACCTCTCACAAAAATTGAAGTTAACAAAAAAATAAAACCATCTGCCACTTGAGTTACAGCATCACTTCTAGGCCCTGAGAGGAAGGAAGGAAAGAAGGAAGGATAGAAATAAGGAAAGAAAGAAGGAAGGCAGGAAGGCAGGAAGGAGTGATGTGAGAGAGGGAAAGAGGAAGGGAAGGAATGAGAAAGAAGGAAGAAATAAACTATTCAAAAGAAGAATGTTTAATTTTTGGTGAATGTGAGAATTGTTTCAGAGATGGGGCTCAAGAAAAATGGCTTTTACAAAAGGTAATTCTTGAACTGTTTACAAAATTATAAGGAAGTTGTAACATTTTATAAATTGACTTAATATTTCAATAATATTAAGTAAGGAGGTCAGGTTTGGCTGGTACCCTATTGGACACATGGTGGATGGTGGGGTCTGGCATCTTGTCTTCATGCAGGGGCAAGGAATACCTCCTTCATCACTTGCCACCCAACTGATAGGTGTGGCTGGTTCCCTGGAAGCAGGGGTGAGAATTTGGTTGATATGTTACTCAATCTCTTAGTCCAGTGACTGGGAATTTCCTGTAGACCTCCCTCCTGCTTAGGCCCTATTTGGGCTGGACCAGCAGTGGCACTAGCTGCTATGGTACATGTCTCTGTGATCATGTCCTGTGTCCTGTCTCCTGGCTTGTCTCTGGTCATCATAGTGTGCCAATTCAGCACTCTTTTTGTGCTGATTGTTTTCTTGGTTTTGTTTTACTTCTTTTTTTTTTTCCTTTCTGTCCTGTTTCCAAGCTGTCTATTTGTGGACTACAAGTCATTTTTACAACAGGCTGCATGCAGACTGCTAGCTGTGTAATAAACACTGCAGTATTCCATCTTCCATAATGTGGCTTCCAACAAGTGTACTGTCTTCTTTTACAGAAACACAAAGGTTGACCTAAATTTAGAATTTCTAGAGCCAAGATAGATGCCACTGTTTTTCCTCCCATAATTAGCATAGTATTAGGTGTACATTTTTCTTGCTCCTTTGAGAAACATGTTATCCTAACCTCTCTTTTCTGTTTCCTCAATGAATTGTGAAGATCTTTTAAATATTTTTTTGTTCAGGTTTCTTGATCAGAAACATTCTTGTATGAAGTCCCTGTTATAGAGTTGTCAGTACTTTGAGAAGATCACTACCTGGAGCATCCACAGCTAACCATCTTTTCTTCACTTGTCCATGGGGTCTGAGCAAACCCAAGCCAAATCTTTATATGTGCATTCCAACTTAAATGTTTGTTACCAAAAGTTTGATGTGGAGACTTCATCAGGTGTGTTGGAAATTGGCTGGGCTCATAGTGTAAGCCAGAATTCAAAATGGAAGGTACAGGAAAGAAAAGACTGGTGAGGAGCCAGCCAAGGAGAGGAGCACAGTGACAAAGTCTTCATGCAATATGCAAGCCCCTTGGGACAGGAGTGAGGAGCCAGAACAGGGCCTGTGCTACCCATCAGTACACCACCAGCACCACATGGCACCTCCAGCATGGGACATGGTGTGCCCAGGTTTCAGGAGGGCTGACTGTTGACACAGGGACCTGTTAGTCAAGTTAAGCCAGTGGCCTAATGTAATTGTCTTGTCTTATGTAGATGATACAATTGCTGTGGACAAGAAGAATTGGTAGTAAAACTATTGTCTGATGAACTAGTTAAAATTCTTCAGGATATTTGTGTGTGTGTGTGTGTGTGTGTGTGTGTGTCCTAAGAAGAAAACAAATTGAAAAGTAGTTCAGAGAGAACTCAAATGACAGGAGTGTCAGATTTAAGTCCTCAGCAAGATAGATCCATTACACTCACAACCAATAAATGAAAAGGAAAGGTTTCCTTCACTTATTTTTACCTACCTTGACAAAGCCCATGGTATTCAAAATAATACGAACAGAAATGTATGTGTTGCTGCTTACTGTTGTACAACAGCTAGTTTACAAGGGACAGCAGAGGCATAGAGTCTCTTCTGTGTGCGGCCCCTGAACTCACTGGAAAGGAGGACAGTAGTATTGAAAGGGAACGAAAGTTACTTGTAAGTTTGTCTTTTAAATTGCAGGGGAAGCATTGACTAAATGAGCAGATGTTTTGTTTTGCTGGTCCTTAGGCTTGACCTCAGAGGCCAGGTGCTGTCCCTGAGCTGCTTTTGCTAAAGTGTACCATTCTACCACTTGAGCCACAGCACCACTGCCAGGTTTTTCTGTGCATGTGGAACTGAGGAATAGAACCCAGCTCCTCAATCATGCAATGCAAGCCCTGTACCATTTTGCTACCTTGCCTGTCGTATAAGCTGACTTTTTATGTTAAAAGAAGAAAGAATAGGTTGGTACGTAGTATCCACTTTCCATGTGCAAGTCCCAAGGTTCAATTCCCCAAAGTGAAAGGAAGAAAGTAGAAAATGGAATGATATGAAGTATACAGATACAAGAACAAGGAAAAATAGAAGAACAAAGGCAATGAGCAAGTGTTTAGGTTTTTGTTTGTTCCTAATTGTTTCTTTTTTCTTTTAATTGTTAGCTATGGGGTTTAAACTCAGGGAGAGCCTGGCATATTCCCTAGGCTTTTCACTACAGGCTGGCATGCTACCACTTCCAGCCAGAATGTCACTTATAGTTTTCTGGCATTTAATTGGTGAGAAGTCACAATGAATTTTCTGCTGATGTGGTGCTGAGGAGTGGAACCCAGTGCCTCATGTATACAAGGCAAGCACTGTACCACTGAGCCACACTCCCAGCCCTGCTTCCCTTCTTAAAACAGTGTGGATGGGGCTGGCAATGTGGCTTAGTGATAAAGTGCTTGCCTAGCATGCATGGAGCACTAAGTTTGATATTTCAATACCTAACAAACACCAAAAAGTACCAAACACCCCTAGAAGCACTGGTGCTGTAGCTGAAGTGGTAGAGTGGTAGGCTTCAGCATAATGAAATTCAGGAACAGTTCCCACACCATGAGTTCAAGCCCCAGAAATGTCAAACAACAACAACAAATGAGCAAATGAAAACAAAAAACCCAATGTCAGCAAGTTTCATTGATAAACACCACACAAACACACACACACACACACACACACACAGATTTTTTTTAAACCATATTCACCTCCTTTACTGTGTGTGCTAACTCACCAGGCTCCAAATGCTACCTACATTCATGGGAGAACTTATTGTATGTTTCTGTTGTTTTTGCATTTTTAAAAAATTATTGTGGGGGCTGGTAAGGTGGCTCAGTGTTAGAGCACTTGCCTTGCATGCCTAAGGCCCTGGGTTCGATTCCTCTGCACCACATAAGCAAAAAGAAAATAAAAAGTGGGAAATGGCACTGTGGCTCAAGTGGTAGAATGGTAGCCTTGATCTTAAGACCTGTGGGACAGCGCCCAGGCCCAGAGTTCAAACCCTACGACCAGCCCCCCCAAAAAAAAATTATTGTAAAGGTGATATATACACATTTACATCTGTACATACATACATATGTATGTCTATATAGACATATATATGTACATATACATATGTGTATATATATACATATATACATATGTGTATATATACATCTATGTATATATATACATCTATGTACATATACATATGTGTGTATGTATATATATATATATATATATATACATAGATGCATATATGTATGTCAAAGTTACATAAGCCAGGTATTGAATTCATTACTTGATTGATTATTCGATTGATTTCATTGATTTCATTACTTATTGAACAATATGCATTTTTGCACAATTCCAACCACTTTTGAAAAGTAGCATTTATTTCCATATAACCCAGTATAATATACCAATATTAGGTATTGATCTCATTGTCTGAGTGCTGTCCCTGACCATTTTATCTTAAAGATCTATCACTGGAGCCATCTATCAATTTCTACCCCTGGATTTTTAGGTGATTAATTGTAGATAAGAGTTTCATTGACTTTTCTGAAAGGGCTGGATGAAATCTCAATCCTCAGGTCTCAGGTTTACTACCCTGAGACACTTGTGTCCAGCACCTTTAAATATTATTATATGCACTATGTTATTTGTGGTATGTTTTTTCTTTTCATCATTCATGCAGCTTGATCTCTGGGCCTGGGCTCTGTCCCTCAGCTCTTCAGCTCAAGGCTACTGCTCTACTACTAAACCCACAGCACCACTTTCAGATTCTTCTGTTTATGTGGTGCTGAGCAACCTAACCCAGGGCCTCATGCATGCAAGGCAAGCACTCTCCACTGAGCCACCTTTCTAGCCCCTACAGTAGCATTTTTAAAGGAATATTTTAGGCCTTACGTATTTGTTTGTTGCACAGATTCAACAAACCATAAAACCCAAAGACTTGACAAAGTATGGCACCTATAGTAAACATGCAATCTTTGAAAAAAATGGTATTATCCTATGAACAATGCATTGTAACAACTATTTAGTAGGATTTAAATTGTAATAGCTATCAGAGGTGATTTGCAGAGTATAGAAGATTCTCTGGAGATTATATGAGAGGTGATTTGCATGGTATAGAATAATGTGTGCAGGTTACATGAAAGCAAACTAATAAATACATGTCAGATGAGACAAACATAATAAATAGCAAAGTAATCACTAAAATGAAACCATGTTAATATTATATAATAAAAATAGTAAATATATCAGGTACTGTCTGATTTGAACAGAACAAAACAGACTCAAAAAAATAAGCCAAACAGACATACATTAATTATTAAGAAATAAAATTAAATTAATATAAACATACCATAAGCAACAATCATTATTGAAAAATACAAGTAATCATAATATGAAAGGAAAGGAACCTCAGCACAAATTGTTTTACCACAGATACGGAGCATTGATAATAACAAGCAAATTATAAATCTGTATAACAAAAGTTCTATTCTGAAAAGTAAAGTCTACAAAGACATGATTAAAAGGAGAAAGAATGATAATTTCCTTAATCTATCATTATGATTGGAGAAGTAATTTTCCTCTTAATGACTGTATAACTAGACAAATGGTCACTAGAAACACAGACAGGGATAGCATTATCTTTACTAAATGCTGTTTATAAAACACTATGCAGTTATATTTACCAAGACAGACACACTGACAATAGATCTAAAGACAAATTGTCTAGAAATCAGTATGACAAATAAATCTATGATATAAATACAAAAAAATCCAACAATATGTTTCTAATAATCTAACAGTAAAATAAACAGAAGGAAACTAGAATGAATATGTAAAAATGTATGTATGCTATCATTGTGATTTATTAAAGAGAGCTACTTTCTTACTTCACTTGTGAAATAAAAACAATTGCTTTCAATTATGTATGGTGTATTCACATGTATATCTTCTGGTGGGTGTGGCAGAGTCATAGAATGTGAGGGAAATAGTGTGATGAAAGTAAAATATACAACTCAAGAGTAGAGATAAGAAGGAGAGATTGGGAGAGAATGAAGGCATGGAAGACACTGTATGAAACGAAGGGTATTTTTTACCTCACTCATGACATATCTCTCTATACATCACCTCCATAATAAGATTAAATTACATTAATTATAAAACAATACCTCCAGCATAAACGATCTGCTTAGTGAAGAAAATCTACCACAGGTAGAACAGGTACAGTTGTTAGAAAAACAATACAACACTTAATTTGAAAGATAAACTATTTCAGTTTAGGTTGCAAAATAACTCTACATAAACCAGAAACAATAAACTATTTCATTGTAGTAGCCAATTAAGTATTAATGTTAAATGTTGAAGTAAGAAAAATCAAGGCAAGTACTTCTTGCTCAGACTGTCATTTTAGCCTAGCTACTAAGGAGGAAACTGAGGTCTGCAAGCCAGCCTGGATAGACAAATCAAACTAAGCAGCTAATGAACAGGTTAGAGGTATAGCTCAAGTGATAATGCCAACAGTGAGTGAGGAAGTTGACTGACTATGAGACTAGCAGTTCAAGCTCCAATAGTAGCTCAAGAACACCATGAGGTATGTTTATTACTGTGTTTCTAAGTTAGAAACCTAACTGTAGTGATACTAGCAAGTCTTCATCTCAGATATAAAGGGAAAAGAAGCTGAGTGGAGGAGGGAGAGAAGGGAAGTAAAAGGTCAGGAAAAAGAAGGAAGAAGAGAGGACAAGAGAGTAGTGGAGTGGAGGGGAAAAGAGGAAAAGGGGAAAGAAGAGAAGAGAGATGGGGAGGAAAGTTTCATGGCATCAGATTTGACAGTAACTGGTCTGGGAAGATTGCTCAGTGGTAGAGCGCATGCTTATCATGCATTAGGCCCTGGGTTTAATTCCTCAGTACCACATAAGCAAAATGTTGGAAATGTTCCTTTGGTTCAATCTGTAATGTACTCAACATGAGCTGAAGAGCTGAGTGACAGCACACAGGCCTACAGTTCAGGACTCACTGCTGAGAAAAAAGAAAAGAAAAGAAAAAAATAAAGCAAGATTTGACAGTAATCCCATAAATAAAACTCCAAAACTACCTCTTGGAAAAAACAAAGAAACAAACAAACAATGTGAGTCTCTGGTGGATCACACCTGTAATATTAGGTACTCAAGAGGGTGAGATCTGAAGATCGGGTCTGAAAGTCAGCCTGAGCAGGTATAGCTGTGAAACTCTTACTTCCAGTAAGTCACCAGAAAACCAGAAGTGGTGCTGTGGCCAAAGTGGTAGAGTGCTAGTCTTGAATTTAAGAGCTGAGAGACAGTGTTCAGGCCCAGAGTTCAAGCCCCATGACCTATAATATATAAATAAATAACTAATAAATAAATACAAATGAAAACCTTGTACATTGAAAAACACTACCAATAAAGGGAAAAAAGCATGTATGTGAGAAATATTTGCATATATCTCTAAATGGATTGCTAACCAATATGAATTAGAAAATATAAAGAAAATCCTTCAAGTAACCCAGACAACAAAATCTAATTTTAAAGTTGGAAAAAGATTGAAGAGATTTTTCTAAAAACGACATACACATGTAGTACATTAAAATATAAAATTAGTTTAATATCAGTAGTCATGAGAAAAATTCAAATCAAAATCCCAATAAAATAACATTTGATACATGCTAGTATGGACATAGTTTTAAATAAAAACAACAAAAATACTCCCAAAGTCTCAAAAAAGCTAGGAAAGATGTGAAAAGGATGTGAACCTTGGTGCATTTCTGTCATGTATATAAAAATATCAAAGATGAAGCCAGGTACCCATGGTTCACACCTGTAAACATATCTACTCAGAAGGCTGAGATTTGAGGATCACGGTTCAAAGCCAGCATGGGCAGGAAAATCCGTGAAACTCTTATCTCCAATAAAACCACCAGAAAACCAGAAGTGGTGCTGTGGCTCCAGTGGTAGAGCGCTAGCCTTGAGCTAAAGAGCTGAGGGAGTACGGCTCAGGCCCGGAGTTCAAGCCCCTTGATCGACCTAACAAACAAACAAACAAACAATCTATCAAAGATGGTACGAAGAGTCCTAAAAAGAACTAAACATAGAATTATATAGGAATATGGTCCAGCATTTCTATGCTTGTGTGCAACAGCAGATAAAGCAGGGAGTACAACAAATGCTTGGAGAATCACTTCTCAAAATCTACTCACAATAAGCAAAACATTGAAGCATGTAAAACAATAAATGTGTTCAAAGGAGAAAACTTTACTACATTTTATGGCAGGGATGAACTTTAAGTAAAATAAGCTAAATAAAACACACCAATCATAAAGGAGCAGCCATGGTATAATTTCCCTTACTGAGCTTCCAAGGATCAACAAACTTGTGGAGCCCAAATGTAGGATGATTCCAGAGACTGGGATAGAGAGGAACAGGAGCTGCCTATTCAATGATCAAATAGCTTCACAGATGGAAGATGAAAAGTGTTGTAGCTGGATGGATGGAATGGCTTCACAACAGTGTGGCCCAGTGTTTTATCAATGAACTGTACACATAAGAATGGCTAATGTAGCCACACACAGTCTGAAACACAACTATTCTCCCTGGACTTGGGAAACTCAAGAAAGATTACTTGTCAGACTAGGCTACATAAAAAGATGAAGAGCTTGCTTGGAGGTGGGTGGGGGAGTGTAGTCGAGGAGATGGGAGGGCTGGGATGGTAGGGGAAAAACAAAGGAGAAGGCAACAATGCTTAATAAGAAATGTACTCATTATCTTGCTCATGTAAGTGTAACCCCTCTGTATGGTATTTTCACAATAAATAAACTTATTTAACAAATAAGAGCTTGCTGGACTACATAGCTAGACCTATCATCCAAAGAAACATGGAAAAATCAAATTTTGGATTCTGTGAAGACATATGGGTGACAAACATATCTATTTTACCTACTAAAATAATAAACAAACTGAAAGTGTTTGAACACATGCTCAAACAGTGTTTAGTTGGAAATACACACTACAAATAGCATTAATAGCAAACACACATGGACAAAAATACAAATTATTATAATTTGTGTAGGTTTTGCAGATGATTTCACTGACTATTGCTCAAGTGTGTCACACATTCCTGAACCATTTCTTCCACTAGATTCCCAAGGATACATTGCCACACATGCTATTTAGTATTGAAGTTCCTGAGATTAAAGTTTACTACTTAGCAAATGTATGTCAGAATTTTCCATTAGTGATATTTCCAATACCAAATCCATAGTCACTGTATGTTTATTTTCACAACAAGCTTCTGTGTTATAATATCAGTGAATGCAAATATTCAAGCAGAGCAAGAAGAAAAAGGAAAACTGCAGGAACCACATCAAATGAGATTAAACCAGAGAAAGATAATAGAATCTGGAAACTCAAATTATTTTATGTTTACCAACAATTTTCCTGTATAATTAATAACAAAAATGTCAATTCTAAGAGCCATGTCACCAAAAGAAAACTGATCAGTAAGAGAAGCTACTTCCCAGATAAAACATTTGAAGAAAAGAAAAATTAAGAGACAAGTGGAGGAAAGAGAAGCAGAGAGAATGAAAGAGAAAAAGAGACAGAGAAAAATAGACAACAAGAGAAGAGAGAAATAAAGCTAGTGAACTCACATGGTGGTGGCTCATGCATGTAATCCTAGCTACTCAGGAGGCTGAGATCTGAGCATAGAGGTTCAAAGCCAGCCCAGGTAGGACCATCTGTGAGACTCTTATCTCCAATTAACCACTAGAAACCTGGAAGTGGCGATGTGGCACCACTGGTAGAGTACTAGCCTTGAGCTGCAGAGTTTAAGTATAGCGACTAGGCCCAGAGTTCCAGACCTACAACTGAAAAAAAAAAGAAGAAAGAAGGATGGTAAAGGGAAACGAAGGAGGAGGCAACAATGCATGATAAGAAATGTACTCACTATCTTGCCCATGTAATTGTAACCTCCCTTTATGGTATTTTCACAATAAATAAATGTAATACAAAAGAAAGAAAAAAAGCTAATAAACATGAAAAATAGAATGAATTGGGAAAATAGGAAAGAGAACTCCTATGAGAACACCATAAAGAACAACAGAGATTTCTATAAATACTATCAAACTCAGCCTAAGTTTCAAGTAAAACAAAGAGCACAAAGCAGTCCAAGAGTATTTACAGAGATTAATTGAAGTACTTATAGCTCACTCAGTCCTGTAGAATATTTGAAGTTATGTTTGACCACACTATTTCAGCAAATCCAGTAAAATTTCATTAGGATAGTTTAATATTACATATGAGGATGTGATGTCGGAGCAGTTGCTAGCCATCCTTCACCTTCTATGAGAAGTCATCTCCTAGGTGTCACTAAATCACATAACTAGTGGGACAACTTTCTCTCACACTAGAAAAACTAGAAACAAACTGAAGCAAATTTGCTCTTAACTTAGAATGACAGATTTTATAATCTGCTAAATCTCCAAGCCATATTCAGCTTCTTTTTTTTTTTTTGTCGGTCCTGGGGCTTCAGCTCTGGGCTTTGGTTCTGTCCCTGTGCTCTTCAGCTCAAGGCGAGCGATCTATAGCTTGAGCTACAGCACCACTTCTGGTTTTCTAGTGGTTTATTGGAGATAACAGTCTCACAGACTTTCCTGCCTGGGCTGGCTCTGAACCCTGATCCTCAGCTCCCAGCCTCCTGAGTAGCTAGGATTACAGGTGTGAGCCACTGGTGTCCAGCTACATCGTTAGAATTTTTAGAAACATGTTCCTGAAGCTGATTCTTTTTTCTTTTCTTTTCTTTTCTTCAATCTTGGACACCCTTAGATTCATAAAATGGAATGTCAAACAAAGTGAGAAATAAAAGAATCTCACTAGAGATCCTTTCATTCTTTCTTGCTGTTGACAATGAATAAAGATTCTGGAACCATGGCTAGGAGTGAAGGCAAATAAGGGAGTCAGAAAAGAACCTGTGGGATTTTACTCTAGATGTTCCTGCTCAAAACATGATATGTGGGCTGGAAAAGCCTTCCTATGGGAGTAGAATCATTCCTGTCTTAAGAAGAGCATTAAAGTGTCCACTAAAGACATATGCACGGGGGCTGGGAAGGTGGTTCAGTGGTAGAGCACTTGCCTTGGATGCCTGAGGCCCTGGGTTTGATTCCTCAGCACCACATAAGCAAAAAGAAAAAAGCTGCAAGTGGCACTGTGGCTCAAGTAGTAGAGCGCTAGGCTTCAGCTGAAGAGCTAAGGTACAGGGCCCAGGCCCAGAGTTCAGGCCCCACCACCAGACCCCCGCACCTCCCAAAAAAACAGAAAATAAAACTAAAGCTCCTACAAAAGATTGTTGAAAACTTGAACCCAAAAAAGGAAAACATGCCACCTGTTCACTAAAAGTAATTACCACTGAAATACATCTAGGGATATATAAACTATTTTTCTATTAAGGTAAAGGTATCTTATGATTCCATTGATTATTTGTACTCTACCTCATTTATTTACATATTCAAAGACATGTATGTTATGAACAGTATTTTCACACAAAGTTATAGAGATAAAATATATACAACACATATTTTTTTGTTTTATAATATTTCAGTAATGGTTGTCATATGGCACATTATCCTTTATGCAAATAATTAGCATACCTTGTACAATGACTTGCAATTTGAGTTTGAACCTGCTTTGGCCAAAGGTACCTCAGTAATGATGATATAAACACAGATTGAGAAGTCCCTCACTTTCCTAAGTAGTCATATTAAGAATCATGTCCATTCTGCTGGAGATACAGGGCCTAATAAAGATGCAACATAAAATGCTGGTCAGACGAGTGACAAAATCCCAGTCAACCATCCCCAGCCAAGGCACTAGTAAATTGAAGTCTTATGTGTTACTAAACAACATTAACAGAAAATACACCCCAAAATGTAGATCCATCAAAATTAAAACCAACAAATTATATCCCGATGTGCTTTTGCTTGTACTTATTGGTTGATTACACAGGATATTCTGTTATCGAGTAGTGATGTAGTTTTTACAATTATGTAGTATGGTAATTGTTAATATAAAATACATCACCTTTACAGTGACATATACAAAAAGTGAAAATCTATTCAGTATACATCAGTGAGGTTGTTTTTGCTCAGAAAGACACTATGAATCCTTTAAAAGCAATACTTGCACATTACTACTGGGTTTTTCTGTCACAAGAATGTTTTCTTACTTTGAAAAACTTAAAACAATTTATTATAGACTAAGTGTTCACATTCACAATACTTAAGATCAGGAGTGTTACAGATTTCAAGGTGGGGGCATTTTCTGTCTTTTGGGATTTGGACTGTCCTCATACACATTAGTGACTGAACATTCTGCCTTAAAATTTTCAAGTTTTCTATTTCATATTATTGCATTAGAATATAATCTGAATTTAAAAAAGAGCATTGTAACTGGGCTATCATGTCTAATAGCTGCAATCTATGGTATTCAGAATGCTGAGATCTGAGAAAGTTAGTATTATCCCAACCTTTAGTGCTCAGCTCCACCCAGACCTGAGCTTCTCCCTGACCTAGAGTTCCCTCCCTACAGCTGGTCACTCCCTCTGTCATCTCAGACACACCTGAGCATGTACTTAACTCACTTCCTGCCCCTCAGATTGTGTTGCAACCTGAAGAGGGACAAATGCTTGTGCTCCCTGTCCTGGGAAATATGGTCCTTCTAATAAACCTTATAATAATCTTTCTCCCGTGCCTGCTTGTGGTCCCCTGTGATGGACATGAAGAAACCCTACAAGGATCACTGATTGAAGCCAGGGTGATAAGAAAGTCTGAGAGTCTTATGTCCTATAAAATACCAAAGTAGTAGGAAGTGCAAATGCGGCTTAAGTGGCAGAACATTATCATTGAACCAAATAATTTCAAGGTCAGTTTCCAGACCTTGAGTTCAAGAATCAGGACAGGCAGACACATATCAAGGGCATTGTATTGTATTCAAATTTTAACATATTTTTGATTTCACCTGATTCTGTTATCTTTGGTCTTACTTAATTTGTTGTGGTACTGTTTTGTTTTTCCATACCACTACTTTTAAATATTTTAATTCACTGCCAGTATAAGTATTTATCATTTTTGTCATCTTGAGTGTTCCTTGAGCCTGTATAAATTTGCCTCCACCTTCTGTGAAGGCCTATTAAAATGAAAATCTTGTCAGGGAACATTTTATTCCCCTCCTACCTATATTTTGTATTGTAGAATGTAGGCAAAGTTTACAAAAGTTCATGGTAGCAGTTCTTTTTTACATAGGAACAAAGTATCAGGGTATCTATGACCACATTTCAATATTTAGTATTTAAACCAAACATGGTTAACCTAGGATGTTTTTATGTGATAACTAAATCAAATCTTATAAGGGCCCAATAAATCATTAGCTACTTTCTGGAGTACCGTTACTGTTTTTTAACATTCATGTGGACACTGCTTCTCATCAATCTAGTAATGTTATATGTTTTGTATCCCTTGTGATATCCTGAATGTGTTATGCTTGCTTATGAGAGTACTTGTTAATAGAAGGTCTAAATAGGATTTATGGTGAAGCAGTAAATGTAAATGTAGAAAAAATATTTGTTTAATTCATTGTTACCCTGATATGTAGTAAAATTTTATCAAACATGATAATATAAATTTTTTAAATACGTTTTTATTGTGAAAATACTGTACAGAGGGATTACAATTACATGGGTAACATAACGAGCACATTCCTTATCAAGCATTGTAGCCTCCTGCTTTGTTTCTACTTCAGATCCCTTCGTATCCTCCCCCCCACCCCTCCGCCCCGGTCCTCCCCACCAAAGTTGTAAAGTTCATTTTTCAGCATAATGAGTTGTACAGATAACATAATTTTTAGACACCACCTTACACATAATGTTGTCGTGGGGGCCTGAACTCTGGGCCTTGGCACTGTCCCTCAGCTTTTCAGCTCAAGGCTAGCACTCTACCACTTGAGTCTTGGCCCCACTTCTGGGTTTTTCTGCTTATGTGGTGATGAGGAATCAAACCCAGGGCCTCATGCATGCAAGGCAAGCACTCTACCACTGAGCCACCTTCCCAGCCCCTATCCTTAGAATTTTTATCTATTGCTACCAGCAGAAATTTGTTTGTATGCATTAGGGAATCTGTAACTTTTTATTGGTCTTTTGGCTTGAATTCTGGGCCTAGTTGTTGTCCCTCATCTCTTCACATCAAGGTAAGTGCTCTACCACTTAAGTCATAGTGCTACTTTCAGTTTTCTGGTTGTTTATTGGAGATAAGTGTCTCATGGACTTTCCTGCCTGGGCTGGCCTTGAACTTTGATCCTCAGACCTCAGCCTCCTCAATAGCTAGGATTACAGGCATAAGCCACCAGCGCCCTGCAAATCTGTGTATTTTAATGGCCAGCTTTATGTATTGTCAAATATTTCTAATTTGCTATTTAATTTTCCCAATAAATAGATAACACAGCAAGCTGCAAACATTTTATGTAAGACAAAAGCATACCTGTAGTATAATGAGTTTCAGATTGGAATTCTCATGACCAAGGTCTAATTTCCTGATGGAAATGTGCCATTACAGAAACTGATGTCATTTGATGATGTGGCTGTGTACTTCACCTGGAAGGAGTGGCAGGATCTGGATCCTGGTCAGAGGACCCTTCATAGAGATGTAATGCTGGAGACCTATAGCAACCTAATATCCTTGGGTGAGCAAAGGTCACTTTTATTTGGAAGATCAAGTGTTTTCATTTTAGTAGACATTTGACAGTTTATGTTAGTTAGGTATAAGATTCCAGTCCATTCTCAGGTAAAGAGCTGCTAGTATAAAAGCCAGCCAAATTCAGGTCTGGGATCTTGGTGTTGTTTGCCTTTCATGCTACTGCATGAGCCATTTGGCTTTTGTTATGGGGTATATTCTGGGTTTCTGTGCCCAGGTTGGTTTCAAGCCTGCCTCTTCTGATCTCACCTCCTAAATGTAGGGTTATGGGTGTAAAGTTTTGGACCATTAAATTTTCTTAAAAAAAAAGGATTCCACTCCATGGGACATGTCATTTCTTTTGAAAGGAAACTTCAACTGCATTGTATGTAACTCAAGAGCTAATTTTATTCTCATTCTTTGTTGTTGTTGTTATTTGGTCCCATCATAGGGCCTGAACTCTGGGCCTGGGCACTGTCCCTCAGCTCTTCAGCTCAAGGCTAGCGCTCTACCACTTGAGCCACAGTGCCACTTCTGGCTTTTTTTTGCTTATGTGGTGCTGAGAAATCAAACCCAGGGCCTCAGGAATGCAAGGTGAGTGCTCTACCACTGAGCCACCTTCCCAGTCGTTTATTCTCATTCTTTAAGAAGGCAAATCAGTAGTTGGACAAAAGTTCTAAACTATGATCCACTAACAGGAAACTGACTTCCAAGACTTGGGGTCATTATTATAGGTGGATCTACAGTCTAGATAGAATATACATTACTACTCTCAGTATGATCTGGAAATCAGTAATGGAAAATGTGAAAGTGTATATTTGTAAGCCAAACCTGACATAGGTTACATTGCTTCAAGCTTGGAATCCTAGATACCCTGGAGGCTGAAATCTGAAGATTTTGATTTGAAGCCAGCAACTGTAGAAAAATGAACATGAGACTCTTATCTCTAACCATTCAAAAACTAGAAATATAGCCAAGACACAAACTAGTAGAATGCTAGATTTGAGCAAAATAGCTGAGTTCAAGCCACACATTGGCAAAAAAAAAAAAAAAACCCAAAACTGGGGGAAAGTCCACCATGGAGCTGTTAAGAATTGATAAACCATAAGTTGGTAAGGTGGCTCAGTGGTAGAGCGCTTGCCTTGCATGCTTGTGGCCCTGTGTTCAATTCCTCAGCACCAAAAAAGCAGAAAAAAAAAGCCAGAATTGGCATTCTGGCTCATGTGTTAGAGTGCTAGCCTTGAGCTTAGGAGGTGAGAGACAGTTCCCAGGTTCAGATTTCAGGCCCCACAACAGAACCCACCACCCAAAAAATAAAACAATTGAGAAACCATATTTAGGAGCAACCTTGTGAACAGGATGTCTACCGCCTTACATTAATGATGACACAGCAAGAGCAATAGTTCTCCACTATTTCATATTCACAGGGCACTGTCTTCCTAAACCTAAATTGATTGTGAAGCTGGAACTAGGTGCAGAACCATGGATAAGAGATGGCTCAGAAGAGAATTTCACAGGTAAGTTAAAGCATCTTGAATGGTGATGATGGGTCCAGAGCCCAGTTTGTCTGTTTGCCTTGAGCTGTACAGAGCAATAGTATTACTAGTGCCCCTCAGTCATGTATGGCAGAGAACTAGGTGATCTTTGTCTCAAGGAATTGTTAATCCAGAATTCTCAGGGAGACAAACTGAATTTGGTATAACAGTTTAGTCATTGTTAGCAATTCTCTTTGTTTGTAGAGAAGTCATTCTTTTTTTTTTTTTTTTTGGGTCCGGTCATGAGGCCTGAACTTTGGGCCTGGGTACTGTCCCTCAGCTCTTCAGCTCAAGGCTAGCGCTCTACCTCTTGAGCCACAGCGTCACTTCCGGCTTTTTTCTTTTTGCTTATGTGGTGCTGAGGAATTGAACCCAGGGCCTCAGGCATGCAAGGCAAGCGCTCTACCACTGAGCCACCTTCCCAGCCCCGAGAAGTCATTCTTAAAAAGAAAAAGACAATAAGAAATGTAGAAAGAAGATCTCATTTTCTATTAAACTAGTATTATGCAGGTAGGAAGAAAATAGAAGTATGCTAGGGCTGCTATCCTCTGATTGGGACAATTTCTTATCAGTGGTGCTGGGCTTAGAGGGAGATTCAGAATGGAAGCATTAAGAGGACGTAGATGAATAATATGAGTCAATATTTCCTGGAGAAAAATATAAAAATCTGAAATACAGAAAAACGCTATTTTGCATTGTAAAATGTCAGTACTACTTTCTTAATTACTACATTGCAGAGAAATGTATATATTCTCCATAAAGCAATGCTTTCGTATTTGAAAATCTTGCAACGAAATGTGAGGAAATATCTTTACATTAAGGAATCTATGGATCTCATTTATGTTTTTCTCTATTTATCTATTATTCATTTTAGATGTCCCAGAAATGGAGGATATGATTAGCACCTGTCAGGAAAGTCAAAATGAATATCTATCTGAAGTAGCAGTCATGACTAGTAACCCAGGGGAGGAAAAAGTGAGACTTATAAGAAGTTTTCATTTGAGCTCCATACAGAAGTCAGAACTGATTAAGTATAATGGGAACTCCATAGGGATGAGTATAGAAAAGGTCACTGGCTGTCAGAACATGGGTGTTTTCAGTGAACCTGGTAAGATGTGTGCTGCATATAGTCCTCATGTGTCTTCTGTAGTTGAAGAATGCAAAGAGAGTGAACAGGCTTTCACTGAGAAGACACACGCTGTTGTCCCTCAGAGAACACACACAGGAGAGAAACCTAATGACTGTAACATGTGTCAAAAGACTTTCACCCAGAAATCAAAGCTTACTAGCCACCAGAGAACACACACAAAAGAGAAACCTTTTGAATGTAACATTTGTGGAAAATCTTTCACGAGAAAGTCATATCTTCCTAGCCACCAGAGAACACACACAGGAGAGAAAATTTATGAATGTAACATGTGTGGAAAGTCCTTCACCTGGAAGTCAAATCTCACTGTCCATCAGATAACACACACAAGAAAGAAACCTTATGAATGTAACATGTGTGGAAAGTCTTTCATCCACAAATCAAAGCTTACTGTTCACCAGAGAACACACACAAAAGAGAAACCTTTTGAATGTAATATTTGTGGAAAGTCTTTCTCCTGCAAGTCATATCTTACTAGCCACCACAGAACACACACAGGAGAGAAACCTTATGAATGGAACATGTGTGGAAAGTCTTTTGCCAAGAAGGTACACCTTACTGTCCACCTGAGAACACATACTAGAGAGAAACCTTATGAATGTAATGAGTGTCGAAAGCCTTTCACCCAATCAAACCTTACTGTCCACCAGAGAACACACACAAAGGAGAAACATTTTTTTTTTAATTGTATTTCATTTTATTTGAGAACATACTGTACAGGGGGGCTACAATTACATGGGCAGGATAATGCATACATTTCTTACCAAGCATTGCAGCCTCCTCCTTTGTTTAAACTTCACTTCCCTTCCCCGCCTCCCCCCTCCCCCCACCCAATTTTACCCCCCTCCCCCCACCCAATTATACCCCCCTCTCCCCCCCCACACCGACATTGTAAAGCTGGTTTTGACATGACATTTTGTACTTCTCATTGTTGCAACAGGTCCACCTGAATCCTTAAACGACTTGTTTGTCCCCATCTCCTCCACATGTTATACTGACATCAAATATAGTGAAAGCGGGGGTTACACTGTGGGGGAGGGACATACAAAGCAACAAAGAAATAATCTTATAAATGCGTTAGAAACACATGCATGAAAGAAACGAAAACATTAAAATACATATTTAAGGGTTCATTTTCCTAACATCACATTATCTGACCTTTTCCGCTTGACTCATACCTATACTAGATATTGCAAATAAGGGAAACCATGGGACCTATGCTTCTTTGGGCCTGGCTTACTTCACTTAATATAATTTTTTCCAAGCCTTTCCATTTCCTAACAAATGGGGAAATGTCATTCTTTCTGATGGAGGCATAGAATTCCATTGTGTATATATACCACATTTTCTTGATCCATTCATCTACTGAGGGGCATCTGGGTTGGTTCCATATCTTAGCTATGGTAAATAATGCTGCAATAAACATAGTTGTGCTGGTAGCTTTAGTGTGGTCTTGTTTGTAAACATTTGGGTAAATGCCCAAAAGTGGGATTGCTGGATCATAAGGGAGATCTATGTGAAGTCTTCTGAGGAACCTCCATACTGCTTTCCAAAGTGGTTGAACAAGTTTACATTCCCACCAACAATGAAGTAAGGTTCCTTTCTGTCCACATCCCCTCCAGCATCTGTTGTTGTTAGAGTTCTTGATTTTTGCTGTTCTAACTGGAGTGAGGTGATATCTCAATGTTGTTTTGATTTGCATTTCTTTTATGGCTAGGGATGTTGAACATTTCTTCATGTGTCTATTGGCCATCCTTGTTTCTTCTTCAGAGAAGCTTCTCTTTAAGTCTTTCGCCCACTTATTTATTGGGCAGTTGATTCTTTGAGGATTTGTTGTTGGGTGGTTTAATTTTTTGAGTTCCAAGTATATTTTATGTATGAGACCCTTGTCCGTTGTATGGATAGTAAAGATCTTCTCCCAATCGGTGGGCTTTCTATTGATCTTGCCAGCTATGTCATTTGCCCTGCAGAAGCTCTGCAATCTTATGCAATCCCATTTGTCCAACCTTTCTTTGATTTGTTGTGCTTCCGGGTCTCTATTCAGAAAATTTCGTCCTGAGCCAAGGAGACCTAGGGTTTCTCCTATTCCATCCTGTAATGTTTTCAGAGTGTCTGCTTTGAGTTCAAGGTCTTTGATCCATTTGGAGTTGATTCTGGTACAGGGTGATATATAAGGATCTAGCTTTAGTTTTCTACATGTAGTTAACCAATTTTGCCAGCACCATTTACTGAAGAGGTTGTCTTTCTTCCATTCTATTGTTTTAGCTTCCTTATCGAAGATTAGATGGCTATAGGTCTGTAGGTTCATTTCTGGGTTTTCAATTCTATTCCATTGGTCCTGAGGTCTGTTCTTATGCCAATACCAAGCTGTTTTGATTACTATGGCTTTATAGTAGAGTTTGAAATTTGGTATTGATATTCCTCCAGCAGTGTTCTTTCCATTGAGGAGCGTTTTTGCTATTCGGGGTCTTTTATTGTTCCATATGAATTTTTGGATTGCCTCCTCTATTTCCTTGAAGAATGAGGGTGGAATTTTGATAGGTATGGCGTTGAATTTGTAGATAGCCTTGGGAAGTATTGCCATTTTCACGATGTTAATCTTGCCAATCCAGGAGCATGGGAGGTTTTGCCATTTTTTAAGTTCTGTGTTGATTTCCTTTTTCAAGATTTTAAAGTTTTCATCATAGAGGTCCTTCACTTCTTTGGTTAAGTTAATTCCTAGGTATTTTATTTTTTGTGGGGCTATTACAAATGGAGTTGCTTTCCTAATTTCAGCCACACTTTTCTCATTGTTGGCATATAGAAAAGCCATTGATTTTGGGGGGTTAATTTTATAACCTGCTACTTTGCCAAAGTTTTGAATCAGCTTGAGTAATTTGGGAGTGGAGTCTATGGGATTCTTTAAATACAAGATCATGTCATCTGCAAAGAGGGAGAGTTTTATTTCTTCTTTCCCTATTTGGATCCCCTTTATGTCCGCATCTTGTCTTATTGCTGTAGCTAGGCATTCTAATACTAGATTGAAGAGAAGTGGAGAGAGTGGGCATCCTTGTCTTGTTCCTGAGTTAATAGGAAATGGCTTTAGTTTTTCACCATTGAGTATAATGCTGGCTGTAGGTTTGTCATATACAGCCTTTATTGTATTGAGGAATGTTCCATGGATTCCTAATTTTTCCAGAACCTTCATCATAAAGGGGTGTTGGATCTTGTCAAATGCTTTTTCTGCATCTATTGAGATAACCATGTGGTTCTTATTCTTGCTCCTGTTGATGTGATGAATAATATTAATTGATTTGTGTATATTGAACCAGCTTTGCATCCCTGAAATGAATCCTGTTTGATCATGGTGTATGATTTTTTGGATGAATTGTTGAAGTCGATTGGCCAAAATTTTGTTGAGAAGTTTTGCATCAATGTTCATCAAAGAAATGGGTCTATAGTTCTCTTTCTTTGATGAGTCCCTGCCTGGTTTTGGGATGAGGGTTATGATGGCTTCATAGAATGTGTTCGGTAGTGAGCTTTCTCTTTCAATTTCATTGAAGAGTTGGAGGAGTATTGGTGTGAGCTCTGCTTTGAAGGCCTTGTAAAATTCCGCTGTAAAACCATCTGGTCCTGGACTTTTCTTAGCTGGGAGGTCTCTTATTGCTGTTTCTATTTCAATGCTTGATATGGGCCTGTTAAGCTGGTTTAACTCATCTTGGTTTAGTTTTGGCATGTCAATATTTGCTAGGAAAAGGTCCATTTCTGTCAAGTTCTCAAACTTATTAGCATAAAGTTTTGAGAAGTATCCCCTAATAATGTTCTGAATCTTGGTTGTTTCTGTGGTGATGTTTCCATTCTCATCTCTGAGTTTATTAATTTGGGTGTGTTCTCTCCTTTTTCTGATAAGGTTTGCTAAGGGTCTGTCAATTTTGTTAAGTTTTTCGAAGAACCAACTCTTTGTTTTGTTGATTCTTTCTATAGTTTTTTTGGATTCTAATTCATTTAATTCTGATTTAATTTTGATTATTTCTTTCTGTCTACTGGATTGGGGTTTATCTTGCTGCTCTTTTTCAAGGAGGTTTAGATGTGTCATTAAATTGCTAGTTTCCGATCTCTCCAATTTGTTGATGTAGGAGCTCAGAGCTATAAACTTGCCTCTGAGTACTGCCTTTGCTGTGTCCCAGAGGAGCTGGTAATTTGTGTGTTCATTTTTGTTGAATAGCATGAACATTTGAATTTCCTTTCTAATCTCTTCCATGACCCACTCATGATTCAGCAGTGTGTTGTTCAGCCTCCATGTGATAGCGGACTTTCTTTGGTGGCTTTTGGTGTTGAGATCTAATTTTATTCCCTTGTGGTCAGAGAGAATGCAAGGTATAACTTCAATGTTTCTGAATTTAGACAAGTTTGCTTTGTGGCCTAAAATGTGGTCTATTTTAGAAAACGTTCCATGAGCTGCTGAGAAGAACGTGTATTCTGTTGCTGCTGGGTGAAATGTTCGGTAAATGTCTGTTAAGTCTAGTTGATCTATGCAGCTGTTTAGATCTGCGGTTTCTCTGTTGAGTTTTTGCCGAGTTGATCTATCTAGTGGGGAGAGTGGTGTGTTAAAATCCCCAACAATTAATGTGTTTGGATCTATATGGGATTTGAGGGAAAGTAGTGTTTCTTTGATAAATTTGGGTGCTCCATTGTTTGGCGAATAGATATTTAGAATTGTAATATCCTCCTGAAGGAGAGATCCTTTAATTAGTATGTAGCGACCTTCTTTATCTCTTCTCACGAATTTTAGTTTGAAGTCTATTTTATCTGATATTAGGATTGCAACTCCCGCCTGTTTATGAGGGCCGTTTGCTTGGTAGATTTTGTTCTAGCCTTTAACTTTGAAAATATGTTTGTTTTTACGGGCAAGATGTGACTCCTGCAGGCAACAGATAGAGGGGTCTTGTTTTTTAATCCAACTAGACAGTCCATGTCGCTTAATTGGAGAGTTCAGTCCGTTAACGTTAAGAGATAGGACTGAGAGGTATTTGGGGGTTCCTGCCATGTTATCCACCTTCTTGGGGGCTGTGAAAACTGGGTTCTTCCTAAGGTTCTTGGATTCTCAGTTTGGGTGCAGTTTCTTGGCCTTTGTTGCGTTCTTGTTGGTTTTCTATGTGTAGGACATCTTTAAGAATCTTTTGCAGGGCTGGTTTGGTGGAGATGTATTGTTTCAATTTTTCTTTGCTATGGAAGGTTTTTATTTGGCCTTCAGTTATGAAGGAGAGTTTAGCTGGGTACAGTATTCTTGGTTGATAGTTTGTTTTTAGGGCATGGCATACATCATTCCAGGCTCTTCTTGCTTTGATTGTCTCTGCTGAGAAATCTGAGGTAATTCTAATTGGTTTCCCTTTATAGGTGATTAACCTTTTCTCCTTGACAACTTTAAGGATCTTTTCCTTGGTCTGGGTTGATCCTGTGTGGATTATAATGTGACGGTGGGATGTCCTATTCTGGTCTGGTCTATTTGGGGTTCTAAAAGCTTCTTGTATCTGAATAGGCCTATCTTTTTGTATGTTTGGGAAGTTCTCTGCTAGGATCCCGTTAAACAAATTTCCTAGACCATTAACTTCTGTTTCTAGGTGCTCCTCTACACCCATTATCCTTAGATTGGGCCTTCTGATGGTGTCTTCCAGGTGTTGGATAGACCTATCATATTTCTTGGACTTGTCTTGGATGGTTGTATGTTCTTTCTCTATAATATCTAGGCTGTCTTCAATCCCTGAGATTCGATCTTCTGCATGGTCTAACCTGCTGTCAAGACTCTCTACTTTGTTTTTTATCTCTTTTCCTTCTAATTGGTCAGCTTTGATGGCTTTAAGTTCTTTGTTGAAGCTCTGTTTTAGGTCTTGTATGAATTTCTTTACTTCCTTAATTTGGTGTTCAGTGTTTGTTCTCAAATCACTTAGTTGATTGGTTATGGTTTCTTTGGACTGCCATTCCTTCTGTTGGGTTCCATTCAGCATTCCCTTTGTGGTCTCCCTGACTTCCTTCAGCTCTTTGTTAATGGATTCCATGAATGTCTTTAGTGATCTTTGTGTATTCTCTACCTGGTCTCTTAATTCGTGAATTACTCTTTGATTAGTTTCCTCCCTTCTGTGGGATTCCTGCAGTTCTCTTTGAGTGTTCTCTGCCTGCTCACGCCATTCCTCCCTTTCTCTTTGAGTATTCTCAAGTTGTTCACGCAAATCCTGTATCAGTTTTTGAGAAGCTTCCTCACGCTTATGATATTCCTGTATAAACTTCTGGGATGCCTCCTCTCTCTCCCTATCCTTTGTACATTGTCAAACTTCTCATTTATCATGTTTGCTATTAGTGTTTGTAGAGCTATTTGGGAACTCTCCTCTGGATTATTCTTTATCTGTTCTAATCCCTGATTATCAAGGTTGGGAATTGAGATACCCGAATTTGCCATTTTTCTTGTGTTTTTCCGGCTTACTCGGCCCATTTGAGATAAAGATTGCACCAGTTTTGTGCTAGAACACTATCTTAAGGCAACCATCAACCAAAGTTTGCATTTGTACAGTCAATAGTCTACAGATACAATCTAGTTCAACAGATACATATATTCAACATCAAACGACTATATGTTAAAGGACTTCGAACCGCAGAAAAGAATTTGGAAAACCAGAAATTATTAGGATTAGGGAGAGATGTGGGTAAAAAATAGGAATAGATTGGTGTGGGGAGGCACAGGGAGAGTTAACTATGTCCTAATCACAGTGCAGGAAATGAGTTGGGTAGGATGCAAGTAGAGAGAGAGAGAAAAAGAAGAGACGGAAAGGGGAATAAAGAGAGACCAGAAAAAGAATAGAAACGTAAAAATTAATGTTATTATAGAGGTTAAAAGACCGTCTATTTAGAGAGGAATGTGAATATGTTCAGAGAAGGGGAGGGACATAGAGGAGATGTGAAAAGCTTTAAGGATGGGAACGGGAGAAGAAAAGATCAGAAATTCAGTAGAGCTAGATAAAAAACAAAAAGATAATTAAGAAAGAAAGAAAAAGAGAAAGAAGACAAGAAAAGAAAGGAAAACTCTTATTCACATATTCCTAAAATAAAAATTATAAGATGAGAAAAAAAAAAGGTTACTGGAAAACAATTATTTTTTCAGAAGAGGCAAAAATTAAAGATTAATAAAAGTTTTAGAAGGGAAAAAAATTTATATATATATATATATATATATATATATATATATATATATATATATATAAGGTAACAAAAAACAAGCAAAAAAAAAAAGAAAAGAAGAAGAAGAAGAAAAAAAGAAAAAAAAAGAAAAAGAAAAAAAAAAAAAGAAAAAAAAGTCTTTTGATTTTTTTTTTTGGGGGGGGGGAGGAGTGGGAAGAATCCTGTATCTCCCTTTTGTCTGCAACCAGTCTCTTGTTGGAGTCTCTGGTCAGCTTGAGGTCCTGTGGCTTGATTGGTTTCTTAAGTCGGTTGGTTGGAAGAGGCAGAAAAATGCTCTGCTTTACCCAAGATTTTGAGATCCCCCTCCCAGGTTAGTTTTCTGGGAGGGTGGTCTGCTTTGAGAGTCACAAAAGAGGGGGATGTGGTGATGAGGCTAGGTTCTGGGTAGAGTTGAGGCCTTTCAATAAACAGTAGCTTTTCCCTGGGGCTATTTTGTGATAAAGCTCACAGCGCCCAGCCTGGAGCCATTCTCAGGGTTTCTGTTTTTCAATTGATTGTCGAGGCTGCTAGAGGGAGGGGCAGCCTCTGGCTCTGGTTACCCAGTGAAGCAAGGCACTCTGATGGCTGGCGCCTGAGCTGGGTGACTTTTCCCTGGATGGAGCTGAGTCTGGCAGGTCACTTCGCCGTTACGTTCTTGTGACCTGCTAAATGACTCATTTTATTCCAAGGCCTGAGCTAGAGCTAGCAGCTCCTCCGAACTTTGTCGGTATCCAAGATGGAGATCACCGGTGCTGGGGGGTGAGGGGTGGCCTTCCCTCCTCTGCTCCCTGAGGAGTGAGGATGTCGGGCTTGTACTCACGCCGAGTCTTGGATCCTGGGTCATCTCTGGTCTGCAAACAGCAGGATGAAGATGTTCGCTCCTTGAAGGTTCTTGTTGGTGTTGAGTAGAATCCGCTCGTCCTCTGCGTCTGGCTCCTTCGTCCCCGACTCTCTGTGTCTCAGGTATGTCTCCGTGGCGGTGGTCGCGCGGCCCCGCCGCCGGAGCCGCAGCTGCTGCGTTTCCTTGGCTTCCCCTCTCTTGTCTAACTCTCTGTCCTGTGATGACTCACTTGGTGTGATTCTCTGGCTTAGGACTGTTCACTGGAACTCTAAAACTCCTTTCTATGCGAGAGCTTGTTCAGATTCCAGCTTCTCCTCCGCCATCTTCCCGGAACTCAGGAGAAACATTTTGAATGTAACATGTGTGGAAAGTCTTACACCAAGAAGTACTATCTTACTGGCCACCAGAGAACACACACAGGAGAGAAACTTTATGAATGTAACCTGTGTGGAAAGTCTTTCACCTGGAATTCAAACCTCACTGTCCATCAAAAAACACACAGGAAGGAAACCTTATGAATGTCATATGTGTGGAAAGATTTTCAGCCAGAAGGTACACCTTGCTGTCCACCAGAGAGCACACACAGGAGAGAAATTTTATGATTGTAACCTATGTGGAAAGTCTTTCACCCAGAACATATACCTTTCTTTCCATCAGAAAAAACCCACCAGAGAGAAATGTTATGTAGGTAGCAGGTATAGAAATTCTTTCACCTAGAAGGCACACCTTAATATCATCACAGAACACAAGGAGAGAAACCTTATGAATGCAACCAGTGTTCCAGTGTTGAAAGACCTGGAGGTCACAGGTTAATACACATAAGTTGATTCACACAAATGACATAACTTAGGATTGTACCAAATGGGAAAGTCTTTGATCTGTAAGAAAATTGAAATTGCAATAAAGAACCAATACAGGATAGAGACCTTATGATATAGCAGATGTGGAGTCCTCGAACTACAAGACACATAGCTCAGGGTTCATCACAGAACACACAAAACACAGACACACAGACACACACACACCCTCACACAGAAAGAGGAGGGAAATTTTTATGTAGGAAAAATAAATGGAAAGGTTTTCAAGAAAAGTCCTAACTCACTTTGCATCAGGAAACAGACACAGGCGAGAAAATACAAATGTAACGAATGTGGAAAGTTCTTTACGAAGTATTCATGGATCCAGGTTCATAGGACATACACAATGGAGTAATCTTAAAAATATTACAAATTTGTAAATCCTTTGATCAGAAAGGAATACCTCATGTTCATCAGAGAACTGACTCACATACGAGAAAAGAAAGTAGTGCATAAAACATATGTGAAATGACTTTCAACCAGAGCTGAGTCCTCAGCATATGTGAGAGCATAGACAGGAAAGAAATTATGAGTATAAAAAACATTTTGCCAGAAGTCACATCTGGACAAGTATCCGAGACCTGGACACATGACAGAATCTCTGCAAATATACACATGAGAGGAAGTCTTTCAACAAGAAGCCAACCTTCAGCAAGTATTAGAACATTCACCCTGGGAAGAAACCCAATGTAGGAAAATCTTTGTCAGAAAAACTCTGTAAATTATACAGAGAAATCCTTCATGGCAGAGGTAAGCTAGGTGTGATGGGAAACCATTCTTCACTCTTCAGCTCTCTTTGAGCCAAAATTCCTCATCCTGTCATCATGTTGAGTGGGTATGGTGTCATTCAATATTATCCAAAGCATGTAGAAACAACCAGTCTCAATGAGTAATTCAGTGATTGAAGTTATTAACTTGTGTCTTTTATACTAAGGAATTTTGTGTCAGGGTAATTTAAAAAACTCTTCTTAGAAATATTAGCTCTGGCCATTCGGGACTGGATTCAGATCATCTGCAACATGGTTATGGGTACAATAGATGAGTAAAGACTGTTATGATAGGAGGCAAGAACATGAGAACAAAAGAAGAATTTTTAATTTTTGGTGAATGTGAGCATTATTCTTTCAGAGCTCCGGCGCAAGAAAAATGGCTTTTATAAAAAGCAAATTTTTTAACTGTTTACAAAATGATAAAGAGGATGTAACATTTTATAAATTGATTTAATAATTCAGTAATATTAAGTAATGAAGTCAGGTGTGGCTGCTGCCCTATTGGCCACATGGTAGATGGTGGGGTCTGGCATCTTGTTTTCATGCAGGGGGAAGGAAATGCCCCATCCATCACTTGCCTCTCAAATGATGGGTGTGGCTGGATCCCTGCAAGCAGGTATGGGCATTTGGCTGATATGTTACTCAAACTGATAGTCCAGTGCCTGGGACTGGGAATTTCCTGTAGCGCTGTCTCCTGCTTAGGCCCTACTTGGGCTGGACCAGCAGTGGCACCAGATGCCATGCCACATGTCTCTGTAATCATGTCCTTTGTCCTGTCTCCTGGCTTGTCTCTGGTCATCATAGTGTCCCAATTCAGCACTCTCTTGGTGCTGATTGGTTTCTTGGTGTTGTTTTTATCCTTTGTTCCCCTTTCTGTCCTGTTTCCAAGTTGTCTAAGTGTATTTGTGGACTGCAAGTCTTTGTTACAACAGGCTGCTTGCAGACAGCTAGCTGTGTAATAGACTCCAGTATTCCATCTTCCAAAATGTGGCTTCCAACAAATATAGTGTCTTCTTTTACAGAAACACAAAGGTGGACCTAAATTTAGAATTTCTAGAGCCAAGATAGATGCCACTGTATACTTATGTAATCAAAGATATACTGGAGGTCTTTAGAAAAAATATCTGTTATATCAGAAAGTGCTTAATTAGTAAACCTAGACCAAGACTCCAGATCCTTTAAATGCCAGTCATTCTAGATATGTCCAGAGCTTTTGGTTACATGAAGAGTTCTACTTTCACACTTTGATGAAGGAATGTTTTTGTGCCAATATAAGTTGTTGAACTTAGGACCTGAGTTGAAGCCAGCCTGAACTGGCTTCAAAGTAGATTGTCTCATCTTGGCCTCCATAAAAGCTAGGAATCAAAGCATGAGCCCTGTGGGCTGTTTTGAAGAAATCTCTCTCTGGTAACAGGAAGTTTGCTTCAGTGCTTCAGCTCAGGCTTCCTGTGGCTTCAATAATTTCTGTATTTATTTCAATTGTTCAAAAATAATAACTACTCTTTATGGTATTTTCACAATAAAAAAAGAATCCTTTAATCCTGCCTATGATTCTATTTACAAGATAAGGACAGAGGAGTTCATATTGCAAGAGTTAAGTAGTTGCTCTTTAACCCCTTCCCTCACATTGTTTACCCTTCTCCTTTTTGGGGGGGGGTTCTAGTTGTGGGGCCTGAACTCTAGGCCTGGGTGCTGTACCTCAGCTGTTCGGCTCAAGGCTAGAACTCTACCACTTGAGCCACAGTGCCATTTCCAGCTTTTTTTTCTTTTTGCTTATGTGGTGCTGGGGAATCAAACACAGGGCCTCGTGCATGCAAGACAAGTGCTCTAACACTAAGCCACCTTCCCAGCCCAACCCTTCTGCTTATCTACAGAGGCCTAGTTAAAAAAAATAGGGGTATTGGGAGGCACCTGTGCCCTTGGCTTCCTACTTGTACCACACACACACACACACACACACACACACACACACCACATCCATTTGGAAATAGTTCATTCTCCCATGTTTACAGACTGGATACTTTCTGAAAAGGGATGGTTCACAGATCAGAGTCCTACCTAGGCTTGTTATATAGCTCAAATTATGAAACAATGTGCCACATTCATTCAAAGTATGCCTGATGATAACTTATTTAATTAATTTTTTTATTATTTCTGTTATCATTTGGCCAACACTTTGCTTGAACTCAGAATTTAAAGGACTAAATGCTCACTGAATTGGCAAAATACCCTTTCCTTCTTTTAATTTAAGACTAGCAATTAAAAATGAGCAATTACACTCCCTCATGTGTTGAATCCTTGCTATTCAGGAAGCTGAAATTAGATAGTATTTGTAGGCCATCCCATGGAAATGCTTCATGAAAATGGTATCTTAGCCAATAAAAGCATGGCTCTGGTCATATGTGCCTATCTTGTTTGCTACTTGTGATATGTAATTATAAAATTAGTGTGTTGAAAGGCCCAGGCAGAGAAGCAAGACCCTAAGGTGAAAAATCAGTGATACAAAAGGGCATCTGGTATAGAAGGTAAAGGAAGCCTCACAAATTTTTGCCCCTGAATTCAACCTGAGGAGCCATAATAAAATACGTGTAACCAATACATTCTTCCAAATATTTAGTGGAAGAATATGGATGTGGTTTACCCAATGATAGGTAAACAGTCCTTTACTAAGTGATTGCAAAAGGACCTTTGCATATGGCTATATGATGTTATGAATTTTATATCCTGTTATGTGGACACCATGAGTCCTGCTTGGATCAAGTAAGTAAGATCTCCTGATCTAACAGGGCACTGGTACTTCACATTGGAATTCTTAGTTGCTCAAGAGTATGAGGTTTAAAGATCACAATTGAAAAGCAAACTGGGTAGGAATTGCTGTGAGAGTGTTATGGCCAATTATCACCAAATTTCCCACAAGTAGTGCTGTGAATCAAGTTGATAGACTGTCAACAATTTTGTCCCTTTATTACCAAAGCTCAGGGACATTACCCAGGCCCTGAGTAGAAAGCACTCCAAGGCCAGAGAAGATATTTTCTAAAATGCGTTTTTGGCCCTCGTGCAGAAAAGTTACCAGTCTTGTATAAGCATAAACTCTTCCATAGGGTATAGTCATTGTCCTCAATTGAAGTTGATATTGAAATATCTTATAAGCCAGGGTAATGGTAGATTGTCACGAATAGTTTCGTATCTTTTTTCATGTGAATGCACATGCACATACCTTTATGTTTCTGTGTAGTCCATAGGTCCTTGCAGAAGTTTAAGTTACTATGCAGGACAATGTGGTCCATGTTTGTAAAGTACAGAATGAGTCCTTCAAAGAGAGATCTCAACATATAAAATGTGGCCAAATATTTCAGTATACTTGAAACAGTAATATAAGAAAAGAAGGAATCAAGTGGTGATGATTTAAGGTCCCAGAATACCAATATATTTGAACGAGAAGGCTGTGGTCTTGTGCTGTGTGCACATAGATGTAGGAGAAATACGCATTTCAGTTTGAGCTGTTCAGATGTGTTGAAGCATTTTTGTTGTTTTTCCTTTTCTGATTGCACTTTATTTCAAAGCCACTCCCACGCGTGATTGACAGGATATCTAGTTTCAGCTCATTCTAAAAGCTATGTTCAGAAGAGAAGTGGTGAACCATGACTTAGGTACATATTCACCATAGACACAATCACTAAGAATGGGTTAAGTTACAAAAGTTTTCAGAATGTCAAGGGTCCTACCACACAGTTCATCCTGTAGCCCTTTTCAAAATTAGGCTTTAGAAGAATTCTGCTTTTGTATGAAGATTTCAGCTCTAAATTAGATTATTTTCAATAGCCATTCAGTGAATGTTATTGGATAAAGTATACAAATGAAGTCATATTTATTTTAGAGAAAATTCTGATATCATCAGCAGGGGCAGTTAATATGATTCAGTCAGGACCCTGAAAAGTCTGCTCTCCAGAGATCTAAGTATTTAACCAACAACCTCCAATTCCCAAGCACTCTTGACCCCAATGTTAGGTGAACCCTTGTTTCTTCCTCAGGTTAACCTGGAATGATGCACCTCAGAATGACTGGAAGGGGCAGAAGCTGGGATACTGAGCACAGTGGGTACTGAACAAGGCTATCATAGGATTTTCACTACACTCCCAGTGACCAACGAAGGCCCCCTTGTGTTACCTGGAACACTTATATCTTTATGTTTGTCCAGCTCTAGGTAATTTTTCCTCCCATAAATAGCTTAACATTAAGTATACATTTTTTCTGTTCCCTCAATGACTTTGAATTAAGAAATTCTTTTAAAATTCTCTCTTTCATTTTTCTGGATCACTTACACCCTTGTTTGAAGTCCCTGTTATAGAGGTCTCAGTACTTTGAGTAGATGACTACCTGGAGCATCCACAGCCAACCATCTTTGCCTCACTTGTATATGGGGTCTGAACCAAACCCAGCCAAAATGTTATATGTGCATTCTAACTTAAATGTTTGTTACCAAAAGTTTGATGTGGAGACTTCATCTGATGTGGTGGAAGTTGGTTGGGCTCATGGTCTATGCCAGAACTCAAAATGGAAGGTACACAAAAGAAAAGTTTGGTAAGGAGCCAGCTGAGGAGAGGAGTACAGTGCCAAAGTCTTCATGCAATAGGCAAACCTGGCAAGCCCCTTGGGACAGGAGTGAGAAGCCCAGAGCAGGGTATGTGCTCCCCATCAGTCCACCACCAGCACAGCATGGCACCTGCAGCATGGGCCAAGGTGTACACGTGTTTCCTGCAGGGCTGACTGTTGACACAGGGACCTGTCAGAGAAGTCAGTGGCCTAATGTAATAGTCTTGTCCTATGTAGATGATACTATTACTTGTGGACTAGAGGGTTGGTAGTAAAACATTGTTAGATGAACTAGGAAATATTCTTCAGGATGTGTGTGTCCTAAGAAGAAAAGAAATTGAAAAGTAGTTCAGAGAGAACTTCATTTATTTATTTATTTATTTTTGGGTCCGGTCGTGGAGCCTGAACTCTGGGCCTGGGCGCTGTCCTTCAGCTCTTCAGCTCAAGGCTAGTACTCTACCACTTGAGCCACAGCACCACTTCCAGCTTTTTTCTTATGTGGTGCTGAGGAATCGAACCCAGGGCCTTGAGCATGCAAGGCAAGCGCTGTACCACTGAGCCACCTTCCCAGCCCCAGAACTTAGACTGCCATGTTTTGTTTTTTTTTTGGGGGGGGGTCCGGTCATGGGGCCTGAACTCTGGGCCTGGGCACTGTCCCTCAGCTCTTCAACTCAAGCCTAGCACTCTACCACTTGAGCCACAGCGCCACTTCTGGCTTTTTTCTTTTTGCTTATGTGGTGCTGAGGAATCGAACCCAGGACCCCAGGCATGCAAGGCAAGAGCTCTACCACTGAGCTACCTTCCCAGCCCAGAGAGAACTTCAATGACAAGTGTGGGACTTAGGTGCACAGCAAAATAGATCCATTACTATCACAACAAATAGGTGAAAAGGAAGGCTTCCTTCACTTATTTTTACCTACCCTTACAAATCCCATTGTGTTCAAAATAATAATAGAAATGTATGTGTTGATGCTTAATGTTGTACAACAGCTAGTTTATACATGACAGCAGAGGCCTAAGGTAGAGACCTTGTCATGTATAAACTAGCTGAGTGCGGTCCCTGAACTCTCTGGAAAGGAGGACTATACTATTGAAAGTGAAGTTATGTCACTTGTAAGTTTGTCGTTTAAATTCCAGAGGAAGCACTGACTAATTTAAATGAGTAGACTTTTTTTTTTTGCTGGTCTTTAGGCTTGAACTCAGGGGTCAGGTGCTGTCGCTGAGCTGCTTTTGCTTAAGGGTAGCATTCTACCACTTGAGCCACAGCACCATTTCTGGCTTTTTCTGTGTATGAGAACCTGAGGAACCAGTTCCTCATTCCTGGGATGCAAGCACTGTACTACTTAGCTACCTTCCCTGTCCTATAAGCACACTTTTTATGTTAAAAGAAGAAAGAATAGGTTGGTATGTAGTATCCACTTTCCATGTGCATGTCCAAAGGTTCAACCCCTCAAAGTGAAAGGAAGAATGTAGAAAATGGAATGACAGGAAGTATTCAGTTATAACTACAAAGAAAAGTAAAACAAAGGCAATGAGCAAGTAATTAGGTTTTTGTTTGTTTGGGATTGTTTCTTTTTTCTTTCAATTGTTAGCTGTGGGGTTTAAACTAAGGGAGGGCCTGGTATATTCCCTAATCTTTTCACTAAAGGCTGGCAGGCTACCACTTCTAGCCATACTGTCACTTGTAGTTTTCTGGCATTTAATTGGTGATAAGTCACAATGAATTTTCTGCTTATGTGGTGCTGAGGAATGGACCCCAGTGCCTCATGTATGCAAGGCAAGCACTCTACCACTGAGCCACACTCCCAGCCCTGCCTCCATTCTTAAAACAGTGTGGTTGGGGCTGGCAATGCGGGCGAGTGATAAAGTGCTTGCCTAGCATGCATGGAATACTAAGTTTGATGTCTCAGTAGCTAATAAACAAGAACAGCCCCCAAATACCCCTAAAAGCACTGGTGCTGTAGCTGAAATGGTAGAGTGGTAACCTTCAGCATAATGAAATTCAGGAACAGTTTTCAAGCCCTGAGTTTTAACCCCAGGAATGTCAAACAAGAACAACATAAACAAGATGAAACGAGCAAATGAAACAAAAAACCAAAGTCAGCAAGTTTCATTGATAAACACAACACACAAATGCACACATAGACACACACACACACACACACAAATACACTTTTATAAAACCATATTCCTCTCCTTTATTATGTCTGCTCACCCTCCCTGCACCAACTGCTACCTACATCCACTGGAGAACTTACTCTGTGTTTCTCTCGTTTTTCCATTTTAAAAAAATTTATTGTGAACACAGATGCAAAGATCCTTAACAAGATTCTAGCTAACAGAATCCAGAAACACATAAAAAAAATAATTCACTATGACCAGGTAGGCTTCATCCCAGAGACACAGGGATGGTTTAACATACGTAAGTCAATAAATGTAATCCAACATATCAACAGAGCCAAGGTCAAGAATCACATGATTATCGCTACAGATGCAGAAAAGGCCTTTGACAAAATTCAACATTCATTCATGCTAAAAGCTCTGGAGAAAATAGGAATAGAAGGAACATTTCTAAAAACAATAAAAGCCATTTATGACAGACCAATAGCCAATATTATACTTAATGGGGAAAAGCTACAACCAATTCTCCTAAAATCAGGAACAAGGCAAGGATGCCCACTGTCTCCACTCCTCTTCAATATAGTCCTAGAACCCTTAGCCAGGGCAATAAGGCAAGAAAAAGACATTAAAGGGATCCGCATAGGGAAAGAAGAAGTTAAACTATCCCTTTTTGCAGACGACATGATACTATACCTCCACGATCCCAAAAACTCCATCCCCAAACTCTTAGAAATCATAAATCACTTCGGCAAAATAGCAGGATACAAAATAAACCCACAAAAATCAGTTGCCTTCCTATACACTGATAATGTACAGGAAGAGAGGGAAATAAAGGGAGCAACCCCATTCACAATAACCTCCCGAAAAATAAAATATTTAGGAATTAACCTAACCAAAGATGTAAAAGAACTATTTAATGAGAACTATAAAAAGTTAAAGAAAGAAATTGCAGAAGACACTAGGAAATGGAAAGACCTCCCATGCTCCTGGATAGGCCGACTTAATATAGTAAAGATGGTAATACTTCCAAAACTAATATACAAATTCAACGCAATTCCTATTAAAATCCCAATGACGTACATCACTGAAATACAGAAAACAGTCCAAAAATTCATATGGAACAACAAAAGACCTAGAATAGCCAAAACAATTCTAGGGGATAAAGACAATATGGGAGGGCTATCCATGCCGAACTTCAAACTCTACTACAGAGCTATAATAACAAAGACAGCATGGTACTGGCACAAAAACAGACCCGAAGACCAATGGAACAGAATAGAAGATCCAGAAATAAATCCACAGGCCTACAGCCAGCTGATATTCGACAAAGGAGCCAAAGACATACAATGGAAGAAACACAGCCTCTTCAACCGCTGGTGCTGGGAAAACTGGGCAGCCACATGCAGAAAACTAAAAGTGGACCCCAGCCTATCACCATGCACCAACATCAACTCAAAATGGATTAAAGACCTTAGCATTAAACCTGAATCTCTGAAACTACTGCAGGACAGAATAGGAGAGACACTTGAACTAATAGGCACAGGAAGGAACTTCCTGAACAGAGTCCCAGGGTCACAACAAATTGGAGAGAGACTCAACAAATGGGACTAGGTTAAAATAAAAAGCTTCTGCACAGATAAAGCTATCGCAACCAAGCTAGAAAGACAACCAACTAATTGGGAAAAAATATTTACCAGCAATATATCAGACAAGGGGTTAACATCCTGTATATACAGGGAACTCAAGAAACTAATCCCTCCCAAACCCAACAAACCAATTACTAAATGGGCAAGGGAACTAAAGAGGGACTTCTCAAATGAAGAAATAAAAATGGCAAAGAAACACATGAGGAAATGTTCATCATCCCTGGTGGTGAAGGAAATGCAAATAAAGACAACCCTGAGATACCACCTTACCCCAGTCAGAATGTCCCACATCCACAAATCAGCCAACGACAAATGCTGGAGGGGATGTGGAGAACGAGGAATGCTATTACACTGCTGGTGGGAATGTACACTCATACAACCACTTTGGAAAGCAGTCTGGAGGGTCCTTAGAAAGCTAAAGATTGACCTCCCTTACGACCCAGTCATACCACTTCTAGGCATCTACCCTGAACAACAGGAACCAATATACAAGGACACGTGCACCTCCATGTTTATTGCAGCACTGTTCGCAATAGCTAGGATATGGAAAAAACCTAGATGCCCCACCACAGATGAATGGATCCAAAAATTGTGGTATCTATACACAATGGAATATTATGCAGCCATTAGAAATGACAAAATAATGGCATTTGCAGGGAAATGGATGGAGCTAGAAGGAATCATGTTGAGCAAGGTAAGCCAAGAACGAAGAGACAAACAGTACATGGTCTCCCTGATAAGTGGATGATGAATCCAAAATGTTAGGTGATATGACAAAACTAACAGGACTTAAGAAACAAAGAACTCCCACTCATCTGGTTGAACCACTACTAAATATCCCCATGCTGCTGATCACATATATGGTATATAACATATGAGCACCGTTATATATTACAGACTGTGATAGACAATTTGCTCCAGGAAAGTTAGAATGAACTTGTGACTTTAAATGAGCATCATTATTCCACAATACTGTGAATTTCCGGAAATTAAGTAATCACTTAATCACAATCAAAAAAAAAAAAAAGAACCTTGGGGAAGGGAGGGAGGGAGGGGATGGTAGGGGGAAAACAATGGAGGGGGTAACAATGTTCAAGAGGAAGTGGAAGTGTACTCATTACCTCACTCATGTAACTGTAACCCTCTGTATAGTATCTTTACAATAAAAAAAATTAAAAAAATTTATTGTGAAGATTAAAATATAAAAGTATCAATAATCATGAGAAAATTCAAATCAAAAGTACAATAAAATAACCATTTTATACATGTTAATGTGGCCATAGTTTTAAACAAAACAACAAAAATCCTTCCACAGTCTAACAAAAGCTAGGAGAGATGTGACAACAATGTGAACTTGGTGCATTTCTCTCCGGTATGTAAAACTGTCAAAGATGGGACAAAAAGTCCTAAAAAGAACTGAATATAGAATTACATAGTAATATGGTCCAGCACTTCTACACTTGTACGTAACTTAGAGAACAATAAAGATTTCGATAAATGCCATCAAATAAGGACTAAGTTTCAAGAAAGACAAATACCACAAAGAAGTCCAAAAGTATTTACAGAGATTAATTGAACTACTTATAACACACTCAGTCCTGTACAGCAGTCAAAATTATGTTTGAACACACTTTTTCAGCCAATCCATTAAAACTTTATTACGATAGTCTAATGTTATTTTTGTGGATGTGATGCCTGACCAGATTCTAGCCAACCTTTACCTTCCATGAGAAGTTACCTCCTAGGTGTCATTGAATCACAAAAAAGTGAAGTAACTTTGTCCTCACATTAAAAAATGAGAAACAAACTAAAGCAAATCTGCACTTATCTTAGAAGGCAAGATTTGATCATCTACTAAATCTACAAGCCATCCTTAGCTTTTTTAGAAACATGTTCCTAAAGCTAAATCTTTTTTTTTTTTCTTTCTGTTTTTCAATTTTGGACACAGTTAGGTTCATAACATGGAATGTCAAACAGAGTGAGAAATAAAAGAATCTCATCAGAGATCCTTTCACTCTTTCTTGCTTTTGACAATGAGTAAAGATTCTGGAGCCATGGCTTAGAGAGAAGCCAAATGAGAGAGTCAGAAAAGAAACTGTGTGATTTTACCCTCGAAGTTTCTGGTCAGAACATGATAGTGTACTGGAAAAGCATAAAGCTTTCTTATGGGAGAAGAAACATTCCTGAATCAAGTAGAGCATTAAAGTCTCCACTAAAGACAAATCCACAGAAGAGTGAAGTCTTATGTGTTACTAAACAATATTAACAGAAAATACACCCCAAAATGTAGATCCATAAAATTTAAAAGAAACAACTTATATAGGGATGTACTTTTGCTCATAATTGTTGGTATACAGGAAATTCTTTTATCCAGCATTCTGGTTTTTCTTACACTTACCCACAATGGTAATTGATAACATAAAATACATAAACTTTGCAGTGACATTTACAAAAAGAGAAAATCTATTCTGTTTACTTCAGTGAGGTAGTTTTTGATAGGAAAGACCATATGAATCCTTTAAAAGCAGGTTTTGCACATTAGTAATGGGTTTCCTACATCACAAGAATGTTTTCTTACTTTGAAAAACTTAAAGTGAATTTATTATAGTCTAAGTGTTCACATTCACAATACTTAAGCTGAGGAGTGTTACAAATTTCATGGTGGGGTATTTGCTGTTTGTTTTGGGATTTGGACCAACCTCATCCACATTAGTGACTGAACATCCTGCCTTAAAATTTTCAAGTTTTCTATTTCATATTATTTTATTAGAATAGAATCTGAATTTAAAAGAGGACATTGTAACTGGGCTCTCATGTCTAATGGCTGTAATCTTAGCTACTCAGAAGGCTGAGATCTGAGGAAAGTTAGTATTATCCCCGCCTTTGCTCCTCATCTCCACCCAGACCTGAGCTCCTCCCAGACCTAGAGTTCCCTCCATACTGCTGACCACTCCCTCTCTCTACCCACACCAACCTGAGCATGCACCTACCTAACTTCCTGCCCCCAGCTCCTGTTGCTACCTGAAAAGAGACAGATGAATGTGCTCCCTCTCCTGGGAAATACTGTCTTTCTAGTAAACCTTATAATAATCTTTCTCCTGTGCTTGCTTTTGGTCCCCTGGGATGGACCTAAAGGATCACTACAAGGATGACAAATTGAAGTCATGGGTACAAGAGTGTCTGAGAGAATTATCTCCAATAACGTAGCCAAATAATTTCATAGTCAGTTTCCAGACCTTGAATTCTAGAATCAGGACAAGCACATATATCAAGGTCATTGTATTATATTCAAATTATATTTTAACAATTGATTTGGAATACATATATAGAAAGTCTCTCTCATTTATTTTGGCTGTCATTGGGCCTGAACTCTGAGCCTGGGAACTGTTCCTCAGCTCCTAAACTCAAAGCTAGCACTCTACCACTTGGCCACAGTGCCCTGTGAGTTTTTTCTACTTATGTGGTTCTGAGGAATCAAACCCAGGGACTTATTCATGCAAGGCAAGCACTCTACCACTGAACCACCTGCCCAGCCAGTCACTCTCAATTTAAGTGATGTAAAATAGGCTAATTATATTAGTGGAGAAATTGTAATTTGTTAAAAACAGACACATTCATTGGAGTATATCTGTGCCAGCAGCATTTTGAAAGCCATAGGAAGTGCACAGGGTGAAAAGAGGATCAATGTGTTTATATAAGACATTTTTTCAAGGAATATTTACTATTCATAGGCTTCAATACACAAAAAGCAAGTTTATGAAGTCACAAGGGTCAGTACCAGAATCTCTAGGTTCAGGAGTATAAACGCCCAACTCCTGACTCTCCATGTCTACAGGACCAGAGGTTTGTGAGCCAATTTCTGACAGCTGGAGGAACAAGTGCTAATGGCAGCACTAACCCAAGAGCCCATAAAATATCATCCACCCCAGACTAGGGAAAGATGCTAAGGGCAGACTCTGGCTCCCAAATCAGATTGCTTCAAGTTACAGCTCCCAAGTGCCTATGAAGAAGAGGCACTGGGCTTCTTCCTTTTGGCTCTGACTATGGAGTACAAAGCTGTACTTCAGAGCTCTTCCAGCAGCAAGGTAAAAGGAAAGAAACCCGAATTTGCAAACTAAAAACACCAACAGTGGCCAAGGAGACTCAAATGCCTTACCCTAGCCCCCCTCCACACTTTCAAAGGATCTGTGCCCCAATAAAAACTACAATTCCCATAATACCATGCATTCAACTAGAGGAAGTGGGCTTGTTACAGGGTTTGGACTGGTACCAGAGACTTGGTCCTAAGTGTGCTTGGTTGCTTGGGGACATTTCTCTCCCAACTGTGGGAAACTAAGGTGAGTTTCCTCTTGTAAAATCCATTTACCTCCTGAAACATGGTGAGATCAACCAAAACATAGAAGTGTATTAGGAGCATTAGATAATTTGGCTTTTTAATTCTTAGTTTATTAATGTAATTGATGTTATAAGACTCCATGGTTATTGATTTTGTTTTTATTCAAAGTGTATGTTCCTCTGAACATAAATTATGTCTCTGTTTTGCCTTAAAAATTTGAATATCTCTCCTCTCAGTTTAAAAAGGTATTTGCAGCTGGGTGCCAGTAGCTCATGCCTGTAAACCTAGGTACTCAGGCGGCTGAGATCTGAAGATGCTGGTCTAAAGCCATCTTTGGCAGGAGAGTTCATGAGCTCTAACTCCAATTAACCACCAGAAAAATGGAAGTGAACTTGTGGCTCAAGTTCTGGAGAGCTCAACTTGGGGGAAAGAGCTCAGGGTTAGTGCTCAGGCCCAGAGTTCAAACCATAGGATCAGGTATTTACAGACATTTAACTGATTGATTCTGGGAGTGTTCCTTTTAGCTTCTGGTCCTGGGGCCTTACCTGTAGGAGTTTGGTGGACAAAGGTTGAAGTAGAATGAGGAAGGATGCATATAATCTGCAGTTGTTGCCAGGTTGAGTCCTAGAATAAAGTGATGCAATCACTGGACAGATATAGAAAGTGTCTATAGCTAAGGTTGTTGCTGAAATAAAGAGATTCATCATTAGCCTTGTCTCTGTCTCTTCCATTATCATCCCCTTGTTCTTCTGGAGCACTGCTGGTGTTGTGGCTGGCCCCCAGCAGTGGTAGTATGCTTACCTAGCATGCATGAAGCCCTGGTTCAACTCCTCACTACCACATACAGAGAAAAAGCAGAATGTGGAAATGTGGCTCATGTAGTAGGGTGCTAGTCTTGAGCAAAAGAAGTTCAGTGGCAGTGTCCATGCACTGAGTTCAAGCCCCAGGTTTGGGACATAAAACACAAGAAATATAAGCTGGGTGCTGGTCCCTCATGTCTGTAATCCTGGCTTTCAATAGGCTGAAACTGAGGATCCCAGTTCAAAGTCAGACTAGCCAGCAACATGTGTGAGACACTTATCTCCAGTGACCACTAAAAATCCGGAAGTGTGTTGTGGCTCACATAGTAGAGCACTTGAGCTCAGTGATGGTTCCCAGGCTCAGAGTACAAGTGCCATGACCCAACAACAAACAAAAAGAGGATAAAAGTATAAATAAATGCATCAGAAATACAGGATGGAAAAGTGAAAACTACACTTCACAGATAGTCTTGGAAGCACTCCAGTGTTTCCTGATCCTTTTCTCCTTGCCTCTTAGGAATTTACTTTTACAGAATGAAATTAGGTTTTCTTTATATTATCAGAGGTGCTTTTCAGTTGAAGTCTATAATCCAAATATGGCCTTTGATTCCCAGTTTTCATGAGGAATAGTTCAGCTCCACAAAATGGACATGCAAAACCCATACACTGGAGAAATAAAATCATGGAAGAAAGTTTCCAATCCAATCCATCCCAATTATGTTGGGATCACCAAAAATCAAAATAAGTTTTAGGAGACAAGTATAGGATCTCTGATTATGAGAGAGAGAGAGAGAGAGACTGTTGCAGACCCTGGGGTACCTGCAGGAGCAGGCAAAATGTGAGCAAAGGCTTTAGGGCCATTGACTCCCACCCTCAGGGCTGCAAGTCCTTGCCCTTTATGGTTTGAGGAAGTGTGTGTTCTAGCTGATTGGCCTGGGGCTTTAAGTGAAGGGAAGCTTTGGTGGAAAACTTAGATTGAAATAGAATGAGGAAAGAAGTGTGCTGTTTGCACTTTTTGGCAGAGTGGGCTTAGACCAATATTACACAAGCATTTGAGAGACATAGCAGAATTGTGCCATCAGCCCACTCTCTGTCTCCTTAATTACCATCCCATTGGACCACAGAAGTCTTGCTTGTGCTCTGATGAGACTGGGGCAGGAGACAAAAGATTTATTCCACAGCTTAATGGATAAGGTCTGAGAAGACAAGTCTGAGGTCCCCTAGATATGTAGCCTAAAGCTACTGAGAGGAACTTTAAGTTTCAGAGAGGAGGTAAGACTACTAAAGAGATTTTCACATGCAAAAATGAAAAGACAAAATCAGACTGATTTGCAAGTGATTAAGCATTACATCAACATAGACCTACCCTAAACTTCACTTTTCTACACACCTGCATTCATTCTGACCCCCAAATCACTCTCTTTGTAGGAAAATCAGGGTAATGTGCCATGTACTTCAGAATCCCTGTGAGGAAACTTTTCACTACTTACCTGAAGAAATTATTAAAGGACATGCAAATAGAGCACCGCAAATGCTCACAGATAGTGTACAAGCTCTGAGTTCAAGCCACAGGACCAAGAGCAAAAACAACAATCATAACACCCTTAGATGAAAAGCAAACTGCAGAAACAACCTAAAACTCCTTTTGATTTAATAGATAGAATTGGGGATGTTCTGGAAAATTAATTGTAAGATTTTTTTCGAAATGCAAATCAACACAAGGATTATGCTGCATATCCACGTAACAATCTTCGTATTCTATGCCCTTGTGTACATTATAGCAATGGGAATTGACCTGGTATAAGTTCAGTGTCTGTGAGTACCTTTGTAAGATGGGAGGGGAGATATTAAACAATTTAAGGCAAAAGAGAGATATAATTTACATTCAGCAGAACACAGGAATGGAACAAAAAGAAATGTATGAGCAACACAGTCACATGAACTCAATTTCATTATTAGAACAAAGAACCAAACAGTCAATGCATCCACTTGTCCCCATATATTTACATTTTGTGGCGGGTTTCAGGAAGGAACTAGTGTTTTACAAGTAAAATTCAGCTTAGCTCCTACAGCATGGAGAGAAAAGTCCCAATGCATTCAAACACTCTTGTGACCAGGTTGGTGCCGAGCACTGTGGGAATTGTAGTCTCCAAGAAGGACATTTTCTTTTAAAGTCCTGGGTTGTTTTCGTTGTTTTGGAGGGCAGAGGTGGGGCAGAAGATCCTTTTGCGCGTGCGTCTCGCCGCCCACCACGGGCATTTTAAGTCAGCTTCTTCTGGATTCTTTCCCTTTGCCTTGCTGCTGGAAGTGCCCTGAGGTAAAGTTTGGCCTTCCATAGGTGTTAGCCAAGAGTCCTGCCCACAGCTCTGTGCAGTGGAGCTTGGGAGCTGTAACTTGAAGGAATCTCAGGTTTTGGAACTGATGTCAGGTAGGAACTGTGTGATTGCTGCGGGAGTCTCCCCTCCATGGATTTCTTTTTCTTTTTCTCTTTCTGTTTGGTCATTGGTGTGGCTTAAACTCTGGGCCTGCAAGCACCATAACTGAGCTCGTCAGCTCAAAGGGAGAGCATTACACTTCGGTTAAAGCTCCTACTGCCCCCTCCACACTTTTCTCCAGTCTGGAGTTGGTAATTTGCTTGAGGTTCAGGAGTTTGTGCTGTCATTAGGCTCTAGGCCCTGAGGTGCAAGAACCTGGTTCCCAAATATCTGAGAGCAAGCTTGGTGATTCTGCAGATGAGGAGAGCCCAAGAGCTGTGCACTTGTACTCCAAGACCAAGGGATTCTTCTATTAACTCATGTGACTTTATTTACTTTGCCTAGGTGTAAAAGGAGTAGAGGAAGAATTCTAGTGAAATTGTAGGGTTTGTGACTGCCTTGAGTCCTCTTACATTGAAGTTGCATTTATTGCTTCTGTGTTGTTTCTCCTAGAGATATTTTAATCTGTTTGGCTTGAGTTTTTAATCTCCTGGGTTGAGCTCACAAGTATTTGTACATGACCCTGTTTCTAGATACAGTTGTACATGGGATATTGGATATTGGTCTTGTATTTTTAGGAATGAAGCCTAGCAATGTTTGAAGCAGAGCACCCTATGAATAGGAATCTCCATCATAAATGGACAGACCCTGTCAATTCTGAGAATCCCTAAAGGGAAAAACAGAAAACCACAAGAAGGGGAAGATGTTGCTAGCTTCCTTTGCTTTATGCAAAAATTGTTGCTACTTCCCTGAGCACCAGATTCACATGGTACTCTTTCCTACACCACTCTCAATCACTTTGTGTTGTTGCAAGATTTAAACTAATTTCTAGGAGTCCTGATGAGCTGGATTGAGGAATAAGCCAGAGCATAGTTATCAAAGGATATCTGAGGCTGTGGTTTGGGATGTTGGAATAATTGTTATGACTGAAAGTATCTATTCATGTAGTAATCCCTAATCCTCTTCTTGCTAATTTATTCAGCCTGTTAACAATGATTTTTAGTATGTCATCATGCAAACTTACATTAAGTGTGCCATCTATGGATTTGCTAATGCTAGCTCTAATCAGTTGGTTGTGCCTGGTAGTACAGAAAGTGTTGGTCTGGGACATGTGGCCTAAAAAAGAAAATTCACAGAAGAAAACTTGAGGTAATATGTCTTACTCAAGATTGTATGCTTTGTAGGTGTTACTTATCTTCAGGTGTGTCACGCCTATATCGATTATTTTATGTTGTATCTTTAGGATGGCCAAGGTTCTTCGCATGACTGTTTAGGGAAATGAACCTTAGGGACTTCTCAAATCTGGGTTACCTCATGTTTACTCATGTCCCTTTGGCCAAAGCATTTTAAATGGCAAATTGCTAATCATTGCATATGTGTGCAATGGGTAGAGTGAAATGTGCCATTTGACACCCATTATTGAAGTAGTATAACATAAGAAATATATTCTATATACATTTTTCTATCTAACTTTGGGTGAAAATTACTGAGTTACATCATACATGCTTTCCATGGTGTTTAAATATGTAAATGAATGTGGTAGAACACAAAACCCAAGGATTCCTAGGATACTTTTGCATTAAAAAAGCAGTTCATGGGCTGGAAAAGTGGCTCAGTGGTAGAGTGCTTGCCTTGCATGCATAAGGCCCTGGGTTCAATCCCTCAGCACCACATAAGCAGAAAATGCTGGAAGTGGTGCTGTGGCTCAAGTGGTAGAGCACTAGCCTTTAGCTGAAGAGCTGAGGGACAGTGCCCAGGCCCAGAGTTCAGGCACCAGGACTGGCAAAAAAAAAAAAAAAAAAAAGGAAAAAAAGCAGTTCATACATCCTGAAGTATATTCAGTAATAACGAATGAGTTTTAGTGGAAATATATGTATTTGCTTTCAATTATTCAAGAATTTCAGTGGGAACATTCATTTTTTCCAATTTAGTGTGTATATAAATATATAAATTAGTAGGTTAAATAATATCTATTTATCAGGAAATGGGCTGGATTTGTGTTTATTGGACACTTTAATGCTCTGCCTAAGACATTAAAAATTCTTCGCTTATAAGAAGGCTTTACGTTTTCACAATAAAAAATAAATAAAAATTAAAAAAAGAAGGCTTTACAGTTTTCCAGTCCATGTATCATGTTTGCAAGAGGAAATTCTGGGCCCAAAATCTCACAGATTCATTTCTGAATGCATCATTTCCCTTAAATCCCAGCCATGCTTCCGAATCTTCTGATCATTGTCAGCAGCAAGACAGAATGAATGGATCTCTGGTGAGTTGATTTTTTTATTTTTCATTTGTTTTCCATTCCACTATATCAACCTAAAGATGTCCAACAATTAAAAACAATACCATCCACACAGATTCAGCCTCAGGAGCATATTCATAAATCAGATAAAGAAGGCTTGTAAATTAGCAGATAAAGATTGCTTGTAGGTTTAGCAGATTGAATGGTTATATTCTAAGTTGAATTCAGATTGGCTTCAGAATGTCTAAGTTTCAACTTGTCATAAAATGTAGTCACACCTGTTATGTGATGTAATGACACAGAACAGGTTACTTCTCATGGAAGTTGAAGGATAGATTAGCACCAGATCACTTCCTCATGAATAACATTAAACTATCTCAATGAAATTTTCCTGGAATTGCTGAAATAGTGTGGTCATGCACACCTTTGTGTGTTATTAAGGAATGATTAACCTATATGTACTTAAATTACTTTCCATATATAGTTCTTAGACTGATTCATGGTCTTGGTCTTACTTGAAACTTAGCCTGTATTTGTTGCTAAGCTTTATGGTCTTTCTACACATTCCTGTTTGTTTTATAAAGTATTCTCACAAGATTTGTTTCCTCTATTTTCTCCCTCCATTTTTGATTTTCTACTCACTAGTGTTGGTTATTTTTCTTACTCTCTCATTGTATCTTTTATCATTTTTTTCTTTTTTCAATCCCTCTTTCCTCCATATGTGTCTCAGTTGTTTCTTCAAATGATCTATCTGGAACAAGATTCTCTTAGAGATCAGCTTTATGTTGCTGACATGGCTCTTAGGATTGACATTTTTCTTACCCATAGTATAGGAAAATTGTTGCTTAGAGAGTTCTACAGGATTCCAGAAACAAAGAAAATTAGAGAAACACAAAAACATAAACAGATAGACTTAGGGGAAACCAGGGTTCTGAAGGCTCTCTGGCACTTGGTCCCTGGGTGCCATCAAGCTAGCATAGTTCCTTGAGTTCACACAGGGAAGATTACCATTGATAACATGCCAAAATGAAGTATCTATATTAATAGTACAATCAGAGCCACAACAGGTTGTCAGGAAAACATGTTTCCTTATTCTCCTGAGACAGAAGACTGGCATCAAGAGAAAATGCAGACATGGAGTTCACCTTACCTAGCCTTCAAGGTGAACAGCAGCTCAGTTTCAGATGCTATCTTTCCAACAGTATGGAAAAGGCCTGTACTCCAGTCTCTTAACCCTCTCCAGAATTCTCTTTTAACCCTTCTGCGGCCAGCTCTCATTTCTCTCAGTGTTGTCAGCTGGAATTCCAACCTCTCAAACCTTTTCCCCTTCAGCTCAACTTCAGAGTTCCCTACAGAAAAGTACTTCCTTCTACCAATTGATACACTGCAAGAAAATCTGTTTTCTCCTGATTTTGTGTTGGTCTAGCTTCATTTGATGTGCTATTCAGTTTTGTTTTTCTTTCCCACTACTTTTGAATATTTAAATTCATTGCCAGTATAAGATTGGAACTAGTGTTGAAAAAAAATAATACAGTGACAAGATGTTCTCTATTAGAAATATCACTTGTCACAAAATCTCACTGATGTTGGCTCACTAATTGATTGTGACCTCTGAGGTATTTTACTATTAACTAACACAAGTGAAAATATAACCTTAGAGATCTACTGGAGAAAGGACTCAGGAATATGTAACACATTTGAGCATTTGGTCATATTTATCATTTTTGTCATCTTGAGTGTTCCTTGAGCCTCTCTATATTTGCCTTCACCTTCCATGAAGGGCTATTAAAATGAAAACCTTGTAAGGAACATTTTTTTCCCTCCACCTTTATTTTGTATTGTAGAATGTAGGCAAAGTTTACAAAATTTCATGGTAGCAGTTCTTTTTTACATGAGAAGGAAATATCAGGATATCTATGACCACATTTCAATATTTAGCATTTAAACCAAACATGGTAAACCATGGATATTTTATGTGGAACTCAATTAAATCTTATAAGGGCCTAATCAATCATTAGTTACTTTCTGGAGTACTGTTACTGTTTTTTTTTTTTAATATTCATGTGGACACTGCTTTTCATAGATCTAGCAATGTTCTATGTTCTGTATTCCATGTGATATCCTGAATGTGTGCTGCTTGCTTTTGAGAGTACTTGTTAATAGAAGGTCAAAATAGGATTTATGGTGAAGCAGTATGTGTCAAACAGGAAAAATATTGGTGGTTTAATTCATTTTTACCCTGGTATGTAATGAAATTTTATCAAAAATAATAATATAATTTTTCAGACACCTCCTTAGATTTAATGTTATCATGCCAGATTATTGTCTCCTTAGAGTTTTGATCTTGTCTCTATTGCTAGCAGCAGAAATGTGTTTGCATGCATTTTGGAAACTGTAATTCTTTATTGGTCTTGGGGCTTGAATTCTGGGCCTGGCTGTTTTTCCTCAGCTCTTCAGGGTAAGGTGAGTGCTACCACTTGAGTGACAGTGCTACTTTCATTTTCTGGTGGTTTATTGGAGATAAGTGTCTCATGGACTTTCCTGCCTGGATTGGCCTTGAACCTTGATCCTCAGACCTCAGCCTCCTGAATAGCTAGGATTACAGGTATAAGTCACCAGCACCCTGCAAATCTGTGTATTTTCATGACCAGGTTTATGTATTGTCAAATATTTCTAGTTTGGTATTTAATTCTCCTAGTGAATAGATAAAAAAGCTAGCTGCAAACATTTTATGTAAGACAGAAGCATACCTGCAGCATAATGAAATTCCAGGTTGGAATTCTCATAACCCAGGTCTAATTTCTTGATGGAAATGTGCCATTATAGAAGCTGATATCATTTGATGATGTGGCTGTGAACTTCACCTGGAAGGAGTGGCAGGATCTGGATCCTGGTCAGAGGACCCTTCATAGAGATGTAATGCTGGAGACCTATAGCAACTTCATGTCCTTGGGTGAGCAAAGGTTTTTTTCACTTGGAAGATCAAGTGCCTTTATTTTAGTAGACATTAGACTATTTATGTTATTTAGGGAGAAGATTCCAGTCCATTCCCAGGTAAAAAACTGCTAGTATAAAAGCCAGTCAAATTTGAGTCTGAGAGCTTGGTGTTGTTTGTCTTTCACACTAGTGCTTGAGCCACAATTCTATTTTCACTTTTGTTTTGGGGTATATTCTGAGTTTCCGTGCCCAAGTTGGTTTCAAACCTCCTCTTCTGATCTCACCTCCTAAGTGTAGGATTACAGGTGTAAGCATTTGGACCATTACAATTTCTAAAAAAAAAAAAAAAGATTCCAGGCCATGGGAAGTGTTATTTTTTTCTAAGGGAAACTTCAACTTCATTAAATGTAACACAAGAGCTAATTTTATTCTCGTTCTTTAAGAAGGCAAATCAATAGTTCGAGAAAAGTTCTAAGCTATGATCCACTAATAGGAGACTGACTTCCCAGACTTGGGTAATTATTATAGGTGGATCTACAGTCTAGAATAGACCATACATTACTACTGATAGTATGCTCTGGAAATCAATAGGTAAAAGTTTGTATTTGTAAGCCAAACCTGCTACAGGTTTTAGTGCTTCACGCTACCAATCCTAGATACTCTGGAGGCTGACATCTGAAGGTTTCAGTTTGAAACCAGGAGCTGTAGAAAAATGACCATGAGACTCTTATCTCCAATTAACCATTCAAAAACTAGAAATGTAGCCAAAACTCAAACTAGTAGAATGCTATCTTTTAGCAAAAGAGCTGAGTTCAAGCCACACAGTTGGCAAAATAAACCCAAAGCTGGATGCTGCTCCACCATGGAGCTGTTAAGAATTGAGAAACCATGGGCTGGGAAGGTGGCTCAGTGGCAGAGGAATTGCCTTCCATGCATGAGGCCCTGTGTTGGATTCCTCAGTACCACAGAAGCAGAAAAAAAAAAGCTGAAATTGGCTATGTGGCTCATGTGATGCAGTGCTAGCCTTGAGCTGAAGATCTGCCGGACAGTGCCCAGAACCAGAGTTTAGGCCCCAGAACTGGACCCCCAACCCCCAAAAACAATTGAGGAACCAGATTTAGGAGCAACCTTGTGAACAGGATGTCTGCGACCTTATGTTAATGATGACCCAACAAGAGCAATAATTCTCCAGTATTTCTTAATCATAGGACACTGTGTTCCTAAACCTAAATTGATTGTGATGCTGGAGCAAGGTGCAGATCCATGGATAAGAGAAGCCTCAGACAAGAATTTTATAGGTGAGTTAAAGCATCTTGAATGGTGATGATGGGTCCAGAGCCCAGTTGGTCTGTTTATATTGAGCTGTACAGAGCAATAGTATTCCTAGTGCCCCTGAGTCATGTGTGGCAGAGAAGTAGGTGATCCTTTGTCTCAAGGAATTGTCAATCCAGAATTCACATGGAGGCAAACTGAATTTGGTGTGCCAGTGTATTTAATGTTAGCAATTCTTTGTCTGTAGAGAAGTCATTCTTTTGTTTTGTTTTGTTTTGTTTTTGTCAGTCGTGGGGCTTGAACTCTGGGCCTGGGTGCTGTCCCTCAGCTCTTCAGCTCAAGGCGATTGCTCTACCACTTGAGCTACAGCGCCACTTCTGGTTTTCTGGTGGTTTATTGGAGATAGGAGTCTCACGGTCTCTCCTGCCTGGGCTGGCTTTGAACCGGGATCCTCAGATCTCAGCCTCCTGAGTAGGTAGGATTACAGGCGTGAGCCACCAGCGCCTGGCGAAGTCATTCTTTAAGAGAAAAAGACAATAAGAAATGTACAAAAGGAGATCTCATTTTCTTTTAAACTAGTATTATGCAGGTAGGAGGAAAATAGGAGAATGGTAGTGCTGCTATTCTCTCATCAGGACAATAGCTTATGAGTTGTGCTGGGCATAGAGTGACATTCAGAATGGAACCATTATAGTATGTTGATGAATAATTTCAGTAAATATTTCCTAGAAAAAAACAGAAAAATCTGAAATACAGAAAAACATTATTTTCCATTTTAAAATGTCAGTACTACATTCAAAGTTAGTACATGCAGAACAAAGTTTATATTCTGCATAAAAAAATGCTTTGATATTTGAAAATCTTGTAACAGTTAAAATGTGAGAAAATACCTTTACAGTAAGGAATTTATGGATCTCATTTATGTTTTTGTCTATTTTTCTATTATGCATTTTAGATGTAACACAAATAGAGGATGTGATTAGCACCTGTCAGGAGAATCACAATAAATATCTCTCTGAAGTAGCAGTCATGAATATTAACCCAGAGGAGGAAAAAGTGAGACTTATAAGAAGTTTTAATTTGAGCTCAAAACAGAAGTCAGAACTGATTAAGAATAATGGGAATTCCTTAGGGATGAGGACAGAAAAGGTCACTGGGTGTCAGAACATGGGTGTTTTCAGTGAACCTGGTAAGATGTGTGCTGTACATAGTCCCCAGGTGTCTTCTGTAGTTGAAGAATATAAACAATGTAAAAGGTCTTTCACTGAGAAGACACACTCTGTTGTCCCTCAGAGAACACACACAGGAGAGAAACCATATGAAAGTAAAATATATCGAAAGATTTTCACCAGTAAGGCATACCTTACTGTCCACCAGAGAACACACACAGAAGAGAAATCTTTTGAATGTAACATTTGTGGAAAGTCTTTCACCTGCAAGACATATCTTACTGACCACCAGAGAACACACACAGGAGAGAAACCTTATGAATGTAACATGTGTGGAAAGTCTTTCACCAAGAAGTCAGACCTTACTGTACACCAGAGAACACACACAGGAGAGAAACCTTATGAATGTAATATGTGTGGAAAGTCTTTCACACATAAGTCACCCCTTACTGTTCACCAGAGAACACACATAGGAAACAAATCTTATGAATGTAATGTGTCTGGAAAGTCTTTCACCCAGAAGCTGCACTTTACTGTCCACCAGGGAACACACACAGGAGATAAACCTTATGAATGTAACATGTGTGGAAAGTCTTTCACCCAGAAGATATACTTTACTGCCCACCAGAGAACACACGCAGGAAAGAAACCTTATGAATGTAACATGTGTGGAAAGTCTTTCACCCAGAAGATACACTTTACTGTCCACGAGAGAAGAAACACAGGAGAGAAACCTTATGAATGTAACGTGTGTGGAAAGTCTTTAACCAAGAAGTCATACCTTACTGCCCATCAGAAAACACACAGGAAAGAAACCTTATGAATGTCATATGTGTTGAAAGTATATTTCAGCCAAGATCTATACATTACTGTCAACCAGAGAGCACACAGGGGAGAAATTTTATGAATGTAAGCTATGTGGAAAGTCTTTCACCCAGAACATACACCTTTCTGTCCATCAGAAAAAAACCCACCAGAGAGAAATGTTATGTATGTAGTAGGCATGGAAATTCTTTCATCTGGAAGGCAAACCTTAACATCCATCACAGAACACAAGGAGAGAAACTTTATGAATGCAACCAGTGTGGAAAGACCTGGAGGTCACAGCTTAACACACAGAAGTTGATTCACACAAATGAAATAACTTAGGATTGTACCAAATGGGAAAGTCTTTGACTTGTAAGACACAGCTCATGGTTCATCATAAAACACACAAAACACAGAGACACACACACACACACACACCCTCACACACAAGGAGGAGATAAATCCTATGTAGGAAAAATAAATGGAAACGTTTTCAAGAAAAAGTCCTAACTCAGTTTGCATCAGAGAACCGACACAGGCGAAAATATACAAATGTAACAATTGTGCAAAGTCCTTTACCAAGTATTCATGGATCCAAGTTCATAGGACACACACAACAGAGTAATCTTAAAAATATTACAAATGTGAATAAGTGAAACCATGGGACCTATTATTTGCAATATCTAGTATATGTATGAGTCAAGCAGAAAAGGTCAGATAATGTGCTGTTAGGAAAATGAACCCTTAGCTATGTATTTAAATATTTTTTTTTCTTTCATGCATTTCTTTCTAATGCATTTATAAGATTATTTCTTTGTTGCTTTGTATGTCCCTCCCCCACAGTATAATCCCTGCTTTCACTATATTTGATGTCAGTATAATTGGTGGAGGAGAAGCGGAAAAACAAGTCATTTAAGCATACAGGTGGACCTGTTGCAACAATGAGAAGTACAAATTGTCAAGTCAAAAATGAACTTTTCAACTTTGGTGTGGGGGGGAGAATAGGGTGGTGGAGAAGGGTAAGGCTGGGAAGCGATGTGAAGGGTAAACAAAGGAGGAGGCTGCAATGCTTGATAAGAAATGTACTCATTATCTTCCCCATGTAATTGTAACCCCTCTGTACAGTATGTTCACAAAAAAATAAAGTAAAATGAAAACTATTACAATGTGGAAATCCTTTGATCAGAAAGAAATACCTCATGTTTATCAGAGAACTGAGTCACATAGGAGAAAAGAAAGTAGTACATAGAACATATGTGAAATGACTTTCAATCAGAACTGAGTCTTCAGCATATGTGAGAGCAGAGACAGGAAAGAAATTATGAGTATAGAAAACATTTTGCCCAAAGTCCCATCTGTACAGGTATCAGAGACCTGGACACATGACATAATCTCTGTAAATATAAACATGAGAGGAAGTCTTTCAACCACAAGCCAACCTTCAGCAAATGTTAGAACATTCACCCAGGCTCTGTAAATTGTACGGAGAAATCCTTCATGGAAGAGGTAAGCTAGGTGTGAAGGGAAACCATTCTTCACTCTTCAGCTTTCTTTGAGCCAACATTTGTCATCCTCTCGTCATGTTGAGTGGGGATGGTGTCATTCAATATTATCCTTTGGCAAATACTTTTGCTTGAGCTCAAAATTTAAGGGATTTACTGCTCACTGAGTTGGTAAAGTACCCTTTCTTTCTTTTAATTTAAAACCTGCAATTAAAAATGAGCAATGACACTCCCTCATGTGTGGAATCTTAGCTACTCAGGAGGCTGAAATTAGAAAATTAGTATTTGTAGGCCATTCAGTGCAAAAGCTTCATGAATATGTTTTCTTAGCCAATAAAAGGATGGATCTGGTCATATGTGCCTATCTTGTTTGCTACTTGTGATATGTAAGTATAAAATTAGTGTGTTGAAAGGCCCAGACAAAGAAGCAAGACTTTAAGGTGAAAAATCAGTGATACAAAAAAGCATCTGGTATAGAAGGTAAAGGAAGCCTCACTAATTTTGTCCCTGAATTCAACCTGAGGACCACTAATATGATCTGTGCAAACAATGCATTCTTCCAAATATTTAGTGGAAGAATTTGGATGTGGTTTACAGAATGATAGGTAAACAGTCCTTTACCAAGTGATTGCAAAAGGACCTTTGCCTATGTCAATATGATGTTATGAATTTTATATCGTATTCTGTGGAAACCATGAGTCCTGCTTGGATCAAGTAGTTAAGATCTCTTGATCTAACAGGGCACTGGTGCTTCACATTGGAATTCTTAATTGCTCAAGAGTATGAGTTTTAAAATCACAATTGAAAGGCCAACTAGGTAGGAATGCTCTGAGACTGTTTTCACCTAATTTCCCACAAGTAGTGCTGTGAATCATGTTGATAGACTGTCATCACTTTTGTTCCTTTATTACAAAATCTCAGGGACAGTACCCAGGTCCTGAGTAGAAAGAACTTCAAGGCCGGGGAAGATATTGTTTAAAATGGGTTCTTTGGCCTTCATGCAGGAAAGTTTCTACTCCTATAGGAATCTGAAATACTCCATAGGGTATAGTCATGGTCCGTCAATTGAAGTTGATATTGAAATGTCTTAAAGCCTGGGTAATGATAAATTGTCACAAATAGTTTGGTATCTTTTGTCATGTGAATAGACATGCATATACCTTTATATTTCTGACTAGTTCATACATACTTTCAGAGGTTCAAGTTACTATGTAGGACAATGTGGTCCACATGTGTAGGAATTAGACATTCCAAGAGAGATCTCAACATATAAAATGTGGCCGAATATTTCAATATACTTGAAACAGTATCATAAGAAAAGAAGGAGTCAATAGTGATCATTTAAGATCCCAGAATACCAATATATTTGAATGAGAAAACAATGGTCTTCTACTGTGTGCACACAGATGTAGGAGAAAGAATCTTTTCAGTCTATTCTGTCCAGATGTGTAGAAGCAATTTTGTTGTTCTTCCCTTATGGATTGCACTTTATTCAAGGCCACTCCCGGGGGTGAATGACAGGATGTTTAGTATCAGCTCATTCTAAAAGCTCCTATGTCCTGAGAAGAAAAGTGGTGAACCATGATTTGGGTACATATCCACCCTAGACCTAATCACTAAGAGTGGGTTAAGTTCTATAATTTTTCAGAATGTCAATGGTCCTACCACAAGGTTCATCCTGAAGCAATATCCAAAGTTAGGCTTTAGAAGATGTCCCCCTTTCTTCAAAGATTTCAACTCGAAATTAGATTATTTTCAATAGCCATTCATTGAACATTACTGGATAAAGTATACAAACAGAGTCACATCTATGTTACAGAACATTGTGATAGGCTGGGAAGGGATGTGAAGGGTAAACCAAAGGAGGAGGGTGCAATGCTTGGTAAGAAATGTATGCATTATCCTGCCCATGGAATTGTAACACCTCTGTACAGTATGTTCACAAATAAAATAAAATTAAATTAAAAAAAATGAACATTGTGATATCATCAGCAGGGGCAGTTCATATGACCCAAAGTCATAACCCTGAAGAGTCTGCTCTCCAGAGATCTAAGTATTTAACTAAAACCCTCCAGTTCCCAAGCAATCTTGATCCCAATGAGAGAGCAGGATTTTAGGTGAATCCTTGTTTCTTCCTGAGGTTGACCTGGAATGCTGCACTTCAGAGTGACTGGAAGGGACAGAAGCTAGGATACTGAGCACAGTGGGTACTGAACAAGGCTCTCATAGGATTTTCACTAGAACCTCAGGGACCACCCAAGGCATCCTTCCATTAGCTTGAGCACTTATATCTTTAGTGTTGTCCACCTCTAGGTCATTTTTCCTCCCATAATTAGCATAGTATTAAGTGTACATTTTTCCTCCTCCTTTGAGAAACATCTTACCCTAACCTCTCTTTTCTGTTTCCTCAATGAATTCTGAGGTTCTTTTAAATTTTTTTTTGTTCAGGTTTCTGGATCAGAAACATCCTTGTATGAAGTCCCTGTTATAGAGTTGTCAGTACATTGAGAAGATCACTACCTGGGGCATCCACAGCTAACCATCTTTTCTTCACTTGTCCATGGGGTCTGAGCAAAACCAGGCCAAATCTTTATATGTGCATTCTAACTTAAATGTTTGTTACCGAAACTTTGATGTAGAGACTTTATCAGGTGTGTTGGAAGTTGTCTGGGCTCATAGTCTAGGCCAGAACTCAAAATGGAAGATACAGGAAAGAAAAGATTGGTGAGGAGACAGCCAAGGAAAGGAGCACAGTGCCAAAGTCTTCATGCAATATGCAAGCCTGGCAAGCCCCTTGGAACAGGAGTGAGGAGCCCAGAACAGGGCCTGTGCTACCCATCAGTATACCACCAGCACCACCTGGCAAATCTAGCATGGGATCTGGGCCTGTGCTACCCATCAGTACACCACCAGCACCACCTGGCAAATCTAGCATGGGACATGGTGTGCCCAGGTTTCAGGAGGGTTGACTGTTGACACAGGGACCTGTTAGTCAAGTTAAGCCAGTGGCCTAATGTAATTGTCTTATCTTGTGTAGATGATACAATTGCTGTGGACAAGAAGAATTGGTAATAAAACTATTGTCTGATGAACTAGTTAAAATTCTTCAGGATATTTTGTGTGTGTGAGTGTGTGTGTGTGTGTGTGTGTGTGTGTGTGTGTGTGTGTGTGTGTGTGTGTGTGTGTGTGTCCTAAGAAGAAAACAAATTGAAACATAGTTCAGAGAGAACTCAAATGACAAGAGTGTCCAACTTAATTCATCAGCAAGATAGATCCATTACAATCACACAATAAGTGAAAAGGAAAGGTTTCCTTCACTTATTTTTACCTATCTTGACAAAGCCCATTGTGTTTAAAATAATAAGAACAGAAATGTATGTGTTGCTGCTTACTGTTGTACAACAGCTAGTTTAGAAGTGACAGCAGAGGCAGAGATTCCCTTCTGTGTGCGGCCCCTGCACTCACTGGAAAGGAGGACAGTAGTATTGAAAGTGAACTAAAGTCACTTGTAAGTTTGTCTTTTAAATTGCAGGGGAAGCATTGACTAAATGAGCAGATGTTTTGTTTTGCTGGTCCTTAGGCTTGACCTCAGAGGCCAGGTGCTGTCCCTGAGCTGCTTTTGCTAAAGTGTAGCATTCTACCACTTGAGCCACAGCCCCACTTCCAGGTTTTTCTGTGCATGTGGACTTGAGGAATAGAACCCAGCTCCTCATTCATGCGATGCAAGCACTATACCACTTTGCTACCTTGCTTGTACTATTAGTAGAGTTTTTATGTTAAAAGAAAAAAGAATAGGTTGGTATGGAGTATCCACCTTCCATGTGCAATTCCCAAGGTTCAATTACCCAAAGTGAAAGGAAGAAAGTGGAAAATGGAATGATATGAAGTATACAGTTACAATAACAAAGAAAAATAGAAGAACAAAGGCAATGAGCAAGTATTTAGGTTTTTGTTTGTTCATAATTGTTTCTTTTTTCTTTTAATTGTTAGTTGTGGGGTTTAAACTCAGGGAGGGCCTGGCATATTCCCTAGGCTTTTCACTAAAGGCTGGCATGCTACCACTTCCAGCCAGAATGTCACTTCTAGTTTTGTGGCATTTAATTGGTGATAAGTCACAATGAATTTTCTGCTGATGTGGGGCTGAGGAGTGGAACCCAGTGCCTCATGTATGCAAGGCCAGCACTCTACCACTGAGCCACACTCCCAGCCCTGCCTCCTTTCTGAAAATAGTATGGTTGGGGCTGGCAATGTGGCTTAGTGATAAAGTGCTTGCCTAGCATGCATGGGGCACTTAGTTTGATATTTCAATACCTAACAAACAACAAAAACTACCAAACACCCCTAGAAGCACTGGTGTTGTAGCTCAAGTCGGAGAGTGGTAGGCTTCAGCATAATGAAATTCAGGAACAGTTCCCACACCTTGAGTTCAAGCCCCAGGAATGTCAAACAACAACAACAAATGAGCAAATGAAAACAAAAAACCCAGTGTCAGCAAGTTTCATTGATAAACACCACACACACACACACACACACACACACACACACACACACACTTTTTTTTTTTTAACGATATTCACTCCTTTACTGTGTGTGCTCACCCTCCTGGCTCCAAATGCTACCTACATCCATAGGAGAACTTATTCTATGTTTCTGTTGTTTTTGCATTCTTATAAAAATTATTTTGGGGCTGGGAAGGTGGCTCAGTGGTAGAGCACTTGCCTTGCATGCCTGAGGCCCTGGGTTCAATTCCTCAGCACCACATAAGCAAAAAGAAAATAAAAAGCTGAAAATGGCACTGTGGCTCAAGTGGTAGAGTGCTAGCCTTGAGCTGAAGACCTGAGGGACATGGCCCAGGCCCCGAGTTCAAGCCCCAGGACCAGACCCCGCAAAAAAATTTATTGTAAAGGTGATATATATACATATACATCTGTACATACATATATCTGTATGTCTATATATACATATACATGTACATATACATATGTATGTACATACATATACATATGTATGTATATCATACATATTTACATCTATGTATATATACATATGTGTGTATACATATATACTTCTATGTATATATACATATATACATATATACACTTATGTATATATACATATGTGTGTGTATATATGTATATATATATATATATATATATATATACACACATAGAGGTATATATGTATGTCAAAGTTACATAAGCCAGGTATTGATTTCATTACTTGATTGATTACTCAATTGATTTCATTACTTGTTGAACAATATGCATTTTTGCACAATTCCATCCCCTTTGGAAAGCAGCATTTATTTCCATATAACACAGTAAAATATACCAATATTAGGTATTGATCTCATTGTCTGGGTGCTGTCCCTGACCATTTTATCTTAAGCATCTATCACTGGAGCCATCTATCAATTTCTACCCCTGGATTTTTAGGTGATTAATTGTAGATAAGAGTTTCATTGACTTTTCTGAAAGGGCTGGATGAAATCTCAATCCTCGGGTCTCAGGTTTGCTACCATGAGACCCTTGTGTCCAGCACCTTTAAATATTATTATATGCACTATGTTATTTGTGGTATGTTTTCTCTTTTCATCATTCACGAGATTTGATCTCTGGGCCTGGGCTCTGTCCCTCAGCTCTTCAGCTCAAGGCTAATGCTCTACTACTGGACCCACAGCACCACTTCCAGCTTCTTCTGTTTATGTGGTGCTGAGCAACCTAACCCAGGGAGTCATGCATGTAAGGCAAGCACTCTCCACTGAGCCACCTTTCCAGCCCCTACAGTAGCATTTTCAAAGGAATATATTAGGCCTTATATATTTGTTTGTTGCACTGATTCAACAAACCATAGAACCCAAAGACTTGACAAAGTATGGTACCTATAGTAAACGTGCAGCCTTTGAAAAAACCATCATTATCCAATGAACAATGCATTGTAACAACTATTTAGTAGGATTTAAATTGGAATAGGTATCAGAGGTGATTTACGGTGTATATAATATTCCCTGGAAATTATATGAGAGGTGATATGCACTGTGTAGAACGATGTGTGCAGGTTACATGAAAGCAAACTAAGAAATACACATCAGATGAGACGAACATAATAAATAGCAAAGTAATCACTAAAATGAAACCATGTTAATATTGTAATATAAAAATATTAAATATATCAGGTACTGTCTGATTTGAACAGAAGAAAACATACTCAAAAAACTCAATAAGCCAGAAAGACATACATTAATTATTGAGAAATAAAAGTAAATCAGTATAAACATACCATAAGCAACAATCAATACTGAAAAATACAAGTAGTCATAATAGGAAAGGAAAAGAACCTCAGCACAAATTGTGTTACCACAGATACAGAGCATTCATAATAACAGGCAAATTATAAATCTGTATAACAAAAGTTCTATTCTGAAAAGTAAAGTCTACAATGACATGATTAAAAGGCCAAAGAATGATAATTTCTTTAATCTATCATTATGATGGGAGAAGTAATACTCCTCTTAATGACTGAGTAACTAGACAAAAGGTCACTAGAAACACATGGATGGCATTATCCTTACAAAATGCTGTTTATAAAGCACTATGCTCTTATATTTACCAAGACAGACACACTGAGAATAGATCTGAAGACAAATTGTCTTGAAATCAGTATGACAAATAAATCTATGATATAAGTACAATGAAATCCAACAATATGTTGCTAATAATCTAACAGTAAAACAAACAGAAGGAAACTAGAATGAATATGTAAAAACATATTTATGCTCTCATTGTGATTTATTCAATATTAAAGGGAGCTACTTTCTTATTTCACTTGTGAAATAAAAACAATTGCTTTCAATTATGTATGGTGTTTTCACGTGTGTATCTTCTGGTGTGTATGGCAGAGCCATAAAATGTGAGGGAAATAGGGTGATGAAAGTAAAATATACAATACAAGAGTAGAGATAGGAGGGAGAGATTGGGAGAGACTGAAGGCATGGAAGACACTGTATGAAAGGAAGGGTATTTTTTACCTCACCGATATCATTATATCTCTCTATACATCACCTCCACAATAACATTAAATTACATTAATTATAAAAAAATACCTCCAGCATAAATGATTTGCTTAGTGAAGAAACATACTGCAGTTAGAACAGTTACAATTGTTAGAAACACAATACAACACTTAATTTGAAAGATAAACTATTTCAGTTTATGTTGAATATTAATTCTACATAAACCAGTAACAATAAACTTTCATTGTAGTATCCAATTAAGTGTTAATGTTAAATGTTGAGGTAAGAAAAATCAAGGCAAGAACTTCTTGCTCAAGACTGTCATTTTAGCCTAGCTACTATGGAGGAAACTGAGGTCTGGAAGCCAGCCTGGATAGACAACTCAAACTAAGCAGCTAATGAACAGGTTAGAGGTATGGCTCAAGTGATAGTGCCAACAGTGAGTGAGGAAGGTGACTGACTGTGAGACCTGCAATTCAAGCTCCAATAGTAGCTCAAGAAACCCATGAAGTATGTGTATTACATGTGTTTCTAAGTTAGAAACCTAACTGTAGTGATACTAGCAAGTCTTCATCTCAGATATAAAGGGAAAAGAAGATGAGTGGAGAAGGTGGGGAAGGGAAGCAAAAGGTTAGGGAAAAGAAGGAAGAAGAAAGAACAAGAGAGTAGTGGAGAGGAGGGGAACAGAGGGAAAGGAAAAGAAGAGAATAAGAGAGAAGGGGAGGAATACTTCATGACATCAGATTTGATAGTAACTGGTCTGGGAAGATTGCTCAGTGGTAGAGTGCTTGCTTAGCATGCATGAGGCCCTGTGTTTGAATCCTCAGCACCACATAAGCAAAAATGTTTGAAGTGTTCCTTTGGTTCAATTTTTAATGTACTCACCTTCAGTACATTAAAAAAAAAAGTACTTGCAGACAGTAAACTGATTGATTCTGGCATCATCTTCCCCTGCTCTAATATATATACTGCAATAAAATAACAGAATTTAAAGACAGATATACTTTATAATGTATGAATTAAATTGATTTGTCAAATTTTACTCATTACTTTCCCAGTTACTCCCAAATATCATGTATGAAATTTTAAGAAGTTTTTGGTTATTTGTGTCTGAAATTTGCCTTTCCTTATAAAGTTTTTCCCTCATTTTGTTGTTGGTCCTGTGGCTTGAACTCAGAGCTTGGGCACTGTCTGTGAGCATTTGCTGTGCTGTACTTGCCTTTCTTTTACTAATTGCTTCAGGAGACTAGTGAAAAGTTTCCTCCCAGGAGTTTCTTAGAAAATGGTACTCTTCCTCCAAGACTCTTCAAAAAAAATGGTTGTCTAGGTAGATCAGGATGAATGTGGGAGGAGGTAGAGTTCAGCGCAGGTCTATGTTCATGTGAAGCTTGATTATTTGCTGCAAACCAGTGTGTTTTTACTTTTCTGTTTTGTATATCCTATTTTGTTTTGATTTTCAACCTCTTCTCTTACCCTAGAAGTTCCTGTCAGCAAGTCTAGGTCACATATCTAGGGGAACTAAGACTTGTTTTCCCAGACTGCATCCATTACACTGTGCAATAAATCTTTTGCCTCCCTACCTCATATAAGACATGCTAAGCTTGTCTCTTAAGGGTTTGTTGTGATTGTTGATGATCCTTTCCCCACATTATGATTGGGAAGGATTGTGTAGGAAATTTTCATGCCTGTTATTCAGTCCTCCAATGCAAGGTTTTTCCATCCCTCTTTTAGTGGACTTTAGCTATTCCTCATGAAAATGGAGATCCTGAGGCACATTTGGATGGATAGACGGCAACATAGGAGCACCTATAAAATATGAAGGAAGAATAATTCTTCCTTTCTGTAAAAGTTGAAAATAAGTTCCTGAGAGGGAAGGACATAAGGATCAGGTAAAAATGGGTGCTTCCTAGACTAGCTGTGTCCCATAGTTGTCATTGTTCTTGGTTACATTTTTCAAACATTCATTTCTAAGTATTATGTTTATTGTACTAGTATAAATAGAATTTACTTCCTACATTATTTTTGAATTGTTCATTGCTCACAGATGTAAGTCTCATTATTATACAAATATTATATCCTATTACTTCATTGATCACAGTTATAGACTTTTGCAGATCCTGAAGTAGAAGGTACAAGTATGGTAAGGTATTCGGGGATAGATTATGGGTCTGACTTCCTCTGGAGGAAAAGGTGAACCAATGGAAAAAGATGGATTTATGCATAACACTTGTAGAATTCCTTTGGCAGGAGATGTGGTGCATCCCTCTTGGGTTCCACTATGCCCAGTGATTCCCATGATTGCGATGATCCATCGCCCTGGAGGGTCAGTGTATTTCACATCTTGTCCACTGTTCTGGTGGTAGGAGTCTCCCAGTATGTAAGGCAGGACTGGTCTCAGAGGAGTGTTGTGATTAGTGGTACCTTGCTGGCTCCCATGTTTGTCAGTTTGTGTGGACAAGCTCACCCTGACATCTTGAGCCTGGCTGCTGCCATGAGGCCTATTTGAACCAATGCCTCTCACCATCCCATACCTCTGTTTCAGAGACCTGTCCTGTTTCATGGTTTTGTATCATTTACTGTGCAAGCTTGTGTTATGTATCCATACATGCTAGTAGTTGGGCTGGGTATGGTTTTCATGGGTGAGGTTGTGTTTCTTGCCTCTTGCAGGAACAATTGTGTTCTCACTAACTGCATGAGTAATCCTAGCTTACTATGCAATCCCCTTAACTTACATTGCATGTTCAGTTCATAGAACCATGGTATAATAAGTTTGGGTCTCGGTTTGCTTTTGAGGTTCAGAGGACTCTTAGCCATTGCTGCAGATTTTTGGGAATATTGGTTGCCCTCATTATTGTTACCCTGACTCTTGTTGCTAGCACTACTGCTTCTCCTGTGATCCTTGTAGAAACCATATATACAGCAAAACATGTTAATGCTTTAGTTTGAAATGTTTCTGGACCCTTGATATTCAGCTGGGAGTAGATAAAATGATCGTGATATGTTTTATGATTTGGAAACAGCAATGATGTATGTTGATAATCACATAGACCTGCTAAAGAGACAGTTAAAAATGATGTGTCATGCTAATTGTCTGTACATCTGTGTTATCCTTCTTAAATATGATGGAAATATGACTTGTACCAATATCCAGTGACATATTTGAGGAACCTTGCCCTCTGATCATTTAAGCTTAGGCATTATGCAGCTTCAGGGTCAGATATCTGGTATTGGTCACTGCACCACGCAGGCTTAGCTGTATCACTTCTCAATTACCTTCAGGAATTCACCTGGGGAATTAGCACTCTTTTTGCTATTTCTTAGGCATTTTCCTGTTTATTGTTTTGGTATTTCTTTTTTCTTCCATTCTTCCTGAGATGTATGATCTGCTGATTTTCCAGGTTCAGGCTGATAAACACTTGCTCAATTTACAAAATGAAAAAGGGGGAAGTGGTGCAGACCCTGAGGTGCCAGGAGCTGGCACGGTGTGAGCAAAAGATCCACAACCATGGACTCCAACCTTCAGGGCTATAAGTACTTGCCCTTTTTGTAGGAGGGAGTGTTCCTTTTAGCTTCTAGGCCTGGAGGCTTACCTCTAGGTGTTTGTTGGACAAAGGTTGAAATAGAATGAGGAAGGATGCATATGGTCTGCACTTGTTGGCACAGTGAGTCCTTCAAAAATGTGATGCAAGCACTGGACAGATCTAGAAAGTATCTATAGCTAAGGTTATTGCTGGAATAAAGAGAGATTCGTCATTAGCCTTCTCTCAGTCTGTTCCATTATCATCCCATTGCCCTTCCAGAGCACTGTTGGTGTTGTGGCTGTCCTGAAACAGTGGTAGAGTGCTTACTTAACCTGCATGAAGCCCTGGTTCAAGTCCTCAGTACCACATACATAGAAAAAGCCAAATGTCGAATTGTGGCTCCAGGAGTAGGGTGCAAGTTTTGAGCAAAACTTTAGGGACAGTGTCCATGCACTGAGTTCAAGCCCCAAGGCTGGGACATAAAAGAAAAGAAATGCAAGCTGGGTGCTGGTACATCATGTCTTTAATCCTAGCTATTCAAAAGGCTGAAACTTGAGGATTGCAGTCCAAAGTCAGCCTGGCCAGCATTGTCTGTGAGACAATTATCTCCAATAAAAATGAGAAAACCAGAATTGGTGCTTTAGCTCACAATGTAGACCACTTCACTTGAGCTGAAGAGTTAAGGGATGGTTCCTAGGCTCAGAGTTCAAGTGGCATGACCCAAAACAAAACAAAACAAAACAAAAGGATAAAAGAATAAAGAAATTCATCACAAATATAGGCTTGAACAATGAAAACTATATTTCAGAGATGGGAAGGTAGTTCAGTGGTAGAGTGCTTGCCTTGCATGCATGAGGCCCTGGGTTCGATTCCTCAGCCCCACATAAGCAGAATAAGCCAGAAGTGGCACTGTGGCTTAAGTGGTAGAGCACTAGCCTTGAACAGAAGAGCCGAGGAACAGTACCTAGGCCCAGACTTCAGGACCCATGACTACCCAAAAAAAAAACAAAAGAGGGCTCAGAAGGTGGCTCAGTGGTAGAGCGCTTGCCTTGCATGCATGAGGTCCTGGGTTTGTTTCTTCAGCACCACATAAACTAAAATAATAAAGCCAGAAGAGGCTCTGTGGCTCAAGTGGTGGAGCGCCAGGCTTGAGCTGAAGAGCTGAGGGACAGAGTTCAGTTCCAGAGTTCAGGCCCCATGACTGAAACCCCCAACAAAAAAAAAAAAAAAAGAAAAAGAAAAGAAAACTACATTTCACAGGTACTCTTGGGAGCACCCCAGTTTTTACCTGATCCTTATCTGTTTGTGTCTCAGGAATTTAGTTTTAGGGAGGATTTTTTTTTTTGTTCCTGGGCCTAGAACTCTGGGCCTGAGCACTTGTCCCTCAACTTTTCAGCTCAAGGTGAGCGCTCTACCACTTGAGCCACAGCCCCATTTCCCAGGAATTTAGTTTTAAAGAAGGAAATTATTTTTTCTTTATATTGTTAGAGGTGCTTTTAAGTTGAAGTCTATACATTCAAATATGCTCTTTGATTCCCATTTTCATGAGGAATAGTTCTGGTCCACAATAGAGACATGGAGAACCCATACACTGGAGAACTAAAATCAAACGTGAAAGTTTCCAATCCAGTCTTTCCCAATTATTTTTTATGGAAGGGATTACAAAAAAATCACAATAAACACCTAAGAGACAAGTGTAAGTTCTCTGATAAGAGAGAGGGAGACTGTTGTAGACCCTGGGGTGCCTGCCAGGAGCAGACAAAATGTGAGCAAAGGCTTCAGTGCCATTGACTCCCACCCTCAGTACTGCAAGTCCTGGTCCTTTCTTGGTTTGAGGAAGTGTGTGTTCTAGCTTTTGGCCTGGGGCTTTAACTGACAGGAGGCTTGGGTGAAATAGAATGAGGAAAGGTGTGTGCTGTTTGCACTTTTGGGCACAGTGGGTCTAGACCAATATTACACAAGCATTTGAGAAATATAGCAGAATTGTGCCATCAGCCATCTCTCTGTTTCCTTAATTATCATCCCATTGGCCCTCAGAGCCTTGCTTGTGCTCTGATGGGATTATGGCAGGAGACAAAGTTTTACTGCATACTTTAATCGTTAAGGTCTGAGAAGACAAGTCTGAGGTCCCCTAGATATGTAGCCTAAAGCTACTGAGAGGAACTGTTAGGATCAGAGAAGAGGTAAGAATTCTAAAGAGATTTTCACATGCAAAATGAAAAGACAAAAGCAGACTGGTTTGCAAGTGATTAAGCTTCACATCAACATAGCCTAGCCTAAACTTCACTCTTCTATCTCTCCTGCATTCATCTCTGACCCCCCTAACCACTATCTCTTTGAAGGGAAATGGAGGTGATGTGCCTGGTTCATAAGAATCCCTGTTTGGGAAATTTTCACAAGTTACATGAAGAAATTATTAAAGGAAATGAAAATAGAGCATAGCAAATGCTCACAGACAGTACCCAAGCTCTGAGTTCAAGCCACAGGACCAACAACAAAACAAAACATAAAATCCTTAAATGAAATACAAAATTCAGAAAAAAACAAAAACTCATTAGATTTAATAGATAGAATTGGGGAGTTTCTGGAAAATTAATTGTTAGATTTTGTGACATCCAAATCACCAGAAGTATTATGCTGCATATTTACATAACAATCTCACTATTTTATGCCAGTGTATACATTACCGCAATGGGATGTGACCCAGGTATAAGTTTAGTGGTTGTGAATACCTTTGTAAAGTAAGAGGGGATGTATTAAAAAATTTAAGACAAAACAGAAATATAATTTACATTCAGCAGAAGGCAGACATTGAATAAACAGAAAGGTATAAGCAACGCAGTCACATAACCTCAATTTCATTATTAGAACTAAGAATCGAAAAGCCAAAATATCCAATTCTACCCATATATATCCATTTTCTGCGTGGTTTTAGGTATTTCAAGAGGAAACAGTGGTTTTCAAGAAGAAACTGAGCTTAACTCCCACAGCAGGGAGAGAAAAGTCCCTATGCACACAAGCACACTTGTTCCCAGGTATGTAGGAGGGTGGCACCGAGCATTGTGGGAATTGTAGTCTCCTTGGAGGATATTTTCTTTGAAAGTCCTGGGTTGTTTTTGTTTTTTGGAGGGTGGAGGTGGGGCAGAAGATGCTTTTGCGCATGTGTCTCCCCGCCCACCATGGGTGTTTTAAATCTGCATCTTCTGGATTCTTTTCCTTTGCCTTGCTGCTGGAAGTGCACAGAAATACAGTTTTGCCTTCCATAGGTGTTAGCCATGAGCCCTGGGCCCAGCTCTGTGCAGTGGAGCTTGGGATCTGTAACTTGAAGGAATCTCAGGCTTTGGAACTGAGGCAGGTAGGAATTGTGTGATTGCTGCAGGAGTCTCCCCTCCATGGGTTTCTGTTTGTTTTTCTGTTTCTGTTTGTTTGGTGGGGGGTGAACTCTGGGCCTGAAAGCAGCATTCCTGAGCTCCTCAGCTCAGAGGGAGAGCTTGATACTTGAACCAAAGTGCCTACTTTCCTCTCCATGCTTTTCTCCAGTATGGAGTTGATAATTTGCTCAAGGTTCAAATGTCTGAGAGCAAGCTGGGTGATTGTCCAGACCAGGAGAGCCCAAAAATTGTGCACTTGTACTCCAAGACCAAGGGATTCTTCTATTAACCCATATGACTTTATTTGCTTTGCCTACGTGAAAGAGGAGTACAGGAAGAATTCTAGTGAAATTGTGAGGTGTATGCCTGCCTAGAGTCCTCTTACATTGAAGTTGTATTTGGGGCTTCTGTGATTTTTCTCCTAGAGATATTTTAATCTATTTGGCTTGAGTTTTTAATCTCCTGGCTTGAGTTCACACGTGTTTGTATTCAACACTGTTTCTAGAGACAGTTGTACACTGGATATTCGAGTAGTGAGTGCTGGTCCTGTACTATTAGGAATGAAGCTTAGCAATGTTTGAAGCAGAGCACCCTATGAATAGGAATCTCTATCCTAAATGAACAGACCTTGTCAATTCTGAGAAGCCCTAAAGGAAAGAAGCAGAAAAGCAAGGAAGGGGAAGATGTAGCTAGCTTCCTTTGCCTTATGCAAAAATTGTTGCTACTTCCCTGAGCACCAGATTCACGTGGTAGTCTTTCCTACACCACTCTCAATCACTTTTTGTTGTTGCAAGATTAAACTAATTTCTAGGAGGCATGATGAGCTGGATTGAGGAATAAGCCAGAGCATAGTTATGAGAGGGTACCTGAGGCTGTGGTTTGGGATGGTGGGGTAATTGTTATGACTGAAAGTATCTATTCATGTAGTAATCCCTAATCCTGTTTTTGCTAATTTATTCAGCCTGTTAACACTGTGATTTTTAGTATGTAATCATGCAAACTTACATTAAATGTGCCATCTATGGATTTGCTAGTGCTAGCTCTAATTGGTTGGTTGTGCTTGGTTGTACAGAAAGTGTTGGTCTGGGACATGTGGCCTAAAAAGAAAATTCACAGAAGAAAACTTGAGGTAATATGTCTTACTCAAGGTTGTATGCTTTGTAGGTGTTACTTATCTTCAGGTGTGTCATGCCTATATCGATTATTTTATGTTGTATCTTTAGGATGGCCAAGGTTCTTCGCATGACTGTTTAGGGAAATGAACCTTAGGGACTTCTCAAATCTGGGTTACCTCATCTTTTCTCATGTCCCTTTGGCCAAAGCATTTTAAATGGCAAATTGCTAATCATTGCATATGTGTGCAATGGGTAGAGTGAAATGTGCGATTTGATACCCATTATTGAAATAGTATAACATAAGAAATATACTCTATAAACATTTTTATCTCTAACTTTGGGTGAAAATTACTGAGTTACATCATACATGTTATCCACGGTGTTTAAATACGTAAATGAATGAGGTAGAACACAAAATACAATGGATGCCTAGGATACTTTTGTATTAAAAAGGCAGTTCATGGGCTTGAAAGGTGGCTCAGTGGTAGAGTGCTTGCCTTGCCTGTATGATGTCCTGGGTTCGATTCCTCAGCACCACATAAGCAGAAACTGCTGGAAGTGCTGCTGTGGCTCAAGTGGTAGAGCACTAGCCTTGAGCTGAAGAGCTGAGGGACAGCGCCCAGGCCCAGAGTTGCGGCACCTTGTCTGGCAAAAAAAAAAAAAGTAAAAAAAACCAGTTCATACATCCTGAAGTATATTCAGTAATAAAAACGTTTAGTGGAAATATATGTTTTTGCTTTCAATTATTCAATATTTTCAGTGGGAACATTCATTTTTTGAATTTAGTGTGTACTTAAACAAAGAAATTAGTTGCTTTAATAATATCTAACAGGAAATTGACTGGATTTGTGTTTATTGGACAATTTAATGCGCTGCCTGAGAAATTAAAGTTTCTTTGCTTATAAGAAGGCTTTACGTTTTCAGGAAAAAATAAATAAAAAATTTTTAAAAAGTTTATGGTTTTGCATCCCATGTATCATGTTTGCAAGAGGAAATTCTGGGCCCCAAATCTCACAGATTCATTTCTGAATGCATCATTTCCCTTAAATCCCAGCCATGTTTCCAGAATCTTCTGCTCATTGTCAGCAGCAAGACAGAATGAATGGATCTCTGGTGAGTTGTTTTATTATTTTTCATTTGTTTTCCATTCCATTATATGAACCTAAAGATGTCCAAGAATTAAAAACAATACCAACCACACAGATTCAGCCTCAGGAGCATATTCATAAATCAGATAAAGAAGGCTTGTAAATTAGCAGATAAAGACTGCTTGTAGGTTTAGCAGATTGAATGGTTATATTCTAAGTTGAATTCAGATTGGCTTCAGAATGTCTAGGTTTCATCTTGTCATAAAATGTAGTCATACCTGTTATTTGATGTAATGACACCAAGCAGGTTACTTCTCATGGAAGGTGAAGGATAGATTGCCACCAGATCACTTCCTCATGAGTAACATTAAACTATCTCAATGAAATTTTCTTGGAATTGCTGAAATAGTGTGGTCATACATACCTTCATGTGTTCTTAAGGAATGATTAACCTATATGTACTTAAATTACTCTCCATATATAGTTCTTGGACTGCTTCATGGTCTTGGTCTTACTTGAAACTTCGCCTGTATTTGTTGCTAAGCTTTATGGTCTTTCTACAAATTCCTGTTTGTTTTCTAAAGTATTCTCACGAGATTTCTTTCCTCTATTTTCTCTCTCTATTTTTGATTTTCTACTCGCTAGTGTTGGTTATTTTTCTCTTTCTCTCTCTTAGTATCTATCTTTCTATCATTTTTTTCTTTTTTCATTCCCTCTTTCCTCCATATGTGTCTCAGATTTTCTTAGTGATCAGCTTTAAGTTGCTGCCATGGCTCTTAGGATTGACATTTTTTTTCCTGTAGTATAGGAATATTATTGCCTAGAGAGTTCTACAGGATTCAAGATACAAAGAAAATTAGAGAAACACAAAAACACAAACAGATAGACGTACGGGAAACCAGGGTTCCAAAAGCTCTCTGGCACTTTGTCCCTGTGCGCCAGAAAGCTAGCATAGTTCCTTGAGTGCACACTGGGAAGATTACCATTGATAACATGCAAAAATGAATTATCTATACTAATAGTACAATCAGAGTCACAACAGGTTGTGAGGAAAACATGTTTTCTTATTCTCCTGAAACAGTAGACTGTCGCCCAGAGGAAATGCAGACATGGAGTTCACATTACCTAGCCTTCAAGGTGAACAGCAGTTCAGTTTCAGATGCTATCTTTCCAACAGTAAGGAAAGGCCTGCACTCCAGTCTCTTAACCCTCTCCAGATTTCTCTTTTAAGCTTTCTGCAGCCAGCTCTCAGTGCTCTCAGTTCTGTCAGGCTGGAATTCCAACCTCTCAAACCTTTTCCCCTTCAGCTCAACTTCAGAGTTCCATTCAGAAAAGTACATCTTTCCCCCAATTGATAAACTACAAGGAAATTTGATTTCACCTGATTCTGTTATCTTTGGTCTAACTTCATTTGTCGTGGTATTCAGTTTTGTTTTTCCATACCACTACTTTTAAATATTTCACTCACTGTCAGTATAAGATAGGTAATTTTGATAAAAAAAAAATACAGTGACGAAATTTTCCCTATTAGAAATATCATTGTTTGCAAAATCCCACATATGTTTGCTTAGGAATTGATTTTGATCTCTGAGGAATTTCGCTATTAACTAACACAAGGGAAAATGTATCCTTAGGGCTCTACTGGCGAAATGACTGAGGAATATGTAACACATTTGAGCATTTGGTCATATTTATCATTTTTGTCATCTTGAGTGTTCCTTGAGCCTATATTAATTTGCCTCCACCTTCCATGAAGACCTATTAAAATGAAAATCTTCTCAAGGAACATTTTATTCTCCTCCCACCTATATTTTGTATTGTAGAATGTAGAGAAAGTTTACAAAACGTCATGATAGCAGTCCTTTTTTACATAGGAAGGAAATATCAGGGAATCTATGACCACACTTCAATATTTAGTATTTAAACCAATCATGGTGAACCTAGGATATTTTTATGTGGGAACTAAATCAAGTCTTATAAGGGCTCAATAAATCATTAGCTACTTTCTGGAGTACTGTTACTGTTTTTTAATATTCATGTGGACACTGCTTTTCCTTGATCTAGTAATGTTGTAGGTTCTGTATCCCATGTGATATCCTGAATGTGTTCTGCTTGCTTATGAGAGTACTTGTTAATAGAAGGTCTAAATAGGATTTATGGTGAAGCAGTATATGTAAAGGCAGAAAAAATATTTGTTTAATTCATTTTTATGCTGATATGTACTAACATTTTATCAAAAATAATAATATAATTTTTTAGACACCACCTTAGACTTAATGTCACTATGCCAGATTATTGTCTCCTTAGAGTTTTTATCTTGTCTCTATTGCTAGCAGCAGAAATGTGTTTGCATGCATTAGGGAATCTGTAACTTTTTATTGGTCTTGGGGTTTGAATTCTAGACCTGGTTGTTGTCCCTCAGTTCTTCAGGTCAAGGTGAGTGCTCTACCACTTGAGTCACAGTGCTACTTTCAGTTTTCTGGTGGTTTATTGGAGATAAGTGTCTCATGGACTTTCCTGCCTGGGCTGGCCATGAGCCTTGATCCTCAGACCTCAGCCTCCTTAATAGCTAGGATTACAGGCATCAGCCACCAGGTGCCCTGCAAATCTGTGTATTTTAATGGCCAGGTTTATGTATTGTCAAATATGTCTAATTTGCTATTTAATTTTCCCAGTTAAAAGATAACACAGCCAGCTGCAAACATTTTATGTAAGATAAAAGCATACCTGCAGCATAATGGAATTCCAGATTGGAATTCTCATGACTCTGGTCTAATTTCTTGATGGAAATGTGCCATTACAGAAGCTGATGTCATTTGACGATGTGGCTGTGTACTTCACCTGGAAGGAGTGGCAGAATCTGGATCCTGGACAGAGGAACCTTTATAGAGAAGTAATGCTGGAGACCTATAGCAACTTAATGTCCTTGGGTGAGCAAAGGTCACTTTTAATTGGAAGATCAAGTGCTTTCATTTTAGTAGACATTTGACTGTTTATGTTGTTTAGGTATAATATTCCAGTCCATTCCCAGGTAAAAAACTGCTAGTATAAAAGCCAACCAAAGTTAGGTCTGGGAGCTTTATATTGTTTGCCTTTCACACTACTGCTTCAGCCAAAACACCATTTTGGCTTTTGTTTTGGGGTATAGTCTGAATTTCCATCCCAGGTTGGTTTCAATCCTGCCCCTTCTGATCTTACCTCCTAAATGTAGGGTTAGAAGTGTAAGCCTTTGGACCATTACATTTTGATGAAAAAAAAAAAAGATTCCAGTCCATAGGAAGTGTCATTTCTTCCTAAGGGAAACTTCAACTTCATTATATGTAACTCAAGAGCTTATTTTATTCTCATTCTTTAACAAGGCAAATTAGTAGTTGGACAAAAGTTCTAAACGATTATCCACTAACAAGAAACTGACTTCCCAGACTTGGGGGTGATTATTATAGGTGGATCTGCAGTCTGGAAAGAATATATATTACTAGTGTCAGTACGATTTGGAAATAAGTAGTTGAAAGTGTGAAAGTGTGTATTTGTAAGCCAAACCTGACATAGGTTGCATTGCTTCAAGCTTGGAATCCTAGATACTCTGGAGGTGGAAATCTGCAGATTTTGGTTTGAAGCCAGCAAGTGTAGAAAAATGAACATGAGACTCTTATCTCCAATTAACCATTCCAAAACTAGAAAGGTAGCCAAGACTCAAAGTAGTAGAATGCTAGATCTGAGCAAAATAGCTGAGTTCAAGCCACACAATTGGCAAAATAAATGCGTAGCTGGGGCAAAGTCCACCATGGAGCTGTTAGAATTGAGACACCATGGGTTGGGAAGGTGGCTCAGTGGTAGAGCACTTGTCTTGCATGCTTGAGTCACTGTGTTCGATTGTTCAGCACCACATAAGCATAAAAAAATCCGGAATTGGTGTTGTGGCTCAAGTGATAGAGTGCTAGCCTTGAGCTTAAGACCTGAGAAACAGCTCCCAGGTCCAGAGTTCAGGCCCCACAACAGAACCCACCCACCAAAAAATAAAACAATTGAGAAACCAGATTTAGGAGCAACCTTGTGAGCAGGATGTCTGCAACCTTATATTAATGATGACCCAGCAAGAACAATAGTTCTCCACTATTTCTTAATCACAGGCCTCTGTGTTCCTAAACCTAAATTGATTGTCAAGCTGGAGCAAGGTACAGATCCATGGATAAGAGAAGACTCAGAAGAGAATTTCACAGGTGACTTAAAGCATCTTGAAGGTGATGATTGGTCCAGAGCCTATTGGTCTGTTTATCTTGAGCTGTTTAGAGGGAAATAGGCCTTGTACGCCTGAGTCATGTGTAGCAGAAAAGTAGGTGATCTTTTGTCTCAAGAAATTGTAAATCCAGAATTCACGTGGAGACAAACTGAATTTGGTGTGCCAGTGTAGTTAATGTTAGCAATTCTCTTTTTCTGTAGAGAAGTCATTCATAAAGAGAAAAAGACAATAAAAATTGTAGAAAGGAGATCTCATTTTCTTTTAAACTAATATTATGAAGTTAGGAGGAAAATAGGAGTATGCTAGGGCTGCTATCCTCTGCTGTGACAATTTCTCATCAGTTATGATGTGCATAGAGTGAGATTCAGAATGGAAGCATTAAAAGTACATAGATGAATAATTTGAGTAAATATTTCCTTGACAAAAAAAGAAATATCTGAAATACAGAAAAACATTATTTTCCATTGTAAAATGTCAGTACTACTTTCTCAATTACTACATTGCATAGAAAATATATATTCTCAAAATTGGTTAACTACATGTAGAAAAATAAAGCTAGATCCTTATATATCACCCTGTACCAGAATCAACTCCAAATGGATCAAAGACCTTGAACTCAAAGCAGACACTCTGAAAACATTACAGGATGGAATAGGAGAAACCCTAGGTCTCCTTGGCTCTGGCCGAAATTTTCTGAATAGAGACCCGGAAACACAACAAATAAAAGAAAGGTTGGACAAATGGGATTGCATAAGGTTGCAGAGCTTCTGCAGGGCAAATGGCATAGCTAGCAAGATCAATAGAAAGCCCACCGATTGGGAGAAGATCTTTACTAGCCATACAACGGACAAGGGTCTCATATCTAAAATATACTTGGAACTCAAAAAATTAAACCACCCAACAACAAATCCTCAAAGAAACAACTGCCCAATAAATAAGTGGGCGAAAGACTTAAAGAGAAGCTTCTCTGAAGAAGAAAGAAGGATGGCCAATAGACACATGAAGAAATGTTCAACATCCCTAGCCATAAAAGAAATGCAAATCAAAACAACATTGAGATATCACACCTCACTCCAGTTAGAACAGCAAAAATCAAGAACTCTAACAACAGATGCTGGAGGGGATGTGGACAGAAAGGAACCTTACTTCATTGTTGGTGGGAATGTAAACTTGTTCAACCACTTTGGAAAGCAGTATGGAGGTTCCTCAAAAGACTTCACATAGAACTCTCCTATGATCCAGCAATCCCACTTTTGGGCATTTACCCAAATGTTTACAAACAAGACCACACTAAAGCTACCAGCACAACTATGTTTATTGCAGCATTATTTACCATAGCTAAGATATGGAACCAACCCAGATGCCCCTCAGTAGATGAATGGATCAAGAAAATGTGGTATATATACACAATGGAATTCTATGCCTCCATCAGAAAGAATGACATTGCCCCATTTGTTAGGAAATGGAAAGGCTTGGAAAAAATTATATTAAGTGAAGTAAGCCAGGCCCAAAGAAACATAGGTCCCATGGTTTCCCTTATTTGCAATATCTAGTATAGGTATGAGTCAAGCGGAAAAGGTCAGATAATGTGATGTTAGGAAGACGAACCCTTAAATATATTTTTTAATGTTTTCGTTTCTTTCATGCATGTGTTTCTAATGCATTTATAAGATTATTTCTTTGTTGCTTTGTGTGTCCCTCCCCCACAGTGTAACCCCCGCTTTCACTATATTTGATGTCAGTATAACATGTGGAGGAGATGGGGACAAACAAGTCGTTTAAGGATTCAGGTGGACCTGTTGCAACAATGAGAAGTACAAAATGTCATGTCAAAACCAGCTTTACAATGTCGGTGTGTGGGGGGGAGGGGGGTATGATTGGGTGGGGGGGAGGGGGGAGGCTGGGAAGGGAGGTGAAGGGTAAACAAAGGAGGAGGCTGCAATGCTTGGTAAGAAATGTATGCATTATCCTGCCCATGTAATTGTAACCCCTCTGTACAGTATGTTCTCAAATAAAATAAAATCAAATAAAATAAAAAAAGAAAATATATATTCTGAATAAAGGAATGCATTGATATTTGAAAATCTTGTAACAGAGTGAGAGAAAATACCTTTACATTAAGGAATTTATGGATCTCATTTATGTTTTTGTCTATTTTCCTGTTATTTATTTTAGATGTCCCAGAAATGGAGGATGAAATTAGCACCTGTCAGGAAAGTCACAATAAATATCTCTCTGAAGTAGCAGTCATGAATAGTAACCCAGGGGAGGAAAAAGTGAGACTTATAATAAGTTTTAATTTGAGCTCAAAACAGAAGTCAGAACTGATTACGAATAATGGGAACTCCTTAGGAATGAGGACAGAAAAGGTCACTGGGTGTCAGAACATGGGTGTTTTCAGTGAACCTGGTAAGATCTGTGCTGCATATCGTCCTCATGTGCCTTCTGTAGTTGAAGAATATAAACAATGTGAAAGGTCTTTCACTGAGAAGACATACCCTATCATCCCTCAGAGAAAACAGACAGGAGAGAAACCTTATGAATGTAACATGTGTGGAAAGATTTTCACCTGTAAGGCATACCTTAATGTGCACCTGAGAATTCACACAGGAAACAAACCATATGAATGTAATGTGTGTGGAAAGTCTTTCACCCAGAAGTCACACCTTACTGTCCACCAGAAAAGACACACAGGTGAGAAACCTTTTCAATGGAACATGTGTGAAATGTCTTTCACCTGGAAGTCAAACCTTACTACCCACCGGAGAACACACACAGGAAAGCAACCTTATGAATGTAACATTTGTGGAAAGTCTTTCAACTGGAAGTCAAACCTCACTGTCCACCAGAGAACACACACAGGGGAGAAACCTTATGAATGCAATGTGTGTGGAAAGTCTTTTGTCAAGAAGGTATGCCTTACTGTTCACCAGAGAACACATACTAGAGAGAAACCTTATGAATGTAACATGTGTGGAAAGTCTTTCACCCAGAAATCAAGGCTTACTAGACATCAGAGAACACACTGGAGAGAAACCTCATGAATGTAACAGGTGTGGAAAGTCTTTCACCAAGAAGTCATACATTACTGGCCACAAGACAACACACACAAGAGAGAAACCTTATGAATGTAACATGCATGTCATCTATCACCTGGAAGTCAAACCTCACTGTCCATCAGAAAAGACACACAGGAAAGAAACCTTATGAATGTCATATGTGTGAAAAGTCTTAGCCAGAAGCTAGACCTTACTGTCCACCAGAGAGCACAAAAACAGGAGAAAAATTTTTATGAATGTAAGCTATATGGAAAGTCTTTCACCCAGAACATACAACTTTCTGTCCATCAGAAAAAAACCCACCAGAGAGAAATGTTATGTATGTAGCAGGCATGGAAATTCTTTTACCTGTAAAGCACACCTTAACATCCATCACAGAACACAAGGAGAGAAACCTTATGAATGCAACCAGTGTGGAAAGACCTGGAGGTCACAGCTTAATACACATAAGTTGATTCACACAAATGAAATAACTTAGGATTGTACCAAATGGACAAAGTTTTCGATCTGTAAGAAAATTGAAATTGCAACACAGAACTAATACAGGATAGAGACCTTATCATATAGCAGATGTGGAGTCCTCCAACTAGAAAACACAGCTCAGGGTTGATCACAGAACACACAAAACACACAGACAGAGACACACCCTCTCACACAAAGAGGAGAGAAATCCTACATAGGAAAAATAAATGGAAAGGTTTTCAAGAAAAAGTCCTAACTCAGTTTGCATCAGAGAACAGACACAGACGAGAAAATACAAATGTAACAAATGTGGAAAGTCTTTTACCAAGTATTCATGGATCCAAGTTCATAGAACACACACACTAAAGAAATCTTACAAATATTACAAATGTGGAAATCCTTTGATCAGAAAGGAATACCTCATGTTCATCAGAGAACTGACTCACGTAGGAGAAAAGAAAGTAGTGCATAGAACCTATGTGAAATGACTTTCAATCAGAAATGAATACTGAGCATATGTGTGAGCATAGACAGGAAAGAAATTATGAGTATAGAAAACATTTTCCCGGAAGTCATATCTGTACAGGTTCCAGAGACCGGGACACATAGCAGAATTTCTGTAAATATAAACATGAGAGGAAGTGTTCCAACCAGAAGCTGTCCTTTAGCAATTAGTAAAACATTCACCCAGGAAAATAGCCCAATGTAGTAAAACATTTGTCAGAAAACCTCTATAAATTATATAGAGAAATGCTTCCTGACAGAGGTAAGCTAGGTATGATGGAAAACCATTCTTCACTCTTCAGCTTTCTTTGAGCCAACATTTCTCATCCTCTCATCGTGTTGAGTGGATATGGTGTCCTTCAATATTATCCAAAGCATGTGGAAACAACCAATCACAACAAGTAATTCAGAGATTGAAGTTATTAACTTGTGTCTTTTATACTAAGGAATGGTGTGTCAGGGTAATTTGATAAACTCTTCTTAGAAAAATGAGCTCTGGCCCTTTGGGACTGGATTCAGGTCATCTCCAAAATGGTTAGGGGAACAATAGATAGGTAAAGAATGTGATGATTGGAGGCAAGAACATGAGAACAACCATTTTTCTACTGCTCCCTTAAGTCTCCCTCCGTATGTGTGATCCATGCCTTATAGGATCTGAATAGAAGATCTAATGGAAGATATTAGTCCTTATTGCAGTACATACATAGTAGTAAATTCTTTCTCGGAGGGGTAACAATGCTCAATAGGAAATGTATTCATGACCTAACTCATATAATGGTATAACGAATCTATATAGCATATCTACAATATATATTTTAAAAAATATGGTGGGGGGCTTGGGAGGTGGCTTAGTGGTAGAGTGCTTGCCTTGCATGCATGAGGCCCTGGGTTCAATTCCTCAGCACCACATAAGCAAAAAGAAAAAAGCTGGAAGTGTTGCTGTGGCTCAAGCTGTAGAGCACTAGGCTTGAGCTGAAGAGCTGAGGGAGAGTGCACAGGCCCAGAGTTTAGGCCCCAGGACTGGACGAAAAAAAAAAAAAAAGAACAAATGAAAAAATATGGTTGATAAATAAAACAAGAGTCTCTGCATTTTGCCTTGGGGCAGAACCCCAAAGTGTCTTCAGTGCTTGATCTTGTCTTTATTTAATCACTGGTGATGAGCAACTTGTGATTGATTCACTCTTAGCCCATTTAGTTGTTCTGCTGAGTAAGCTATAATGAAACACCAGTGTGGACGATGTGTCATGACTGTGTTATCTCATAGAGGGCCAATGTAGATATGACATTAGGGAAAATAATCAGGCACAAAAAGATATTGATCAATCTCACAAAAATTGAAGTTAACAAAAAAATAAAACCATCTGCCACTTGAGCTACAGCATCACTTCTAGGCCCTGAGACAAGGGAAGGAAGGAGGGAAGTGAGAGAGGGAAAGAGGAAGGGAAGGAATGAGGAAGAAGGAAGAAATAAATTATTCAAAAGAAGAATGTTTAATTTTTGGTGAATGTGAGAATTATTCTTTCATAGCTGGGGCTCAAGAAAAATGGCTTTTACAAAAAGCAAATTCTTTAACTGTATACAAAATGATAAAGAGGATGTAACATTTTGTAAATTAATTTAATAATTCAGTAATATTAAGGAAGTCAGGTGTGGCTGGTGCGCTATTGGCCACAGGGTGGTTGGTGGGGTCTGCCGTCTGGTATTTATGTTTGGGGAAGGAAATGACAACATACATCACTTGCCACCCAACAGATGGGTGTGTCTGGTTTCCTGGAAGCAGGGGTGAGCATTTGGCTGATATGTTACTCAATCTGTTAGTCTAGTGCCTGGGACTGGAATTTCCTGTAGACCTGCCTCCTGCTTAGGTCCTATTTAGGCTTGACCAGCAGTGGCACCAGATACAATGCCACATGTTTCTGTGATCATGTCCTGTGTCCTTTCCCCTGGCTTGTCTCTGGTCATCCTAGTGTCCCAATTCAACACTCTCTTGGTGCTGATTGGTTTCTTGGTGTTGGTTTTATTCTTTTTTTTTCCTTTCTGTCCTATTTCCAAGCTGTCTAAGTGTATTTGTGGACTTCAAGTCTTTGTTACTACAGGCTGCTTGCAGACTGCTAGCTGTGTAATAAACACTGTAGTATTCCATTTTCCAAAATGTGGCTTCCAACAAATATACTGTCTTCTTTTACAGAAACACAAAGGTGGACCTAACATTAGAATTTCTAGAGCCAAGATAGATGCCACAGTATAGTGATGTAATTAAAGATATCTTGGAGGCATTTACAAAATATGTCTGTTACATCAGAAAGTGCTTAATTAGTAAACCAAGACCAAGACTCCAGATCCTATATAAGCCAGTCATTCTAGATATGTCCAGAGCTGTTTGGTTACATGAAGAGCTCTACTTTCACACTTTCTTTTTTTTTAATTTTAATTTATAATTTTATATTGTGAAAATACTCTAGAGAGGAGTTACAATTCCATGGGCGATATAATGAGTACATTTCTTATCAAGCATTGTAGCCTCTTCCTTTGTTTCCCCTTCCCATACCTTCCCTTCATCCCCCCCAGCTCCCCACCTAATCATCCCCACTTACCCACCCTGTCCCCCCCCACCAAAGTTGTAAATTTCATTTTTCGACATAACGACTTGTACATCTCATTGTTGCAATTGGTCCACCTGTATCCCTATTTACTTTCACACTTTCATGAAGGAATGCTTTTGTGCCAATATGAGGTGTTGAACTCAGGAACTGAGTTGAAGCCAAGCTGGCTTCAAAGGAGATTCTTTCATCTTGGCCTCCATAAAAGCTAGGAATCAAAGCATGAGCTCTGTGGGCTGTTCTGAACAAATCTCTCTCTGGTAACAGGAGGTTTCCTTCAGTGCTTTACCTCATACTTCCTGTGCCTTCAACAATTTCAGTATTTATTTTAATTGTTCAAAGAGAATCCTTAAATCCAGCTTATGATTCCATGTACAAGAAAAGGACAGTGGACTTCACATTGCAAGATTTAGCTAGTTGCTAGCTTAACCTCTTCCATCATACTGTTCACCCTTTTGCTTTTTTTGGGGGGGGGGAGATACGGTTGTGTGGCCTGAACTCTGGGCCTGGGTGCTGTCCCTCAGCTCTTCAGCTCAAGGTTAGCACTCTACCATTTGAGCCACAGCACCACTTCCAGCTTTTTTTTTCTTTTTGCTTATGTGGTGCTGGGGATTCGACAGGGCCTCATGCATGCAAGGCAAGCACTGTACCACTGAGCCACTTTCCCAGCCCAACACTTCTGCTTATCTACAGAGGAATAGTGAAAAAAATTGGGGGATTGGGAGGCACCTGTGCCCTTGCTCTTCCTACTTGTACCCCCCACCCCACACACCATCCATTTGGAAATAGCTCATTCTCCCATGTTTATAAAGTGGATGCTTTCTGAGAAGGGATGGTTCACAGACTGGAGTCCTACCTTGGCCTGTTTTATAGCTCAATTTATGAACCAACATACCACATTCATTTAAAGTATGCCTGATGATAACATTTCATTAATGTTTTCTATTATTTTGTTATTATCATGTGGCCAACTCTTTGCTTGAACTCACAATTTAAGGGACTTAATGCTCATTGAATTAGTAATGTACCCTATCCTTCTTTTAATTTAAGACCAGCAATTAAAAATGAGCAATTACACTCCCTCATGTGTGGAATCTTAGCAACTCAGGAAGCCGAAATTAGATACAATTTGTAGGGTATCCCATCGAAAAGCTTAATGAAAATGGTATCTTAGCCAATAAAAGTGTGGCTCTGGTTATATGTGACTATCTTGTTTGCTACTTGTGATATGTAATTATAAAATTAGTGTGTCGAAAGGCCAAGGCAGAGAAGCAAGACCCTAATGTGAAAAATCAGTGATACAAAAGGGCATCTGGTATAGAAGGTAAAGGAAGCCTCACAAATTTTTGCCCCTGAATTCACCTTGAGGACCAATAATAGGATCTGTGCAAACAATACATTCTTCCAAATATTTAGTGGAACCATTTGAATGTAGTTTACAGAATGATAGGTAAACAGTCCTTTACCAAGTAATTGCAAAAGGAACTTTGCATATGTCTATATGATGTTATGAATTTTATATCCTGTTATGTGGACACCATGAGTCCTGCTTGGATCAAGAAATTAAGATCTCCTGATCTAACAGGGCACTGATGCTTCACATGTGAATTATTAGTTGCTCAATAGGATGAGCTTTAAGGATCACAATTGAAAGGCAAACTAGGTAGGAATTGCTGTGAGAGTGTTCTGGCCAATTATCACCAAATTTCCCACAAGTAGTGCTGTGAATAAAATTGATAGATTGTCAACACATTTGTTCCTTTATTACCAAAGCTCAGGGACAGTACCCGGGTCCTGAGTAGAAGGCACTCCAAGGCTAGGGAAGATATTTTATAAAATGGGTTCTTGGGCCCTCATGCAGAAAAGTTACCATTCCTGAGAAAGCCTAAAGTCCTCCATATTGTATAGTCATTGACCTCAATTGAAGTTGATATTGAAATGTCTGATAGATTGTCATGAATAGTTTGGTATCTTTTTTCATGTGAACCCTCATGCGCATACCTTTATGTTTCTGACTAGTTCATAGGTCCTTGCAGAGGTTCAAGTTACTATGTAGGACAATGTGGTCCACGTGTGTAAAGTGCAGAATGAGACCTTCAAAGAGAGATCTCAACAGAAAATATGGCCAAATATTTCAGTATCCTTGAAACAGTATCATAAGAAAAGCCATTTGAAGAAAAGTAAAATTAAGAGAAAAATGGAGGAAAGAGAAGCAGAGAGAATGAAAGAGAAAAAGAGACAGAGAGAGAAGTAGACAATGAGAGAAGAAAGAGAGAAATAAAACTAGTGAAGCCACATGGTGGTGGCTCATGCCTGCAATCCTAGCTAGTCAGGAGGCTGAGATCTGAGCATAGAAGTTCAAAGCCAGCCCAGGCAGGACCATCTGTGAGACTCTTATCTCCAATTAACCACTAGAAAATTGGATGTGGTGATGTGGCACCAGTGGTAGAGTACTAGCCTTGAGCTGCAGAGTTTAAGTATAGCGCCTAGGCCCAGAGTTCCAGAACTATGACTGAAAAGAAAAAAAAAAAAAGAAAGAAGGGATGGTAAATGGAAACAAAGGAGGAGGCAACAATGTGTGATAAGAAATGTACTCACTATCTTGACCATGTAATTGTAACCTCCCTTTATGGTATTTTCACAATAAATAAATGTAATGCAAAAGAAAGAAAGCTAATAAAGATGAAAAATAGAATGAATTGGGAAAATAGGTAAGAGAACTCCTATGAGAGCACCATAGAGAAAAACAGAGATTTCTATAAATACCATCAAGCTCAGCCTAAGTTTCAAGTAAAACAAAGAGCACAAAGCAGTCCAAGAGTATTTACAGAGATTAATTGAAGTACTTAAAGCTCACTCAGTCCTGTAGAATATTTGAAGTTATGTTTGACCACACTATTTCAGCAAATCCAGTAAAATTTCATTAGGATAGTTTAATATTACATATGAGGATGTGATGTCTGAGCAGTTGCTAGCCATCCTTCACCTTCAATGAGAAGTCATCTCCTGGGTGTCACTGAATCACATAACTAGTGGGACAACTTTCTCTCACACTAGAAAATGTAGAAACAAACAAGCGTATCTTCACTTAACTTGGAATGTCAGATTTTATAATCTTCTAAATCTCCAAGCCATCTTTAGTTTTTTTTTTTTTTTTTTGTCCATCGTGGGGCTTGAACTCTGGGCTTGGGTGCTGTCCCTGTGCTCTTCAGCTCAAGGTGAGTGCTCTACAGCTTGACCCACAGTGCCACTTCCCTTTTTCTAGTGGTTTATTGGATAAAAGAATCTCACAGACTTTCCTGCTCGGGTTGGCTCTGAACCCTGATCCTCAGCTCTCACCTCCTGAGTAGCTTGGATTACAGGTGTGAGCCACCCGCGCCTGGCTACATCTTTAGCATTTTTAGAAACATGTTCCTGAAGCTGAATCTTTTTTTTCTCTTCATCCATCTTGGACATCCTTAGGTTCATAATGGAATGTCAAACAAAGTGAAAAATAAAAGAATCTCACTAGAGATCCTTTCATGCTTTCTTGCTGTTGACAATGTATAACGATTCTGGAACCATGGCTAGGAGTGAAGGCAAATAAGGGAGTCAGAAAAGAACCTGTGTGATTTTACCCTAGATGTTCCTGTTCAAAACATGATATGTGGCCTGGAAGAGCCTTCCTATGGGAGAAGAATCATTCCTGTCTTAAGAAGAGCATTATATTGTCCACTAAAGACATATGCATGGGGGCTGGGAAGATGGCTCAGTGGTAGAGCACTTGCCTTGCATGCCTGAAGCCCTGGGTTCGATTCCTCAGCACCACATAAGCAAAAAGAAAAAAGCTGCAAGTGGCACTGTGGCTCAAGTAGTAGAGCGCTAGGCTTCAGTTGAAGAGCTAAGGTACAGGGCCCAGGCCCAGAGTTCAGGCCCCAAGACCAGACCCTCCCCCCAAAAAAAGAACAGAAAAAAAAACTAAAGCTCCTACAAAAGATTGTTGAAAAATTGAACCCAAAAAAGGAAAACATGCCACCTGTTCACTAAAAGTAATTATCACTGAAATACACCTAGGGATATATAAACTATTTTTCTATTAATGTAAAGATATCTTAGGACTCCATTGATTATTTGTTCTCTAACTCATTTATTTACATATTCAAACACATGTATGTTATGAACAGTATTTTCACACAAAGTTATAGAGATAAAATATATACAACACATATTTTTGTTTTATAATATTTCAGTAATGGTTGTCATATGGCACATTACCCTTTATGCAAATAATTAGCATACCTTGGTACAATGACTTGCAATTTGAGTTTGAACCTGCTTTGGCCAAAGGTACATCAGCACTGATGATATAAACACAGATTGAGAAGTCCCTCACTTTCCTAAGTAGTCATATTAAGAATCATGTCCATTCTGCTGGAGATACAGGGCCTAATAAAGATGCAACATAAAATGCTGGTCAGAGGAGTGACAAAATCCCAGTCAACCATCCTGAGCCAAGGCACCAGTAGATTGAAGTCTTATGTGTTACTAAACAATCTTAACAGAAAATACACCCCAAAATGTACATCCATCAAAATTAAAACCAACAAATTATATCCCGATGTGCTTTTGATTGTACTTATTGGTTGATTACACAGGATATTCTGTTATCGAGTAGTGATGTAGTTTCTACAATTACATAGAATGGTAATTGTTAATATAAAATACATGACCTTTACAGTGACATATACAGAAAGTGAAAATCTATTCTGTATACATCATTGAGGTTGTTTTTGCTGAGAAAGACACTATGAATCCTTTAAAAGCAATACTTGCACATTACTACTGGGTTTTTCTGTCACAAGAATGTTTTCTCACTTTGAAAGACTTAAGAATTTATTATAGACTAAGTGTTCACATTCACAATACTTGAGATCAGGAGTGTTACAGATTTCAAGGTGGGGGCATTTTCTGTGTGTTTTGGGATTTGGAATGTCCTCATACACATTAGTGACTGAACATTGTGCCTTAAAACTTTCAAGTTTTCTATTTCATATTATTTCATTAGCATATAATCTGAATTTTAAAAAGAGCATTGTAACTGGGCTATCATGTGTAATAGCTGTAATCTTACTTACTCAGAAGGCTGAGATCTGAGGAAAGTTAGTATTATCCTCACCTTTACTTCTCAGCTCCACCAAGACCTGAGCTCTTCCCAGACCTAGAATTCCCTCAGTACAGCTGGCCACTCCCTCTCTCATCTCAGACTCACCTGAGCACGTATTTAATTCACATCCTGCCCCCCAGATCCTGTTGCAACCAGAAGAGGGACAAATGCTTGTGCTCCCTGTCCTGGGAAATATGGTCCTTCTAATAAACCTTATAATAATTTTTCTCCCGTGCCTGCTTGTGGTTCCCTGGGATGGACATGAAGGAATGATACAAGGATCACAGATTGAAGCCATGGCATATGAAAGTCTGAGAGACTTATCTCCAATACACTACCAAAGTAGTGGGAAGTGCAAATGTGGCTTAAGTGGTAGAACATTAGCATGGAACCAAATAATTTCAAGGTCATTTTCAGACCCTGATTTCAAGAATCAGGACAGGCACACACATATCAAGTGCATTGTATTGTATTCAAATTATGTTTTAACAATTGTTTTTGGTGTACATGTATAGGAAACCTCTCTGATATTTATTTTGTCGGTGTGGGGCCTGAACTCTGAGCCTGGGCACTGTCCCTCTGACCTTCAGCTGAAAGCTAGCACTCTACTACTTGAGCCACAGTACAGTGCTGGCTTTTTCTGCTTATGTGGTTCTGAGGAATAAAACCCAGGACTTCATTCATGCAAGGCAAGCAGTCTACGACTGAACCACCTGCCCAGCTAGTGTCTCTCATTTTAAGTGATGTAATATAGACTAATTAAATTAGTGGAGAAATTGTAATTTGTCAAGAACAGACACGTTAATTGGAGTATATTTGTGCCAGCAGCATTTTGAAAGTTTCAAAAGCCCTAGAAAGTGCAGAGGATGAAAAGAGGATCAATATGTTTATATAAGACATTTTCAAGGAATGTTTACCATTCATTGACTTCAATTCAAAAAACCAAGTTCATAAAGTCATATGTGTGCATACCAGAATCTCTAGGTTCAGAAGTATAAACGCACAACTCCTGACTCTCCTTGTCTCAAAAATCAGAGTTTTGTGAGCCACTTTCTGGCACCTGGAGGAACAAGTGCTAATGGCAGCACAAACCTATGAGCTCATAAAATATCATCCACCCCAGACTGGGGAAAGATGGGAACGGCAGACTCTGGCTAGGAGCCTCAGATCGCTTCCAGTTAAAGCTCCCAAGATCCCCTGAAAAAGAGAAGCTGGGCTTCTACCTCTTGGCTCTGCCTATGGAGTGCAAAGCTCTACTTCAGAGCACTTACAGCAGCAAGGGAAAAGCAAAGTAACCCGGATTTGCAAACTAAAAACACCAACAGTGGGCAAGGAGGGACTGGTGCCTCTTCCCCCCACCCCTGCCAACCTGATTTCCCCCGACCCCCGACCGCTCCCTCCCTCTCTCCCCCCCACACTTTCAAAGGATCTATACCCCCATAGAAACTACAATTCCCAGAATGCATGCACAATTCACCTAGAGGAAGTGGTCTTGTTACAGGGTTTTGATTGGCACAAGGCACTTGGTCCTAAGTGTGCAAGGATGCATGGGGACCTTTCTCTTCCAGCTGCGGAATCTTAGGTGAGTTTCTTCTTGAAAATTCAGTTTACCAACATAAATATTGTGAGACCAATTAAAAACACAAATGTATTAGGAGCACTGCATAATTTGGCTTTTTAATTCTTAGTTCTTTTAATATAATTGAGGTTATGAAACTACGTAGTTTTTGTTTTTGTTTTTGTTCAAAAAGTACGTTCTGCTGAATGTAAATTATGTCTCTGTTTTTCCTTAAAGTTTTGAATATCTCCCCTCTCATTTTACAACAGTATTTGCAGCTGGGTGCCAATGGCTCATGCCTGTAATCTTAGGTCTCAGGAACCTGAGATATGAGGATCCCAGTTCAAAGCCAGCCTGGAAAGTTCATAAGTCCTATCTCCAGCTAACTACCAAAAAAAAAAAAAAATGGAAGTGGCCTTCTGGCTCAAGTGGTAGAGAGCTCACTTTGAGCTAAAAATGCAGGGACAGCGCTCAGGCTGGGTTCAAGCCACAAGATCGACCAAAAAAAAAAAAGGTACTTGCGGACACTAAACTGATTGATTCTGGCACCATCATCCCCTGCTCTAATCTATATACTGGAATAAAATAACAGAATTTAAAGACAGATATACTTTATAATCTTTGAATTAAATTGATTTGTCAAATTCTACTCATTACTTTCCAAGAAACTCCCAAATTCCATCTATGAAATTTTAAGGAGTTTTTGGTTATTTGTGTCTGAAATTTGTCTTTCCTTATAAAGTTTTTCCCCCCTTTTGTTGTTGGTCCTGTGGCTTGAACTCAGAGCTTGGGCACTGTCTGTGAGCATTTGCTGTGCTGTACTTGCCTATCTTTTATTAATTGCTTCAGGGGACTAGTGAAAACTTTCCTCCCAAGGCTTTCTTAGAAAATGGTACTCCTCCTCCAAGACTCTTCAAAAAAAATGGTTGTGTAAGTAGATCAGGATGAATGTGGGAGGAGGTAGAGTTCAGGGCAGGTCCATGATCATGTGAAGCTTTATTACTTGCTCGAAACCAGTCTGTTTTTACTTTTCTGTTTTGCATATCCTATTTTGTTTTGATTTTCTACCTCTTCTCGAAACCTAGAAGCTCCTGTCAGCAACTCTAGGCCACATATCTAGGGGTCTTCAGACTTGTCTTCCCAGACTGTATCCATTACACTATGGAATAAATCTTTTGCCTCCCTTCCTCATATCAAACATTCTAAGCTTGTCTCTTAAGGGTTTGTTGTGATTGTTGATGATCCTTTCCCCACATCATGATTTGGAAGGATTGTGTAGGACATTTTCATGCTTGATATTCATTCCTCCAGTGTAAGGGTTTTCCATCCCTCTTTTAGTGGACCTGAGCTTTTCCTCATGAAAATGGAGATCGTGAGGCACTTTTGGTTGTATAGACGGCAACATTGGAGCACCTATAAAATATGAAGGAAAAATAATTCTTTCTTTCTGTAAAAGTTAAAAGTAAGTTCCTGAGAAGCAAGGACATAAGGATCAGGTAAAAATGGGTGCTTCCTGGACTAGCTGTGTCCCATAGTTGTCATTGTTCTTGGTTACATTTTTCAAACATTTATTTCTAAGCATTATGTTTATTATAGTAGTTTAAATAGAATTTACTTTGTACATTATTTTTGAATTGTTCATTGCTCACAGATGTAAGTCTCATTATTATACAAATATTATATCCTCTTACTTTATTGATCACAGTTATTGACAATTGCTGATCCCGAGGTAGAAGGTACAAGTATGGTAACGTATTCAGGGATAAATTATGGTTCTGACTTCCTCTGGAGGAAAAGGTGAACCAATGGAAAAAGATGGAGCTTATGCATAACACTTGTAGAATTCCTTAGGCAGGAGATGTGGTGCATCCCTCTTGGGTTCCACTATGCCCAGTGATTCCCATGGTTGTGATGATCATAGCCCTGGATGGCCTGTGAATTTCACACCTTGTGGTAGGAGTCTCCCAGTATGTAAAGCAGGAATGGTCTCAGAGGAGTGATGTGATCAGTGGTAGCTTGCTGGCTGCGATGTTTTTCAGTTTGTGTGGACAAGCTCACCCTGACATCTTGAGCCTGGCTGCTGCCATGAGGCCTATTTGAACCAATGCCTCTCACCATCCCATACCTCTGTTTCAGAGACCTGTCCTGTTTCATGGTTTTGTATCATTTACTGTGCAAGCTTGTGTTATGTATCCATCTATGCTAGTATTTGGGCTGGGTATGGTTTTCAAAGGTGGGGTGGTTTTTCCTGCCTCTTGCAGGAACAATTGTGTTCTCACTAACTGCATGAGTAATCCTAGCTTACTATGCAATCCCCTTAACTTACATTGCATGTTCAGTTGATAGAACAATGGTATAATAAGTTTGGGTCTCTGTTTGCTAATGAGGTTGAGAGGACTCTTAGCCAGTGCTGCAGATTTTGGGGAATATGGGTTGCCCTCATTATTGCTACCGTGACACTCCTTGCTACTTCCCTCTCCACACTTTACTCCAGTCTGGGGTTTGATAATTTGCTTGAGGTTCAGGAGTTTGTGCTGTCATTAGCCTCTGGGCCTTCAGATGCAAGAACCTGGTCCCAAATATCTGAGAGCAAGCTGGGTGATTGTCCAGACCAGGACAGCCCAAGAGCCCTGCATTTGTACTCCAAAACCAAGGGATTCTTCTATTAACCCATGTGACTTTATTTGCTTTGCCCAGGTATAAGAGGAGTACAGGAAAAATTCTATTGAAATTGTGACAAATATGTCTGACTTGAGTCCTCTTACATTGCACTTGTATTTGGGGCTTCTGTGTTGTTTCTCCTAGGGATAAGTTAATCTGTTTGGCTTGAGTTTTTAATCTCTTGGCTTGAGTTCACAAGCATTTGTACATGACTCTGTTTCTAGAGACAGTTGTACATGGGATATTGGAGTAGTGAGTGTTGGTCCTGTATTTTTAGGAATGAAGCCTAGCAATGTTTGAAGCAGAGCACCCTATGAATAGGAATCTCCATCCTAAATGGACAGACCTTGTCAATTCTGAGAAGCCCTAAAGGCAAGAAGCAGAGAAGCACAGTAAGAGAAAGATGTTACTAGATTCCCTTGCCTTATTCAAAAATTTTTGCTACTTCCCTGAGCACCAGATTCACGTGGTACTCTTTCCTACACCACTCTCAATCACTTTGTGTTGTTGCAAGATTTAAACTAATTTCCAGGAATTGTGATGCGCTGGATTGAGGAATAAGCCAGTGCATAGTTACCAGAGGGTACCTGAGGCTGTGGTTTGGGATGGTGGGGTAATTGTTATGACTGAAAGTATATATTCATGCAGTAAAGTAATCCCTAATCTTCTTCTTGATAATTTATTCAGCCTGTTACCACTATGATTTTTAGTATGTCATCATGCAAACTCATGTTAAATGTCCCATCTAAGGATTTGCTAATGCTAGCTCTTATCAGTTGGTTTTGCCTGGTAGTACAGAAAGTGTTGGTCAGGGACATTTGGCCTTAAAAGAAAAATCACAGAAGAAAACTTGAGGTAATATGTCTTACTCAAGGTTGTATGCTTTGTAGGTGTTGCTTATCTTCAGGTGTGTCACTCCTATATGCAGTATTTCATGTTGTATCTTTAGGATGGCCAAGGTTCTTCCCATGACTGTTTAGGGAAATGAACATTAGGGACTTCTCAAACCTGGGTTTACCTCATCTTTACTCATGTCCCTTTGGCCAAAGCATGTTAAATGGTAATTGCAAGAGATTGCATAGGTGTGCAATGGGTACAGTGAAATGTGCCATTTGACAACCGTTGTTGAAATATTATAACACAAGAAACCTATTCTGTATACAATTTTTCTCTAACTTTGAGTGAAAACTACTGAGTTACATCATACATGCTTTCCCTGGTGTTTAAATATGTAAATGATTGATGTAGAACACAAATTCCAATGGATTCCTAGGATAACTTTGCATTAAAAAAAGCAGTTTCTACATCCTGAAGTATATTCAGTAATAAATACTTTTAGTGGAAATGTGATATGTTTTTGCTTTCAAGTATTCAATAATATTTGTGGGAACATTCATTTTTTCAAATTTAATGTGTACATAAACATAGAAATTAGTTGGTTTAATAATATCTATCTGTCAGGAAATGGACTGGATTTGTGTTTCTTGTAGACTTTAATGCTTTGTCTGAGATATGAAAGATTCTTTTAAGACAGCTTTATGGTTTTGCAGCCCATGTATTATGTTTGCAAGAGAAAATTCTGGACGCAAAATCTCACGCATTCATTTCTGAATATGTCATTTGCCTTATATCCCAGCCATGCTTCCAGAGTCTTCTGTTCATTGTCAGCAGCAAGACAGAATGAATGGATCTCTGGTGAGTTTTTTTTTTTTTATTTCTCATTTGTTTTCCATTCCATTATATGAACCTAAAGATGTCCAAGAATTAAAAATACTACAAACCACACAGATTTAGCCTCAAGAACATATTCATAAATCAGATAAAGACAGCTTGTAGATTAGGAGATAAAGATTACTTGTAGGTTTAGCAGATTAAATGGTTATATTCTTTCTAAGTTGAATTCAGATTGGCTTCAGAATGTCTAGTTTCATCTTGTCATAACATGTAGTCATACCTGTTATGTGATGTAGTGACACCGAGCAGGATACATCTCATGGAAGGTGAAGGGTAGATTGCAACCAGATCACATCCTCATGAGTAACATTAAACTATCTCAATGAAATTTGGTGGAATTGCTGAAATAGTGTGGTCATACGCAACTTCGTGTGTTCTTAAGGAATGATTAACCTATATGTACTTAAATTACTCTCCATATATACTTCTTGGACTACTTCATGGCCTTGGTCTTACTTGAAGCTGAGGCTATATTTGTTGCTAAACTTTATGGTCTTTTTTAAAAATCTTGTTTGTTTTCTAATGTATCCTCACAAGATTCCTTTCCTCTATAATCTCTCTTTACTTTTGGTTTTCTACTCACTTGTGTTGGTTATTTTTCTGTTTCTCTCTCTTTGTATCTATCTTTGAATCATTTTTTCTTACTTTTCTCATTCCCTCTTTCCTCCATATGTCTCTCAGTTTTTTCTTTTCTTCAATGATCTATCTGGGAACCAGTTTTTCTTAGTGATTATTTTTAGTTTGCTGACATGGCTCTTAGGATTGACATTTTTCTTACCCACTGTATAGGAAAATTGTTGCCTAGAGAGTTCTACAGGGATCCAGAAACAAAGAAAATTAGAGAAACACGAAAACATAAACAGATAGACTTAGGGGAAACCAGGGTTCTGAAGCCTCTCTGGCACTTGGTCTCTGGTTGCCAGTAAAAAAGCATAGTTCCTTGAGTTCACACAGGGAAGATTCCCATTGATAACATGCAAAATCAAAGTATCTATATTAATTTTACAATCTGAGCCACAACAGGTTGTGAGGCAAACATGTTTCCTTATTCTCCTGAGACACAAGCCTGGCGCCCAGAGAAAATGCAGACATGAAGTTCACATTACCTAGCCTTCAAGGTGAACAGCAGCTCAGTTTCAGATGCTATCTTTCCAACAGTAAGGAAAAGGCCTGCACTCCAGTCTCTTAACCCTCTCCAGAATTCTCTTTTAAGCCTTCTGCAGCCAGCTCTCAGTGCTCTCAATGCTGTCAGGCTGGAATTCCAACCTCTCAAACCTTTTCTCCTTCAGCTCAACTTCAGAGTTCCATACAGAAAAGTACATCCTTCCTCCAATTGATAAACGACAAGAAAATTTGATTTCACCTGATTCTGTTATCTTTGCTCTAACTTCATTTGTCCTGGTACTCAGTTTTTTTTTTTCCATACCAGTACTTTTAAATATTTTCATTCACTGCCAGTATAAGATAGGTAGTTTTAATTTAAAAAAATTAATACAGTGATGAGGATTTCTCTATTAGAAATATCATTTGTTGCAAAATCTCACAGAAGTTTGCTCAGGAATTGATTTTGATCTCTGAGGAATTTCACTATTAACTAATAAAAGTGGAAATATATCTTTAGAGATATACTGGAGAAATGACTCAGGAATATTTAACACATTTGAGCATTTGGTCCTATTTATCATTTTTGTCATTTTGAGTGTTCCTTGAGTCTCTATGAATTTGCCTCCACCTTCCATGAAGGCCTATTAAAATGAAAATCTTCTCAAGGAACATTTTATTCCCCTCCCACCTATATTTTGTATTGTAGAATGTAGAGAAAGTTCACAAAACTTCATGGTAGCAGTTCTTATTTACATAGGAAGAAAATATCAGGTTGTCTATGACCACATTTCAATATTTAGTATTTAAACCAAACATGGTTAACCTAGGATATTTTTATGTGGGAACTAAATCAAATCTTATAAGGGCCCAATAAATCATTAGCTACATTCTGGAGTACTGTTACTGTTTTTTGAGCATTCATGTGGACACTGCTTTTCTTTGATCTAGTAATGTTCTATGTTCTGTATACCATGTGATATCCTGAATGTGTTCTGCTTGCTTATGAGAGTACTTGCTAATAGAAGGTCTAAATAGAATTTATGGTGAAGCTGTAAATGTAAATGCAGAGAAAATATTTGTTTAATTCATTGATACCCTTATATGTACTAAAATTTTATCAAAAATAATAATATAATTTTTAGACACCACCTTAGACTTAATGTCATCATGCCACATTATTATCTCCTTAGAATTTTTATCTTGTCTCTATTGCTAGCAGCAGAAATGTGTTTGCATTCATTAGGGAATCTGTAACTTTTATTGGACTTGGGGCTTGAATACTGGGCCTGGTTATTGTCCCTCAGCTCTTCAGGTAAAGGTGAGTGCTCTACTACCACTTGAGTCACAGTGCTACTTTCAGTTTTCTGGTGGTTTACTGGAGATAAGTGTCTCATGGACTTTCCTGCCTGGGCTGGCCTTGAACCTTGATCCTCAGACCTCAGCCTCCTCAATAGCTAGGATTACAGGCATAAGCTACCATTGCCCTGCAAATCTGTGCATTTTAATGACCAGGTTTATGTATTGTCAAATATTTCTAATTTGCTATTTAATTTTCCCTGTGAAAAAATAACATAGCCAGCTGCAAACATTTTATGTAAGACAAAAGCATACCTGCAGCATAATGAAATTCCAGATTGGAATTCTCATGACCCAGGCCTAATTTCTTGATGGAAATGTGCCATTACAGAAGCTGATATCATTTGATGATGTGGCTGTGAACTTCACCTGGAAGGAGTGGCAGGATCTGGATCCTGGTCAGAGGACCCTTCATAGAGAAGTGATGCTGGAGACCTATAGCAACCTAATGTCCTTGGGTGAGCAAAGGTCACTTTTATTTGGAAGATCAAGTGCTTTTATTTTAGTAGACATTTGACTATGTTATTTAGGTATAAGATTCCTGTCCATTCCCAGGTAAAGAACTGCTAGTATAAAATCCAGGCAAATTCAGGTCTGGGAGCTTGATGTTGTTTGCCTTTCACACTACTGCTTGAGACACAACTCCATTTTGGATTTTGTTTTGGGGTATATTCTGTGTTTCTGTGCCCAGGTTGGTTTCAAGCCTGCCTCTTCTGATCTTACCTCCTAAATGTAGGGTTAGAAGTGTAAGCCTTTAGACAATTACATTTTGTTAAAAAAAAAAAAAAGATTCCAGTCCATAGGAAGTGTCATTTCATTCTAAGGGAAACTTCAACTCATTATATGTAACTCAAGAGCTAATTTTATTCTCATTCATTAAGAAGGCAAATTAGTAGTTGGACAAAAGTTCTAAATTATGATCCACTAACAGGAAACTGACTTCCCAGACTTGGGGGTGATTATTATAGGTGGATCTACAGTCTAGATAGAATATACATTACTACTGTCAGTATTATCTGAAAATCAGTAGTTGAAAGTGTGAAAGTGTGTATTTGTAAGCCAAACCTGACATAGGTTGCATTGCTTCAAGCTTGGAATCCTAGATACTCTGTAGGCTGAAATCTGAAGATTTTGGTTTGAAGCAAGCAACTGTAGAAAAATGAATATGAGACTCTTATCTCCAATTAACCATTCAAAAACTAGAAATGTAGCCAAGTCACAAACTAGTAGAATGCTAGATTTGAGCAAAAGAGCTGAGTTCAAGCCACACATTGACAAAATAAACCCAAAGCTGCGGGAAAGTACACCGTGGAGATGTTAAGAATTGAGAAACCATGGGCTGGGAAGGTGGCTCAGTGGTAGAGCCCTTGCCTTGCATGCTTGTGGCCCTGTGCTCGATTCCTCAGCATGAAAAAAGCAGAAAAATAAGCCAGAATTGGCGTTGTGTCTCAAGTGGTAGAGTGCTAGCCTTGAGTTTAGGAGGTGTGATACAGCTCCCAGGCTCAGAGTTCAGGCCCCCACAACCGATCCCACCACCCAAAAATAAAACAATTGAGAAACCAGATTTAGAAGCAACCCAGTGAACAGGATGTCTGCAACATTACATTAATGATGACCCAGCAAGAGCAATAGTTCTCCACTATTTCTTATTCACAGGGCACTGTGTTCCTAAACCTATATTGATTGTGAAGCTGGAGCAAGGTGCAGAACCATGGATGAGAGAAGGCTCAGAAGAGAATTTCACAGGTGAGTTAAAGCATCTTGAATTGTGATGTTGGGTCCAGAGCCCAGTGGATCTGTTTATCTTGAGCTGTACAGAGCAATAGTATTCCTAGTGCCCTGAGTCATATGTCAGAGAACTAGGTGATCCTTTGTCTCAAGGAATTATCAATCCAGAATTCTCATGGAGACAAACTTAATTTGATGTTCCAGTGTACTTAATGTTAGCAATTCTTTTTGTCTGTAGAGAAGTCATTTATAGAGAGAAAAAGACAATAAGAAATATAGTAAGGAGATCTCATTTTATTTTAAACTTTTATTTTGCAGGTAGTAGGAAAATAGGATCAGGACAATTTCTTATCTGTGGTGCTGGGCATAGAGGGAGATTCAGAATGGAAGCATTAAGAGTATGGAGATGAATAATTGGAGTAAATATTTCCTTGAGAAAAATATAAAAATCTGAAGTACAGAAAAACATTATTTTCCATTGTAAAATGTCAGTGCTACTTTCTTAATTACTACATTGCAGAGAAATATATATATTCTGCACAAAGCAATGCTTTCATATTTGAAAATATTGTAACAGAATGTGAGGAAATATCTTTACATTAAGGAATTTATAGATCTCATTTATGCTTTTGTCTATTTTTCTATTATTCATTTTAGATGTCCCAGAAATGGAGGATGTGATTAGCACCTGCCAGGAAAGTCCCAAGTATCTCTCTGAAGTAGCAGTCATGAATAGTAACCAAGGGAAGGAAAAAGTGAGACTTATAAGAAGTTTTCATTTGAGCTCCATACAGAAGTCAGAACTGATTAAGAATAATGGGAACTCCTTAGGGATGAGGATAGAAAAGGTCACTGGCTGTCAGAGCATGGGTATTTTCAGTGAACCTGGTAAGATGTGTGCAGCATATAGTCCTCATGGGTCTTCTATAGTTGACGAATGTAAACAGTGTGAAAAGTCTTTCACTGAGAAGAAACACCCTGTTGTCCCTCAGAGGACACACACAGGAGAGAAACCTTATGAATGTAACATGTGTCAAAAATCTTTCACCCAGAAATCAAAGCTTACTGTCCACCAGAGAACACACACAAAAGAGAAACCTTTTGAATGTAACATTTGTGGGAAATCTTTCATATGCAAGGCATATCTTACTAGACACCAGAGATCACACACAAAAGAGAAACCTTATGAATGTAACATGTGTGGAAAGTCTTTCTCCTGGAAGGCATATCTTACTCTCCACCAGAGAACACACACAGGAGAGAAACCTTATGAATGTAACAAGTTTGGAAAGTCTTTCACCCAGAAATCGATGCTTACTCGCCACCAGAGAACACATAATATAGAGAAACCTTATGAATGTAACATGTGTGGAAAGTCTTTCACCTGGAAGACACACCTTACTGTCCACCAGAGAACACACACAAAAGAGAAACCTTTTGAATGTAACATTTGTGGAAAGTCTTTCTCCTGGAAGGCATATCTTAATCTGCACCAGAGAACACACACAGGAGAGAAACCTTATGAATGTAAGATGTGTGGAAAATCTTTCACCAAGAAATCATATCTTAATCTCCATCAGAGAACACATACTAGAGAGAAACCTTTTGAATGTAACATTTGTGGAAAGTCTTTCTCCTGGAAGGCATATCTTACTAGACACCAGAGAACACACACAGGAGAGAAACCTTATGAATGTAACATGTGTGGAAAGTCTTTCTTGTGGAAGGCATATCTTACTGTCCACCAGAGAACACACACAGGAGAGAAACCTTATGAATGTAACAAGTGTGGAAAGTCTTTCACCCAGAAATCGATGCTTACTCGCCACCAGAGAACACATAATATAGAGAAACCTTATGAATGTAACGCGTGTCGAAAGTCTTTCACTGAGAAATCAAAGCTTACTCATCACCAGAGAACACACACAAAAGAGAAACCTTTTGAATGTAACATTTGTGGAAAGTCTTTCTCCTGGAAGGAATATGTTACTAGACACCAGAGAACACACACAGGAGAGAAACCTTATGAATGTAAGATGTGTGGAAAATCTTTCACCAGGAAATCAAATCTTAATCTCCATCAGAGAACACATACTAGAGAGAAAACTTATTAATGTAACTTGTGTCGAAAGTCTTTCACCCATAAAGGAAACCTTACTATAAACCAGAAAACACACACATTAGAGAGACCTTATGAATGTAACATGTGTGGAAAGTCCTTCTCTTGGAAGTCAAGCATCAATGTCCATCAGATAATACACACAGGAAAGAAACCTTATGAATGTAACATGTGTGGAATGATTTTCACCTGGAAGTCAAACCTCACTGTCCATCAGAAAATACACAGGAAAGAAACCTTGTGAATGTCATATTTGCAGAAAGATTTTCAGCCAGAAGCTACAACCTACTATCCACCAGAGATCACACACAGGAGAGAAATTTTTATGAATGTGACCAATGTGGAAAATGTTTCATGTAGAACATACACCTTTCTGTCCATCAGAAAAAAACCCACCAGAGAGAAATGTTATGTATGTAGCACGCATGGAAATTCTTTCACCTGGAAGGCACAACTTAACATCCATCACAGACACAAGGAGAGAAACCTTATGAATGTGACCAATGTGGAAAGACAGCTTAACACACATAAGTTGATTCACACAAATGAAATAACAGGATTGTACCAAATGGGAAAGTTTTTGATCTGTCAGAAAACTGAAATCGCAATACAGTACCAATACAGGATAGAGACCTTATGATATAGCAGATGTGGAGTCCTCGAACTACAAGACACAGCTCAGGGTTCATCACAGAACATACAAAACACACACACACACACACACCCTCACACACAAAGAGGAGAAAAATCATATGAAGAAAAAATGGAAAGGTTTTCTAGAAAAAGTCATAACAGTGGTAAAGTCTTTCTTGGAGGGGTAACAATGCTCGATAGAAAATGTATTAATGACCTAACTCATATAATGGTATAACTAATCTATACAGTATCTTTACAATAAAATATATATTTAAAAAATATGATGGATTAATAAAGACTAGAATCTCTGCATTTTGTTTGTTTGTTTGTTTTTGGGTCCGGTCGTGGGTCCTGAACTCTGGGCCTGGGCGCTGTCCCTCAGCTCTTTAGCTCAAGGCTAGCGCTCTACCACTTGAGCCAGAGCACCACTTCCCGCTTTTTTTTTCTTTTTGCTTATGTGGTACTGAGGAATCGAACCCAGGGCCTCGAGCATGCAAGGCAAGCGCTCTACCACTGAGCCACCTTCGCAGCCCTGCATTTTGTCTTGGGGGAGAACCCCAAAGTATCTTCAGTGCTTGCACTTTTCTTTAATTAATCACTGGTGATGAAAAACTTGTGATTGATTCACTCTTAGCCCATTTAGTTGTTCTGCTGAGTGAGGTATAATAAAAGACCATGTGGACGATGTGTTGCACCTGTGTTATATCATAGAGGGCCAAAATAGATATGACATTAGGGGAAATAATCAAGCACACAAAGATATTGATCAATCTCTCACAAAAATTGAAATTAACAAAGAAATGAAACCATGTGCCACTTGAGCTACAGCATCACTTCTAGACCCTGAGAGGAAGGAAGGAAAGAGTAGGGAAGTGAGAGATGGAAAGAGGAATTGAAGGAATGAGGAAGAAGGAAGAAATAAACTATTCAAAAGATGAATGTTTAATTTTTGGTGAATGTGAGAATTATTGTTTCAGAGGTAGAGCTAAAGAAATATGGCTTTTACAAAAAGCAAATTTTTGAATGTTTACAAAACGATAAAGAGGATGTAACATTTTATAAATTGATTTAATAATACAGTAATATTAAGTAAGGAGGTCAGGTGTGGCTGGTGCCCTTTGGCCACATGGTAGATGGTGGGGTCTGGCATCTTGTTTTCATGCAGGGGGAAGGAAATGCCCCATCCATCACTTACCTCCCAACTGATGGGTGTGGCTGGATCCCTGCAAGCAGGCATGGGCATTTGGCTGATATGTTACTCAAACTGATAGTCCAGTGCCTGGACTGGGAATTTCCTGTAGACGTGCCTCCTGCTTAGGCCCTATTTAGGCTGGCCTGTCGCTACCGCCTCGACCAGCAAGGAAGACGCGACACCGGACTCTTCTCTCTGCAGTTTATTCAGGACCTTTGAGTAATCTTCTGACCCCCACCCCGGGGAGAATTCCCCACAGCCTTAAGTACCGCTGGGTAGCCAACCCTGATACGCCACGTGGGAACCACCAATAGGTTCAGGTGCGCGGAAGCAAGCCAGATTCTTTGCCTTAGCCATATAAGGAGTTGTTTACCACAGAAAGCACTCGCCATCGGGAAGGCGGAGGGCGGAAGCCAGCGCCATCTTCCAGGTGCGGCCTCTCACAGCTCTCTACAGTTCCCCCTTTTTTGTTTAAAGAACACAGATGAGAACAGAGGTCTGATCCCTGTTGTGCAATGCAAGGACTGCATACAAGCCGTCTCCCAGAGGGTACCTTCTCTAGGGATGACTCAGCCTGTCCATTGATTCATTTTTCACAAGGACGGGAAAAGGTGAATCGAACCCATGTGCAATCAAACATGCTCTCCTCGAGGGCAAAACTCACAGCCTCTCGACTGCAGTACTTTGGCTTTGCAATCTGTGTTCATTGTTTTAGGGTGGCAAGCCACGCTTGGGGGGACTGACCTGCTCCAATGACTGTAAAGGCTTGGATAATCATGGCTACACTGCAACGCTGAGAACCTCTAATTTGGCAAATGCACCACAGACATACCAAGGAGGTTAACACCAGGAGGCCTGTCAGGGCTCCCAAACCCGCCCATTCCTTAAGATGATTCATAGCAGCGGAGATCCATGAAGATAACCCCTTCGCCAATCCAGCATCCACTTGGGTCGAGTTCACCATGACGATGGCAACCCTGAGCTGTTCCATCAGGCTGTCGAACTCCCCAGTTCAATTACCTAAAAGATAACTAGACAACTGTTTAGACAAATTTGCAGCGATTTTTGAATAGGTTTTTTTTCCTGGACCTGAACTCTGGGTCTGGGCGCTGTCCCTCAGCTCTTCAGCTCAAGGCCAGCGCTCTACCACTTGAGTCACAGCGTCACTTCTGGCTTTTTTCATTTCTTTTTGCTTATGTGGTGCTGAGGAAACGAACCCAGGGCCTCATGCATGCAAGGCAAACGCTCTACCACTGAGCCACCTTCCCAGCCCCTTTCTTCTGGGTTAATTGCACCACAGCAGCAGCTAATCCAGCATTAGTTAGTGGTCCGCCCAGCTCTCTGCAAACTTTCATCCAGGCTTCTAGTCCTCTATTCTTATATGGGGTTATGGCGGCTCTGCATTCCTTAGTGCACTGCTCATAAACAAGCTGTTTAACTAATGGCATGGCTGCGTCTGGGTCACCAAAAATTCTGCCAGCAGCCTCGACCATATGAGCAACAAAGTCCGAAAACGGCTCTGTAGAGCCCTGCAGGATTTTGGTGAGATTGCTACTCACCTCGCCTTTATTTGGTAAGGCCTTCCATGCCTTTATGCCAATTTTATTGATTTGTTCATAAACTTGAACCAGGTAGCCTATCTGCTGATTGGCGAATCTCCCCTGTCCAAGCAGCACATCTCTGTCCCAAGCTGGGTTTCCCGCAGCCTGATTGGCTGCAGCCTCTTCACTAGCAAATTCAATCAAAAAGGCCTTCCAATCTAAATACTGACCTGGGCTCAAACAAGCTCGTGCAAGCCCACTCCAATCACCGGGTGTCATGCAGTGTCTGTTTAGGGCCTCCACCTGGGCTACAGTAAAGGAGGCCGTGATTCCGTATGTCCACACAGACTCCGCTAAAGATTTTATAAACTTAAAATCTAAGGGTTCATGATACCGCTGTCCCTGTGGATCCTGAAATATTGGACAGGCTAGATGTAACTCGGTTCTGACCGCTTTCCACATGCCTGGGCTGAAAGAACAGCCGGGGCTGCCACTTCCAGGGTCCTCCGCATAGAGCGGAGGGGCCGAAGGTGTGGGGCGGTGCATGGAGGGCGTGCATTCGTCTTTATCTGGGTCCTCTCTCTCCTTCCCTTTCCTCCTCTTTCTTATCTTTGTTTTTTCTATTTGTTCTATGAGTGATTGTAGTTCCTCTGAGTCTGTAGACTCAGAGGTCTCTAGTTCGGCAAAATCAGGGTATAACTCCCCCTGCTCTCCTCCTTTTCACTGTCTGCCCTTTCCGATCTTTCTTCCTGCAGCATTTCTAAGGCGGCCTGACCATTCTCTACCGCCTCACTGCAACGCTGGACCTTGAGACAGCCTCTTATCAGTTTCCATATTGGTCTCACTCCGCTCTTAAGCGTTCCTTGTTCAGAGGCAAAATCTAGGTCCCTCCCTAGTTTCTCCCAAGAGGTCACCTTGAGGCTTCCAGAGACAGCGAACCATGGGGCAACGATGTCACATTCATTCAAAAACCTCTCTAAAGTACTCTTTTTTATTTTTAACTTTTTTGAGTGCAGTAGCTCATTGAGAGCCAAAAAAATTGGGTGCGAAGAAGAAGCGCCCATGTTTTAAACATTTAAAGCTGGTAAACAAACTTTTACTTTCACTTTTGGCTACTCTACTGACTAGCCCCGGGTTCTCGCTCTCTCTGTCTACCGAGAAGAGCAAAAATCCCCCTGCTCTTGTCGCGGATTCCCCTTTTACCTGGGAACTTAATCCCCGCTCTTGTCGCGGATTCCCCTTTTACCTGGGGACTTACCCCCGCTTTTGTCGCGGATTCCCCTTTTACCTGGGGACTTACCCCCGCTTTTGTCGCGGATTCCCCTTTTACCTGGGAACTTACCGGTGCACCACCCTGACCGCAGAGAGTTCTGAGTCCTCGTTGGGGTTATGGCTGAGTTCCCCGTACGGGCCACCACGTGTCGCTACTGCCTCGACCAGCAAGGAAGACGCGACACCGGACTCTTCTCTCTGCAGTTTATTCAGGACCTTTGAGTAATCTTCTGACCCCAACCCCGGGGAGAATCCCCCACAGCCTTAAGTACCTGCTGGGTAGCCAACCCTGATACGCCACGTGGGAACCACCAATAGGTTCAGGTGCGCGGAAGCAAGCCAGATTCTTTGCCTTAGCCATATAAGGAGTTGTTTATCACAGAGAGCACTTGCCATCGGGAAGGCGGAGGGCGGAAGCCGGCTCCATCTTCCAGGTGCAGCCTCTCGCAGCTCTCTACACCTATATAAGTTGTTTCTGTTACATTTTATCGATCTACATTTTGGAGTGTATTTTCTGTTAATACTGTTCAGTAATACATAAGACTTCAGTCTTCTGTGGATTTGTCTTTAGAGGAGACTTTAAAGCTCTACATGATTCAGCAATGTTTCTTCTCCCATAAGAAGGCTTTATGCTTTTCCAGTCCACCTATCATGATCTGACCAGAAACTTCTAGGGTAAAATCACACAGGTTCTTTCTGACTCTCTCATTTGGCTTCTCTCCACACCATGGTTCCAGAATCTTTACTCATGGTCAATAGCAAGAGAGAAGAAAGGATCTCTGACGAGATTCTTTTCTCACTCTGTTTGACATTCCATTTTATGAACCTAACTGTGTCCAAGATTGAAAAACAGAAAAAAAAAAAAAAAGATTCGGCTTTAGGAACATGTTTCTAAAAAAGCTAAAGATGACTTGTAGATTTAGAAGATGATCAAATCTTGCCTTCTAGTTAAGTGCAGATTTGCTTTAGTTTGCTTCTCATTTTTTAATTTGACCACAATGTTGCCTCACTTTTTTGGGATTCAATGACACCTAGGAGGTAAGTTCTCATGGATGGTGAAGGTTGCCTAAAATCTTGTCAGACATCACATTCACATAAATAACATTAGACTATCCTAATGAAGTTTTAATGGATTTGCTGAAAAAGTGTGGTCAAACATAATTTTGACTGCTGTACAGGACTGAGTGTGTTATAAGTAGTTCAATAAATCGCTGTAAAGACTCTTGGACTTCTTTGTGGTATTTGTCTTTCTTGAAACTTAGTCCGTATATGATGGTATTTATAGAAATCTTTGTTTTTCCCTAAGTTATGTACAAGTGTAGAAGTACTGGACAATATTTTTATGTAATTCTATATTCAGTTCTTTTTAGGACTTTTTGTCCCATCTTTGATAGTTTTACATACCGGAGAGAAATGCACCAAGTTCACATTGTTGTCACATCTTTCCTAGATTTTGTTAGACTTTGGAAGGATTTTCGTTGTTTTGTTTAAAACTATGGCCACACTAACATGTATGAAATGGTTATTTTATTGTAATTTTGATTGGAATTTTTCTCATGAGTATTGATACTACTTTTATATGTTAATTTTCACAATAAAATTTTTTAAGAATGCAAAAACAAGAGAAACACAGAGTAAGTTCTCCAGTGGATGTAGGTAGCAGTTGCTGCAGGGAGGGAGAGCAGACATGGTAAAGGAGAGGAATATGGTTTGATAAAAGTCTATTTGTGTATGTGTGTCTATGTGTGTGTTTGTGTGTGGTGTTTATCAATGAAACTTGCTGACATGGGGTTTTTTGTTTTCATTTGTTCATTTCATCTTCTTTTTGTTGGTCTTGTTTGACATTCCTGGGGCTAGAACTCAGGGCTTGAAAACTGTTCCTGAATTTCATTATGATGAAGGCTACCACTCTACCATTTCAGCTACAACACCAGTGCTTCTAGAGGTATTTGGGGGCTGTTGTTGTTTATTAGGTACTGAGATATCAAAATTAGTGCTCCATGCATGCTAGGCAATCACTTTATCACTAACCCACATTGCCAGCCCCATCCACACTGTTTTAAGAAAGGAGACAGGGCTGCGAGTGTGGCTCAATGGTAGAGGGTTTGCCTTGCATACATGAGGCACTGGGTTCCACTCCTCAGCACCACATCAGCAGAAAATTCATAGTGACTTATCACCAATTAAATGCCAGAAAACTAGAAGTGACATTCTGGCTGGAAGTGGTAGCATGCCAGGTTTCAGTGAAAAGCATAGGGAATATACCAGGCCCTCCCTGAGTTTAAACCCCACAGCTAACAATTGAAAGAAAAAAGAAACAATCCCAAACAAACAAAAACCTAATTACTGGCTCATTGCCTTTGTTCTTCTTCTTTTCTTTGTAGTTGTAACTGTATACTTCCTGTCATTCCATTTTCTACTTTCTTCCTTTCACTTCAGGGGTTGAGCCTTCAGACTTTCACATGGAAAGTGGATACTACATACAAACCTATTCTTTCTTCTTTTAACACAAAAAGTCTGTTTATAGGACAGGGAAGGTAGCTAAGTGGTACAATGTTAGTATCGCAGGAATGAGGAGCTGGGTTTTATTCCTCAGGTTCTCATACACAGAAAAAGCCAGAAGTGGTGCTGTGGCTCAAGTAGTAGAGTTCTACCCTTGAGCAAATGCAGCTCAGGGACAGCACCTGACCCCTGGGTTCAAGCCTAAAGACCAGCAAAACAAAAAGTCTGCTCATTTAAATTAATCAATGCTTCCTCTGGAATTTAAATGACAAACTTACAAGTGACATAAGTTCACTTCCAATAGTATTGCCCTCCTTTCCAGAGAGTTCAGGGACCGCAAACAGAACTCTGCTGTCATTTATAAACTAGCTGTTGTACAACATTAAGCATTAAGGCATACATTTCTGTTATTATTTTGAACACAATGGGATTTGTAAGGGTTGGTAAAAATAAGTGAAGGAAACCCTTCCTTTTCACCTATTTGTTGTGATAATAATGGATCTATTTTGCTGTGCACTCAAGTCCCACACTTGTCATTGAATTTCTCTCTGAACTACTTTTCAATTTCTTTTCTTCTTAGGGCACACACATTCACACACACACCCTGAAGAATTTTTACTAGTTCATCTAACAATGTTTTACTACCAATTCTTCTAGTCCACAAGTAATTGTATCATCTACATAGGACAAGACTATTACATTAGGCCACTGACTGCTCTGACAGGTCCCTGTGTCAACAGTCAGCCCTGCAGGAAACACGTGTGCACCTTGGCCCATGCTGCAGGTGCCATGCTGTGCTGGTGGTGGACTGATGAGGAGCACATACCCTGCTCTGGGCTTCTCACTCCTGTCCCAAGGGGCTTGCCAGGTTTGCCTATTGCATGAAGACTTTGGCACTGCCCTCCTCTCCTCAGCTGGCTCCTTACCAAACTTTTCTTTCCTGTACCTTCCATTTTGAGTTCTGGCATAGACCATGAGCCGAACCAACTTCCACCACATCAGATGAAGTCTCCACATCAAACTTTTGGTAAAAAAAAAAAAACATTTAAGTTAGAATGTACATATACAGTTTTGGCTGGGTTTTTCTCAGATCCCATATACAAGTGAGGCAAAGATGGTTGGCTGTGGATGCTCCAGGTTGTCATCTACTCAAAGTACTGAGACGTCTATAACAGAGACTTCATACAAGGGTGTAAGTGATCCAGAAAAATGAAAGATAATTTTAAAAGAAGTTCTCAACTCATTTAGCAAACAAAAAAATGTACACTTAATATTAAGCTAATTATGGGAGGAAAAATGACCTAGAGCTGGACAAACATAAAGATATAAGTGCTCAAGGTAAAGCAAGGGGGCCTTGGGTGGTCCCTGAGGGTCTAGTGAAAATCCTATGATAGCCTTGTTCAGTACCCACTGTGCTCAGTATCCCAGCTTCTTTCCCTTCCAGTCACTCTGAGGTATATCATTCCAGGTTAACCTGAGGAAGAAACAAGGGTTCGCCTAACATCTTGTTCTCTCATTAGGGTTCATATAGCTAGGGAATTAGAGGTTCTTGGTTAAATATTTAGATCTCTGGAGAGCAGAATCTTTGGGTCCTCAATTTGAGTCATATTAACTGCCCCTGCTGATGACATCAGAATTTTCTCTAAAATAAATATGAGTTTATTTGTATACTTTACCCAGTAATATTCACTGAATGGCTATTGAAAATAATCTAATTTAGAACTGAAATATTCATACAAAGGCAGAACTCTTAAAAAGCCTAATTTTGAAAAGGGCGACAGGATGAACTGTGTGGTAGGACTCTTGACATTTTGAAAACTTGTGTAACTTAACCCACTCTTAGTGATTATGTCTAGGGTGAATATGTACTCATCATGGATGACCACTTCTCTTCTGAGGACATAGCTTTTAGAATGAGCTGAAACTAAATATCCTGTCATTTGCCCCTGGGAGTGGCCTTGAAATAAAGTGCAATCAGAAAGGGAAAAACAACAAAAATGCTTAAACAGGTCTGAACAGCTCAGACTGAAAAGAGGTTTTCTCCTACATCTATGTACACACAGCAAAAGACCACAGTCTTCTCGTTCAAATATATTATTATTCTGGGACCTTAAATCATCACTACTTGATTCCTTCTTTTCTTATGATACTGTTTCAAGTATACTGAAATATTTGGCCACATTTTATATGTTGGGTTCTTTCTTTGAAGGTCTCATTGTCCTGCATAGTAACTTGAACCTCTGCAAGGACCTATGAACTAGTCAGAAACATAAAGATATGTGCATGTGAATTCACATGACAAAAGATAGCCAACTATTCATAACACTCTATCATTACCCTGGCTAATAAGATATTTCAAAATCAACTTCAATTGAGCACAATGACTATACCCTATGGAGGACTGTAGGCTTATACAAGAATGGTAACTTTTCTGCACAAGGGCCCAAAATCCATTTTACAAAATATCTTCCCTGGCCTTGGAGTGCTTTCTACTCAGGGCCTCGGTAATGTCCCTGGGCTTTGGTAACAAAGGGACAAAATTGTTGACACTACTTGTAGGAAATATGATAATTGGCCATAACACTCTCACAGCAAATCCTACCTAGTTTGCCTTTCAATTGTGATCTTTAAACCTCTTACTCTTGGGCAACTAAGAATTCTGATGTGAAGCACCAGTACCCTGTTAGATCAGGAGATCTTAATTACTTGATCCAAGCAGGACTCATGGTGTCCACATAACAGGATGCAGGTCCTTTTGCAATCACTTGGTAAAGGACTGTTTACTTATCATTCTGTAATCCATATCCAAATTCTTCCACTAAATATTTGGAAGAATGTATTGTTTACACAGATCATATTATTGGTCCTCAGGTTGAATTCAGGGCAAAAATTTGTGAGACTTCCTTTACCTTCTATACCAGATGCCCTTTTGTATCACTGATTTTTCACCTTAGGGTCTTGCTTCTCTGCCTGGGCCTTTCGACACACTAATTTTATAATTACCTTTCACGGGTAGTAGAAAAAGATAGGCACATATGACCAGAGCCATGCTTTTATTGGCTAAGATACCATTTTCATGAAGATTTTGTATGGGATGGCCTACTAATACTATCTAATTTCAGCTTCCTGAGTAGCTAGGATTCCACACATGAGGCAGTTTAATTGCTCATTTTTAATTGCTGGTCTTAAATTAAAAGGAGGAAAAAGTATTTTACCCATTCAGTGAGTATTAAGTCCCTTAAATTCTGAGTTCAAACAAAGTGTTGGCCAAATGAAAATAACAAAAAAAAATACAAAACATTAATAAAATGTTATCATCAGGCATATTTTAAATAAATATGTTGGTTCATAATTTGAGCTATATCACAGGCCTAGGTAGGACTCCAGTCTGTGAAACATCCCTTCTCAGAAAGCATTGTTTGTAAACATGAGAGAATGAGTGATTTCCAAATGGATGGTGTGTGTGTGTGTGTGTGTGTGTGTGTGTGTGTGGTACAAGTAGGAAGGCCAAAGGCACACACAAGTGCCTCCCAATCCCCCTATTTTTGGGGGGGGTCCGGTCGTGGGGCCTGAACTCTGGGCCTGGGCGCTGTCCCTCAGCTCTTCAGCTCAAGGCTAGTGCTCTACCACTTGAGCCACAGCGCCACTTATGGCTTTTTGCTTTTTGCTTATGTGGTGCTGAGGAATCCAACCCAGGGTCTCAGGCATGCAAGGCAAGTGCTCTACCACTGAGCCACCTTCCCAGCCCAAAATTACATTAATTTTTTTTTTGGTCGGTCATGGGGCTTGAACTCTGGGCCTGGGTGCTGTCCCTCAGCTCTTCAGCTCAAGGCAAGCGCTCTACCACTTGAACTACAGTGCCACATCCCCTATTTTTTTTTTTACTAGGCCTCTGTAGATAAGTAGAAGTGTTGGGCTGGGAAGTTAGTTCACTGTTAGAGCACTTGCCTTGCATGCATGAGGTCCTGGGATCAATTCCCCAGCACCACAAAAATGAAAAGAAAAAAAAGCTGGAAGTGGCCCTGTGGCTCAAGTGGTAGAGTGCTAGCCTTGAGCTGAAGAGCTGAGGGACAGCACCCATGCCCAGAGTTCAGGCCACAAGACTGGACCTCCCCCTCCCCACACACACAAAAAAGCAGAAGGGTGAATAGTGTGAGGGAAGAGGTCAAGGGAGCAACTAGCTAAATCTTGCAATGTGAAGTCCACTGTCCTTATCTTATAAATAGAATCATAGACAGGATTTAAGGATTCTTTTTTTATTGTGAAAATACTGTAAAGAGGAGTTTTATTTTTGAACAATTGAAATAAATACTGAAATTTTTGAAGCCACAGGAAGCCTGAGCTGAAGCACTGAAGGAAACCTCCTGCTCCCAGAGGTAGATTTCTTCAGAACAGCCCACAGAGATCATGCTTTGGTTCCTAGCTTTTATAGAGGCCAAGATGAGAGAATCTCATCTTGAAGCCAGCTCCACCTGGCTTCAACTCAGTTCCTGAGTTCAACACCTGATATTGGAACAAAAACATTCCTTCATGAAAGTGTGAAAGTAGAGCTCTTCATGTAACCAAACTGCTCTGGACATATCTAGAATGATTGTCTTATATAGGATCTGGAGTCTTGGTCTTGGTTTACTAATTAAGCACTTTCTGATGTAACAGACATTTTTTCTAAATGCCTCCAAGATATCTTTAATTACATAACTATACAATGGCATCTATCTTGGCTCTAGAAATTGTAATGCTTGGTCAACCTTTGTGTTTCTGTAAAAGAAGACAGTATATTTGTTGGAAGCCACATTATGGAAGATGGAATACTGGAGTCTATTACACAGCTAGCAGTCTGCAAGCAGCCTGTTGTAACAAAGACTTGCAGTCCACAAATACACTTAGACAACTTAGAAACAGGACAGAAAGGAAAAAAGGAATAAAAACTACACCAAGAAACCAATCAGCACCAAGAGATTGATGAATTGGGACACTAGGATGACCAGAGACAAGCCAGGAGACAGGACACAGGATATGATCACAGGGACATGTGGCATGGCATCTGGTGCCACTGCTGGTGCAGCCTAAATAGGGCCTAAGCAGGAGGCAGGGCTACAGGAAATTCCCAGTCCCACAAACTGAACTAACAGATTGAGTAACATATCAGCCAAATGTCCATGCCTGCTTCCAGGGATCCAGCCACACCCATCATTTGGGAGGCAAGTGATGGATGGGGAATTTCCTTCCCCCTGCATGAAGACAAGATGCCAGACCCCACCATCTACCATGTGGCCAATAGGGCACCAGCCGCACCTGACCTCCTGTGTGTGTGTGTGTGTGTGTGTGTGTGTGTGTGTGTGTGTGTGTTTCGTGTGTTCTGTGATGAACCCTGAGCTGTGTCTTGTAGTTGGAGGACTCCACATCTGCTATATCATAAGGTCTCTATCCTGTATTGGTTCTGTATTGCAATTTTAATTTTCTTACAGATCAAAGACTTTCCCATTTGGTACAATCCTAAGTTATTTCATTTGTGTGAATCAACTTATGTGTGTTAAGCTGTGACCTCCAGGTCTTTCCACACTGGTTGCATTCATAAGGTTTCTCTCCTTGTGTTCTGTGATGGATGTTGTGCCTTCCAGGCGAAAGAATTTCCATGCCTGCTACATACATTTCTCTCTGGTGGGTTTTTTTCTGATGGACAGAAAGGTGTATGTTTTGGGTGAAAGAATTTCCACAAGCTTACAAGCATAAAATTTCTCTCCTGTGTGTGCTCCCTGGTGGACAGTAACTTGTAGCTCTTGGCTGAAATACTTTCCACACATATGAGATTCATAAGGTTTCTTTCCTGTGTGTTTTCTGATGGGCAGTAAGGTATGACTTCTTGGTGAAAGACTTTCCACACATGTTACATTCATAAGGTTTCTTTCCTGTGTGTGTTCTCTGTTGGACAGTAAGGTTTGACTTCTTGGTGAAAGACTTTCCACACATGTTACATTCATAAGGTTTCTTTCCCGTGTGTGTTCTCTGTTGGACAGTAAGGTTTGACTTCTTGGTGAAAGACTTTCCACACATGTTACATTACATTCATAAGGTTTCTCTCATGTGTTTTCTCTGGTGGACAGTAAAGTGTAGCTTCTGGGTGAAAGACTTTCCACACACGTTACATTCATAAGGTTTCTTTCCTGTGTGTATTCTATGGTGGACAGTAAGGTTTGACTTCCAGGTAAAAGACCTTTCACACATGTTACATTCATAAGGTTTCTTTCCTGTGTGTGTTCTCTGGTGGACAGTAAGATGTGCCTTCTGGGTGAAAGACTTTCCACACACGTTACATTCATAAGGTTTCTTTCCAGTGTGTGTTCTCTGGTGGACAGTAAGGTGTGCCTTCTGGGTGAAAGACTTTCCACACACGTTACATTCATAAGGTTTCTTTCCTGTGTGTGTTCTCTGGTGGACAGTAAGGTTTGACTTCTTGGTGAAAGAATTTCCACACATGTTACATTCATAAGGTTTCTCTCCTGTGTGTGTTCTCTGGTGTACAGTAAGGTGTGCCTTCTGGGTGAAAGACTTTCCACACATGTTACATTCATATGGTTTCTTTCCTGTGTGTCTTCTCTGGTGGACAGTAAGCTCTGACTTCCGGATAAAAGACTTTCCACACATGTTACAGTCATAAGGTTTCTTTCCCGTGTGTCTTCTCTGGTGGTAAGTAAGGTGTGACTTCTGGGTGAAAGACTTTCCACACACGTTACATTCATAAGTTCTCTTTCCTGTGTGTATTCTCTGATGGACAGTGAGAGTTGACTTCTGGGTGAAAGACTTAACACACATGTTACATTCAAAATGTTTTTCTTTTGTTTGTGTTCTCTGGTGAACAGTAAGCTTTGATTTCTGGGTGATAGACTTACCACTCATGTTACATTCAAAAGGTTTCTCTCTAGTATGTGTTCTCTGGTGGATAGTGAGGTTTGATGTCCAGGTGAAAGATTTTCCACAAATGTTACATTCATAAGGTTTCTTCATTGTGTGCGTTCTCTGGTGGAGAGTTAGGTTTGACTTCGAGGTAAAAGACATTTCACACATGTTACATTCAAAAAGATTCTCATTTTTGTGTCTTCTCTGGTGGACAGTAAGATATACCTTACTGGTGAAAATCTTTCCACACATTTTTCTTTCATATGGTTTCTCTCCTGTGTCTGTTCTCTGAGGGACAATAGGGTGTGTCTTCTCGGTGAAAGACCTTTTACATTGTTTATATTCTTCAACTACAGAAGAGAAATGAGGACTATATACAGCATACATCTTACCAGTTTCACTGAAAACACTCATGTTCTGACTCCCAGTGACCTTTTCTGTCCTCATTCCTAAGGAGTTCCCATCAGCATACATCTTACCAGTTTCACTGAAAACACTCATGTTCTGACTCCCAGTGACCTTTTCTGTCCTCATTCCTAAGGAGTTCCCATTATTCTTAATCAGTTCTGACTTCTGTTTTGAGCTCAAATTAAAACTTCTTATAAGTCTCACTTTTTCCTCCCCTGGGTTACTATTCCTGACTGCTACTTCAGAGAGATATTTATTGTGACTTTCCTGACAGGTGTTAATAACATCTTCCATTTGTGGGACATCTAAAATGCATAACAGAAAAATAGACAAAAACATAAATGAGATCCATAAATTCCTTACTGTAAAGGTATTTTCTCACATTTTAAGTGTTACAAGATTTTCAAATATCAAAGCATTGTTTTAGGCAGAAAATAAAACTTTTCTCTGCAATATACTAACTATGAATGTAGTACTGACATTTTAAAATGGAAAATAATGTTTTTGTGTATTTCAGATTTTTCTATTTTTTTCTAGGAAATATTTACTCAAATTATTCATCTACGTACTCTTAATGCTTCCATTCTGAATGTCACTCTATGCCCAGCACAACTCATAAGCTATTGTCCTGATGAGAGAATAGCAGCACTACCATTCTCCTATTTTCCTCCTACCTGCACAATACTAGTTTAAAAGAAAATGAGATCTTTTGTACATGTCCTATTGTCTTTTGCTCTTAAAGAATGACTTCTCTACAGACAAAGAGAGTTGCTAATATTAACTACACTGGCACACCAAATTCAGTTTGTCCCCAGTGAATTCTGTATTGACAATTCCTTGAGACAAAGGATTACCTAGTTCACTGCCATTCATGACTCAGGGGCATTATGAATACTATCGTTCTGTACAGCTGAAGATAAACAGATCAACTGGGCTCTGGACCCATCATTAGCATTGTAGATGCTTTAACTCACCTGTGAAATTCTTGTCTGAAGCTTCTCTTATCCATGGTTCTGAACCTTGTTCCAGCCTCACAATCAATTCTGGTTTAGATACACAATGCCCTGTGAATAAGAAATAGTAGAGAACGATTTATCTTGGCTGGGTCATCATTAACGTAAGGTCGCAGACATCCTGTTCACAAGGTTGATCCTAAATGTGGTTCCTCAATTGTTTTTGTGGGGACAGTCTGGTTGTGGGACCTGAACTCTGGTCCTGGGCGCTGTCCGGCAGATCTTCAGCTCAAGGCTAACACTGTATCACATGAGCCACAATGCCAATTCCGGCTTTTATTTTCTGTTTATGTGCTGCTGAAGAATCGAACACAGGGCCTCATTCAGGGAAGGCAATTCCTCTACCACTGAGTCAACTTCCAAGCCCATGGTTTCTCAATTCTTAACTGCTCCATTGTGGAGTAGCATCCAGCTTTGGGTTTATTTTGCCAAATGTGTGGCTTGAACTCAGCTCTTTTGCTAAAAGCTAGCATTCTACTAGTTTGAGTCTTCACTACATTTCGAGTTTTTGAATGGTTAATTGGAGATAAGAGTCTCATGGTCAATTTTTTACAGCTGCTGATTTCAAACTGAAACCTTCAGATGTCACCTCCGGAGTATCTAGAATTTGTAGCTTGAAGCACTAACCCCTGTATCAGGTTTGGTTTACAAATACACACTTTCACCTACTGATTTCCAGAGCATACTGTCAGTAGTAATGTACGTTCTAGACTGCAGATCCACCTATAATAATTACCCAAGTCTGGCAAGTCAGTCTCCTATTAGTGGATCATAGCTTAGAACTTTTGTCCGACTACTGATTTGCCTTCTTAAAAAATGAGAATAAAATTAGCTCTTGTGTTAGATATAATGAAGTTGAAGATTCCCTTAGAAAAAAATGACACTTCCCATGACTCGTAATCTTTTTTTTTTTTTGAAAATGTAATGGTCCAAAGGCTTACACCTGTAATCCTACATTTAGGAGGTGAGATCAGAAGAGGCAGGCTTGAAACCAACCTGGGCACGGAAATACAGAATATACCCCAAAACAAAAGCCAAAATAGAATTGTGGCTCAAGCACTAGTGTGAAAGACAAACAGCACCAAGCTCTCAGACTCAAATTTGACTGGCTTTTATACTAGCAGTTTTTTACCTGGGAATGGACTGGAATCTTCTCCCTAAATAACATAGTCTAATGTCTACTAAAATAAAAGCACTTGATCTTCCAAGTAAAAATAACCTTTGCTCACCCAAGGACATGAAGTTGCTATAGGTCTCCAGCATTACATCTCTATGAAGGGTCCTCTGACCAGGATCCAGATCCTGCCACTCCCTCCAGGTGAAGTTCACAGCCACATCATCAAATGATAAATTCTCTAATGGCACATTTCCATCAAGAAATTAGACCTGGCTTATGAGAATTCCAACCTGGAATTTCATTATGCTGCAGGTATGCTTTTGTCTTACATAAAATATTTGCAGCTAGCTTTGTTATCTATTCACTGGGAGAATTAAATACCAAACTAGAAATATTTGACAATACATAAACCTGGTCATTGAAATACACAGATTTGCAGGGCGCTGGTGGCTTATACCTGTAATCCTAGCTATTCAGGAGGCTGAGGTCTGAGGATCAAGGTTCAAGACCAGCCCAGGCAGGAAAGTCCAAGAGACACTTATCTCCAATAAACCACCAGAAAATGAAAGTAGCACCGTCACTCAAGTGGTAGCACTCACCTTGACCTGAAGAGCTGAGGGAAAATAAACAGACCCAGAATTCAAGCCCCAAGAGAAATAAAAAATTACAGTTTCCATAATGCATGCAATCACATTTCTGCTGCTAGCAGTAGAGACAAGATAAAAACTCTAAGGAGACAATAATCTGGCATGATAACATTAAGTCTAAGGAGGTGTCTGAAAAATTATATTATCATTTTTGATAAAATTTCAGTACATACCAGGGTAAAAATGAATTAAACCAATATTTTTCCTCATTTACACATACTGCTTCACTATAAATCCTATTTAGACCTTCTATTAATAAGTACTCTCAAAAGCAAGCACCACACATTCAGAATATCACATGGAATACAGAACATAGAGCATTGCTAGATCTATGAAAAGCAGTGTCCACATGAATGTTCAAAAAACAGTAACAGTACTCCAGAAAATAACTAATGATTGGTTGGGCCCTTATAAGATTTAATTGTGGCTCTGATTGTACTATTAATATAGATACTTCATTTTTGCATGTTATCAATGGTAATCTTCCCAGTGTGCACTCAAGGAACTATGCTAGCTTTCTGGCGCACAGGGACAAAGTGCCAGAGAGCCTTTGGAACCCTGGTTTCCCGTACGTCTATCTGTTTGTGTTTTTGTGTTTCTCTAATTTTCTTTGTTTCTGGAATCCTGTAGAACTCTCTAGGCAATAATTTTCCTATACTACAGGTAAAAAAAAATGTCAATCCTAAGAGCCATGTCAGCAACTTAAAGCTGATCACTAAGAAAATCTTGTTCCAGATAGACCATTTGAAGAAAAGAAACAAATGAGACACATATGGAGGAAAGAGGGAATGAGAAAAGAAAAAAATGATAGAAAGATAGATACAAAGAGAGAGAAAGAGAAAAATAACCAACACTAGTGAGTAGAAAATCAAAAATATAGAGAGAAAATAGAGGAAAGAAATCTCGTGAGAATACTTTAGAAAACAAACAGGAATTTGTAGAAAGACCATACAGCTTAGCAACAAATACAGGTGAAGTTTCAAGTAAGACCAAGACCATGAAGTGGTCCAAGAACTATATATGGACAGTAATTTAAGTACATATAGGTTAATCATTCCTTAAGAACACACGAAGGTGTGCATCACCACACTATTTCAGCAATTCCAAGAAAATTTCATTGAGATAGTTTAATGTTACTCATGAGGAAGTGATCTGGTGGCAATCTATCCTTCACCTTCCATGAGAAGTAACCTGCTTGGTGTCATTACATCAAATAACAGGTATGACTACATTTTATGACAAGATGAAACCTAGACATTCTGAAGCCAATCTGAATTCAGCTTAGAAACAATATCACCATTTAATGTGCTAATCCTAGAAGCAATCTTTATCTGCTAATTTATAAGCCTTCTTTATCTAATTTATTAATATGCTCCTGAGGCTGAATCTGTGTGGTTGGTATTGTTTTTAATTCTTGGACATCTTTAGGTTCATATAATGGAATGGAAAACAAATGAAAAATAATAAAACAACTCACCAGAGATCCATTCATTCTGTCTTGCTGCTGACAATGAGCAGAAGATTCTGGAAGCATGGCTGGGATTTAAGGGAAATGATGCATTCAGAAATGAATCTGTGAGATTTTGTGCCCAGAATTTCCTCTGGCAAACATGATACATGGACTGGAAAACCGTAAATCCTTCTTTTTTAAATTTTTATTTATTTTTTATTGTGAAAACGTAAAGCCTTCTTATAAGCGAAGAATTTTTAATGTCTTAGGCAGAGTGTTAAACTGTCTAATAAACACAAATCCAGCCCATTTCCTGATAGATAGATATTATTAAACCTACTAATTTATATATTTATGTACACACTAAATTGGAAAAAATGAATGTTCCCACTGAAATTATTGAATAATTGAGAGCAAAAACATATATTTCCACTAAAAGTCATTCCTTATTACTGAATATACTTCAGGATGTATGAACTGCTTTTTTTTCCTTTTTTTTTTTTTTTTGACAGTCCTGGTTCCTGAACTCTGGGCCTGGGTGCTGTCCCTCAGCTCTTCAGCTCAAGGCTAGTGCTCTACCACTTGAGCCACAGCACCACTTCCAGCCTTTTCTGATTATGTGGTGCTGAGGAATTGAGCCCAGGGCCTCATGCATGCATCACTAAGCCAACTTTTCAGCCCATGAACTGCTTTTTTAATGCAAAAGTATGCTAGGCATCCATTGTATTTTGTGTTCTACCTCATTCATTTACATATTTAAACACCATGGAAAGCATGTATGATGTAACTCAGTAATTTTCACCCAAAGTTAGATAGAAAAATGTATATAGAATATATTTCTGCCGGGCGCTGGTGGCTCACGCCTGTAATCCTGGTGGACAGTAAGATATGCCTTACAGGTGAAAATCTTTTCACACATTTTACATTCATAAGGATTCTCTCCTGTTTGTGTTCTCTGAGGGAGAATAAGGTGTGTCTTCTCGGTGAAAGACCTTCCACACTGTTTATATTCTTCAACTACAGAAGAAACATGAGGTCTATATGCAGCACATATCTTACCAGGTTCACTGAAAGCATCCATGTTCTGACACCCAGTGAGCTTTTCTATCCTCATCCCTAAGGAGTTCCCATTATTCTTAATCAGTTCTGACTTCTGTTTTGAGCTCAAATTAAAACTTCTTATAAGTCTCACTTTTTCCTCCCCTGGGTTACTATTCATGATTGTTACTTCAGATAGATATTCATTGTGATTTTCCTGACAGGTGCTAATCACATCCTCCATTTCTTGGACATGTTAAATGAATAATAGAAAAATAGACAAAAACATAAATGAGATCCATAAATTCCTTAATGTAAAGATATTTCCTCACATTCTGTTACAAGATTTTCAAATAATAAAGCATTGTTTTATGCAGAATATATACTTTTCTACACAATGTAGTAATTAAGAAAGTAGTACTGCCATTTTACAATAGAAAACAATGTTTTCTGTTTTTCAGATTTTTCTATTTTTATCCAAGAAATATTTACTCAAATTATTCATGTATGTACTCTTAATGCTTCAATTCTGAATCTCACTCTATGCCCAGCACCACTGACAAGAAATTGTCCTGATCAGAGGATAGCAGCCCTAGCATACTCCTATTTTCCTCCCACCTGCATCATACTAGTTTAAAGGAAAATGAGATCACCTTTTCTACATTTCTCATTGTGTTTCTTTCTTCAAGAATGACTTCTCTAAAGACAAGAGAATTGCTAACATTAACTACACTGGCATACCAAATTCAGTTTGTCTCCACGTGAATTCTGGATTGACAATTCCTTGAGACAAAGGATCACTTACTTCTCTGCCATACATGACTCAGCAGCACTAGGAATACTATTGCTCTGTACAGCTCAAGTTAAACAGACCAACTGGGCTCTAGACCCATCATTACCATTCAAGATACTTTAACTCACCTGTGAAATTCTCTTCTGAGCCTTCTCTTATCCATGGTTCTGCACCTTGCTCCAGCTTGACAATCAGTTTAGGCTTAGGAACACAGAGCCCTGTGATTAAGAAATAGTGGAGAACTATTGCTCTTGCTGGGTCATCATTAATGTAAGGTTGCAGACATCCTGTTTCCAAGGTTGCTACTAAATCTTATTTCTCAATTGTTTTTTTTGGGGGGGGGAGTGTTGGGAGTCAAAAGTTAAGTCTCTCAACATAATAGGCTTAACTATCTCACTGGAATATCTTGAGGCTGAGTTTACAGATCCCACCTTTTCACCCCGCCCTAAGTAAACACCCTGCAGCTACTAACAACCACCTTTTCACCTTGCCCTAAGCAAACACCCTGCAGCTGCTTCGGCCAAGGAAAAAGCTTACTTATTCCAAGCATATAAATACCCTTGTGTGAAAAATAAAAATTGGCAGCTTGATCAGAATCCCTGTCTTGGTGTCATTCTACCACTTGAGCCACAGCATCACTTCCAGCTTTTTTTTCTGCTTATGTGGTACTGAGGAATCAAAGCACAGGGCCTCAAGCATGCAAGGCAAGCGCTGTACCACTGAGCCACCTTCCCAGCCCATGGTTTCTCAATTCTTAACAGCCCAATTGTGGAGTTTCCCCAACTTTGGTTTATTGTGCCAATTGTGTGGCTTGAACTCAGCTCTTTTGCTCAAAGATAGCATTGTACTAGTTTGAATCTTAGCTACATTTCTAGTTTTTGAATGGTTAATTGAAGATAAGAGTCTCATGGTCATTTTTCTACAGTTGCTGGCTTCAAACCAAAATCTTCAGATTTCAGCCTCCAGAGTATCTAGAATTCAAAGCTTGAAGCACTAAACTCTATATCGGGTTTGGCGTACAAATACACACTTTCAACTACTGATTTCCACATCATAATCAGTAGTAATGTATATTCTATCTAGACTGCAGATCCACCTCAATAATCATTCCAAGTCTGGGAAGTCAGTCTCGTATTAGTGGAACATAGTTTAGGATTTTTTTCCAACTACTGATTTGCTTTCTTAAATAGTGAGAATAAAATTAGCTCTTGAATTACATATAATCAAGTTGAAGTTTCCCTTAGAAAGAAATGAAACTTCCCATGGACTGGAATCTTATCTCTAAATAACCTAAACAGTCTAATGTCTAATAAAATAAAAACACTTGATCTTCCAAGTAAAAATGACCTTTGCTCACCCAAGGACATGAGGTTGCTATAGGTCTCCAGCATCACATCTCTATGAAGGGTCCTCTGACCAGGATCCAGATCCTGCCACTCCTTCCAGGTGAAGTCCACAGCCACATCATCAAATGATATCAAATTCTGTAATGGCACATGTCCATCAAGAAATCAGACCTGGGTTATGAGAACTCCAATCTGGAATTTCATTATGCTGCAGGTATGCTTTTGTCTTACATAAAATGTTTGCAGCTTGCTGTGTTATCTATTCACTGGGAGAATTAAATAGCAAATTAGAAATATTTGACAATATATAAACCTGGTCATTAAAATACACAGATTTGTAGGGTGCTGGTGGCTTATGCATGTAATCCATACTACTCAGGAGGCTAAGGTCTGAGGATCATGGTTCAAGGCCAGTGCAGGCAGGAAAGTCCATGAGACACTTATCTCCAATAAACCACCAGAAAACTGAAATTAGCACTGTAACTCAAGGGGTAGAGCACTCACCTTGACCTGAAGAGTTGATTGACAACAGCCAGGCCCAGAATTGAAGCCCAAGACCAATAAAAAATTACAGTTTCCCTAATGCATGCAAACACATTTCTGCTGCTAGCAATAGAGACAAGGTAAAAATTCTACGGACAGCTGGGAAGGTGGCTCAGTGGTAGAGCACTTCCCTTGCATGCATGAGGCCCTGGGTTCTACTCCTCAGCACCACATAAGCAAAAAGAAAAGAGCCAGAAGTGGCGCTATGGCACAGGTGGTAGAGCAATAGCCTTGAGCTGAAGAGTTGAGGGACAGCGCCCAGGCCCAGAGTTCAGCCCCAGGACCAGACCCCCCGCCAAAAAAAAAAAAAAAATTCTAAGGAGACAATAATCTGTCATGACAACAATAAGCCTAAGGTGGTATCTTAAAAATTATATTATCATTTTTTGATAAAATTTTAGTACATATCAGGGTAACAATGAATTACACAAATACTTTTCCTGCATTTACATGTACTACATGACCATACATTCTATTTAGATCTTCTATTAACAAGTATTATAATAAGCAAACAGAACATATTCAGAATATCACATGGAATACAGAACATAGAACATGACCAGATCTATGAAAAGCACTGTCCACATGAATGTTAAAAAAACAGTAGCAGTACTGCAGAAAGAAGCTAATGATTTTTTGGGCCCTTATAAGATTTGATTTAGTTCCCATATAAAAATATCCTAGGTTGGGCACAGTGGTAGAGCGCTTGCCTTGCATGCCTGAGGCCCTGGGTTTGATTCCTCAGCACCCCATAAGCAAAAAGAAAAAGCCTGAAGTGGCACTGTGACTCAAGTGGTAGAGTGCTAGCCTTGAGCTGAAGAGCTGAGGGACAGCGCCCAGGCCCAGAGTTCAGACCCCACGACTGGATCCCCCCCCAAAAAAAGAAAAAAATATCCTAGGTTAACCATGTTTGGTTTAAATACTAAATATTGAAATGTGGTCATAGATACCCTGATATTTCCTTCCTACATAAAAAAGAACTGCTACCATGAAGTTTTGTAAAGTTTGCCTACATTCTACAATACAAAATATAGGTAGGAGGGGAATAAAATGTTCCTTGACAAGATTTTCATTTTAATAGGCCTTCGTGGAAGGTGGAGGCAAATTTATGCAGGGTCACGGAACACTCAAGATGACAAAAATGATAAATATGACCAAATGATCAAATGTGGCACATATTCCTGAGTCATTTCAACAGTAGATCGTTAAGGATATATTTCAACTTTTGTTAGTTAATAGTGAAATTCCTCAGAGATCAAAATAAATTCTGGAGCAAACATCTTTGAGATTTTGCAACAAGTGATATTTCTAATAGAGAAGACCTCATCACAGTATTATTTTTTTTTTATCAAAAGTACTTCAAATCTTAAACTGGCAGGAAATTAAAATATTCAAAAATAGTGGAAAGGAAAAACAAAACTGAATACCACATCAAATGAAGTTAGACCAAAGATAACAGAAGCAGGAGAAATCTGATTTTCTTGTAGAGTATCAATTGGGGGAAGGAATTACTTTTCTGTATGGAACTCTGAAGTTGAGCTGAGGGGGAAAAGGATGGAGAGGTTGGAATTCCAGCCTCACAATACTGAGAGCACTGAGAGCTGGCTGCAGAAGGCTTAAAAGAGAATTCTGGAGAGGGTTCAGAAACTAGAGTGCAGGCCTTTTCCTTAGTTTTGGAAAGCAGCTGAAACTGAGGTGCTGTTGACCTTGAGGGCTAGGTAAGGTGAACGTCATGTCTGCATTTTCTCTGGGTACCAGTCTCTGTCTCAGGAGAAAAAGGAAATATGTTTCCCCCACAACCGGTTGTGGCTCTGATTGTAATATTAATATAGATACTTCATTTTTACATGTTATCAATAGTAATCTTCCCTATGTGCACTCAAGGAAATATTCTTGCTTGCTGGCACCCAGGGACCAAGTGCCAGAGAGCCTTCAAAACCCTAATTTCCCCTAAGTCTATCTGTTTATGTTTTTGTGTTTCTCTAATTGTCTTTGGTTCTGGAATCCTGTAGAACTCTCTAGGAAACAATTTTCCTAAACAATGAGTAAGAAAAATGCTAATCATAAGAGCCATGTCAGCAAAGTAAAACTGATTACTAAGAAAAACTAGCTCCCAGATAGATCATTTGAAGAAAAGAAACAACTGAGACACATATGGAGGAAAGATGGAATGCAAAAAGTAAAAAAAAAAAATGATTCAAAGATAGATACAAAGAGTGAGGAAGAGAAAAATAACCAACACTAGTGAGTAGAAAATCAAGAATGGAGGGAGAATATAGAGGAAAGGAATCTTGTGAGGATACTTTAGAAAACAGGGTTTTGTAGGACGACCATAAAGTTTAGCAACAAATATAGTTTCAAGTAAGACCAAGACCATGAAGTAGCTCAAAAAGTAGATATGGAGATTAATTTAAGGACATATAGGTTAATCATTCCTTAAGAACACATGAAGTTCTGTGTGACCAGACTATTTCAGCAATTCCAGGAAAATGTCATTGAATTAGTTTAATGTTACTCATGAGGATGTGATCTGGTTGCAATCTATCCTTCACCTTTCATGAGATATAACCTCCTTGGTGTCATTACATCACATAACAAGTGTGAATCAACTTTATGACAACACAAAACATAGACATTCTGAAACAAATATGCATTCAACTTAGAAAGAATATAACCATTTAATCTGCTAAATCTACAAGCCATCTTTATCTGATTTAAGAATATGTTCCTGAGGCTGAATCTGTGTGGCTGGTATTGTTTTCAATTTTATTTTTTGGGTGGGGGGTCCAGTCGAAGGGCCTCAACTCTGGGCCTGGGCGCTGTCCCCCAGCTCTTCAGCTCAAGGCTAGCAATCTACCACTTGAGCCACAACTTCCGGCTTTTTTCTTTTTCCTTATGTGGTGCTGAGGAATGGAACCCAGGTTCTCATGCATGCAAGGCAAGCGCTCTACCACTGAGCCACCTTCCCACCCCCTTGTTTTTTAATTCTTGAACATCTTTAGGTTTATATAATGGAATGGAAAACAAATGAGAAATAAAAACTGAAAAAAAACCTCACCAGAGATCCTTTCATTCTTTCTTGCTGCTGACAATGAACAGAAGATTCTGGAAGGATGGCTGAGATATAAGGCAAATGACATATTCACAAAAGAATCTGTGAGTATTTTGCCCCAGAATTTCCTCTTGCAAACATGATACATGGTCTGGAAAAGCATAAAGCTTTCTAATAAGTGAAGAATCTTTAATGTCTCAAGAACATTAATTTCTCCTATAAACACAAATCCAGCCCATTTCCTGATACATAGATATCATTAAAGCAACTAATTTCCATGTTTATATACTCACTAAATTTTTAAAAATGAAAGTTCCCCCCAAAAATGAATAATTGAAAGCAAAAACATATCACATTTGCACTAAAAGTAGTTATTACTGAATGTACTTCAGGATGTATGAATTGCTTTCTTTTAATGCAAAGGTATCCTAGGAATCCATTGGAATTTATGTGCTACCTCATTGATGTACATATTTAAACTCCATGGAATGCATGTCTGATGTAACTCAGTAGTTTTTGTCAAATGTTATAAAGGAAAATATATACAGAACATATTTCTGGTGTGATCTTATTTCAATAATGATTGTCAAATGGCAAATTTCACTGTACCCATTGCACACCTATGCAATGACTTGTAATTTGACATTTAGCATGCTTTGGCCACAGGAACATGAGTAAAGATGATGTAAACCCTGGTTTGAGAAGTTCCTACTGGTCACTTTCCTAAACAGTCATGGGAAGAACCTTGGCCATCCTACTGGAGATACAAGGCTAAAAAAATGTACAGCATAAAATACACAATATAGGAGTGACACAACTGATGATAGGCAACATCTACAAAGCATACAACCTTGAGAAGACATATTACCCCAAGGTTTCTTCTGTGATTTTTCTTATAAGACCAAAGGTCCCTGACCAACCTGAACTACCAGGCACAACCAACTGATTAGAGCTAGCATTAGCAAATCCACAGACGGCATATTTAAGAGAAGTTTCAATGAATACATACTAGAAGTCTTAGTGGAAACAGGCTGCATAAATTAGCGAAAAGATTAGGGATTTGTACATAAATAAATACGTTCAGTCAAAATAATTGCCCAACCATCCCAAACCACTGCCTCACGTACCCTGTGATAACTACGCTCTGGTTTATTCCTCAATCCATCACATCACACGGCAAGAAATTAGTTTAAATGTTTCAACAGCAAAAAGTGATTGAGAGTGGTGTAGGAAAGAGTACCAGGTGAATCTGGTACTCAGGGAAGTGGCAACAATTTTTGCATAAGGCAAGAGAAGCTAGCAACATCTTCCCCTTCCTGTGCTTTACTGCTTCTGCTCTATATGGCTTCCCAGAATTGACAAGGTCTGTTCATTTAGGATGGAGATTCCTTTTCATAGGGTGCTCTGCTTCAAACATTGCTAGGCTTCATTCCTAAAAATACAGGCCCAGTACTCACTACTCCAATATCCCATGTACAACTGTCTCTAGAAACAGGATTGTGTACAAACGCTTGGGAACTCAAGCCGGGAAAATAAAAACTCAAGCCAAATAGATTAAAACATTTCTAAGAGAAACAATACAGAAGCCCCAAATACAACTGCAGTGTAAGAGGACTCAGGCAGGCACACACCTCACAATTTCACTAGAATTTTCTTCCTGTACTCCTCTTACACCTGGGCAAAGCAAATAAAGTCACATGAGTTAATAGAAGAATCCCTTGGTCTTGGAGTACAAATGCACAGCTCTTGGGCTCTCCTAGTCTGGACAATCACCCAGCTTGCTCTGAGACATTTGGGAATCAGGCTCTTGCATCTGAAGACCAAGAGGCTAATGGCAGCACAAACTCCTGAACCTCAAGCAAATTATCAACCCCAGACTGGAGAAAAGCATGGAGAGGGAAGTAGGCGCTTTGGCTCAAGTGTAAAGCTCTCCCTCTGAGCTGAGGAGCTCAGGAATGCTGCTTGCAGGCCCAGAGTTCACGCCCCACCAAACAAACAGAAACAGATAAAGAAACAGAAACCCATGGAGGGGAGACTCCCGCAGCAATTGCACAGTTCCTACCTGACATCAGCTCCAAAGCCTGAGATTCCCTCAAGTTACAGCTCCCAAGCTCCACTGCACAGAGCTGGGCGCCGGACTCCTGGCTCCTAAGGCCAAACTATACTTCAGGGCACTTCCAGCGACAAGGCAAAAAAAAGAATCATGAAGAGGCAGACTTAAAAGGCCTATGGTGGGTGGGGAGACGCATGCGCAAAAGCATCTTCTGCCCCACCTCCACCCTGCGGAAAACAAAAACAAACCAGGACTTTCAAAGAAAATATCCTCCATGGAGACTATAATTCCTACAATGCTCGGTGCCACCCTGCTACATACCTGGGTATGTGTGCATTGGGACTTTTCTCTCCCTGCTGTGGGAGTTAAGCTCAGTTTCTTCTTGAAAACCACTGTTTCCTCTTGAAATACATAAGACCACCCAGAAAACAGATTTATATGGAGAGAATTGGATGTATAGGCTTTTTGATTCTTAGTTCTAATAATGAACTTGAGGTGATGAGATGGCGTTGCTTATACCTTTCAGTTTATTCAATGCCTGCCTTCTGCTGAATGTAAATTTTATCTCTCTTTTGTCTTAAATTTTTTAATACATCCCCTCTTACTTTACAAAGGTATTCACCGCCACTAAACTTATACCTGGGTCATTTCCCATTGCTGAAATGTATACACTGGCATAAAATAGTGAGCTTGTTAGGTAAATATGCAGCATAATACTACTGGTGATTTGGATTTCACAAAATCTAACAATTAATTTTCCAGAAACTCCCCAATTCTATCTATTAAATCAAATGAGTTTTAATTTTTTTGCTGAATTTTGCATTTCATTTAAGGATTTTATGTTTTGTTTTGTTGTTGGTCCTGTGGCTTGACCTCACAGTTCAGGCATTGTCTGTGACCATTTGCTATGCTCTATTTGCATTTCCTTTAATAATTTCTTCAGGTAACTAGTGAAAAGTTCCCACACAGGGATTCTTATGAATATGGCACATCACCTCCATTTCCCTTCAAAGAGATAGTTGTTAGGGGGGTCAGGAATGAATGGAGGAGAGATAGAAGAGTAAAGTTTAGGCTAGGCTATGTTGATGTGAAGCTTAATCACTTGCAAACCAGTCTGCTTTTGTCTTTTCATTTTGCATGTGAAAATCTCTTTAGAATTCTTACCTCTTCTCTGATCCTAACAGTTCCTCTCAGTAGCTTTAGGCTACATATCTAGGGGACCTCAGACTTGTCTTCTCAGACCTTAACCATTAAAGTATGCAGTAAATCTTTGTCTCCTGCCCCAATGCCATCAGAGCACAAGCAAGGCTCTGAGAGCCAATGGGATGATAATTAAGGAGACAGAGAGATGGCTGATGGCACAATTCTGCTATATTTCTCAAATGCTTGCGTAATATTGGTCTAGACCCACTGTGCCCAAAAGTGCAAACAGCACACATCTTTTCTCATTTTATTTCAATACATCTTTTCCACCCAAGCCTCCAGACAGTTAAAGCCCCAGGCCAAAAGCTAGAACACACACTTCCTCAAACCAAGAAAGGGCAAGGACTTGCAGTCCTGAGGGTGGGAGTTAATGGCTCTGAAGCTTTTGCTCCCATTTTGCCTGCTCCTGGCAAGCACCCCAGGGTCTACAACAGTCTCCCTCTCTCTTATCAGAAAACCTACACTTGTCTCTTAGGTGTTTATTGTGATATTTTGAAATCCCTTCCATAAAAAATAATTGGGAAAGACTGGATTGGAAACTTTCATGTATGATTTTAGTTCTTCAGTGTATGGGTTCTCCATGTCTCTATTGTGGAGCTGAACTATTCCTCATGAAAATGGGAATCAAAGAGCATATTTGAATGTATAGACTTCAACTTAAAAGCACCTCTAACAATATAAAGAAAAAATAATTTCATCTTTAAAAATAAATTCCTGGGAAGTGGCACTGTGGCTCAAATGGTAGAGCGCTCGCCTTGAGCTGAAGAGCTGAGAGACAAGTGCTCAGGCCCAGAGTTCAAGCCCCACAACCACAAAAAATAATCCTCCCTAAAACTAAATTCCTGAGAGACAAAGTGATAAAACTGGGGAGCTTCCAACAGTATCTGTGAAATGTAGTTTTCTTTTCTTTTCTTTTCTTTTGTTGGTCATGGGGCCTGAACTCTGGGACTAGGTACTGTTCCTCGGCTCTTCTGTTCAAGGCTAGTGCTCTACCACTTAAGCCACAGTGCCACTTCTGGCTTATTCTGCTTATGTGGTGCTGAAGAATCGAACCCAGGACCTTATGCATGCAAGGCAAGCACTCTACCACTGAACCGTCTTTCCATCCCTGAAATATAGTTTTCATTGTTCAAGCCTACATTTATGATGAATTTCTTTATTCTTTTATCCTTTTGTTTGGTTTGGTTTTGTTTTTGGTTATGCCACTTGAACTGTGAGCCTAGGAAACATCCCTTAGCTGTTCAGCTCAAGCCAAGTGCTCTACAATGTGAGCTAAAGCACCAGTTCTGGTTTTCTGGTTTTTATTGGAGATAAGTGTCTCACAGACAATGCTGCCCAGGCTGACTTTGGACTGCGATCCTCAGGTTTCAGCCTTTTGAATAGCTAGGATTAAAGACATGAGGTACCAGCACCCAGCTTGCATTTCTTTTCTTTTATGTCCCAGCCTTGGGGCTTGAACTCAGTGCCTGGACACTGTCCCTAAATTTTTGCTCCAAACTAGCACCCTAGTACTGGAGCCACAATTCCACATTCGGCTTTTTCTATGTATGTGGTACTGAGGACTTGAACCAGAGCTTCATACATGTTAGGTCAGCACTCTACCACTGTTTCAGGACAGCCACAACACCAACAGTGCTCTGGAAGGGCAATGGGATGATAATGGAACAGACTGAGAGAAGGCCAATGATGAATCTCTCTTAATTTCAGCAATAACCTTAGCTGTAGACACTTTCTAGATCGGTCCAGTGCTTGCATCACATTGTTCTAGTACTCACTGAGTCAACAAGTGCAGACCATATGCATCTTTCCTCATTCTAGTTCAACCTTAGTCCAACAAACACCTAGAGGTAAGCCCCTAGGCCCAGAAGCTAAAAGGAACACTCCCTCCTATGACAAGGGCAAGTACTTATAGCCCTGGAGATTGGAGTCTGTGGTTGTGGAGCTTTGACTCACACCTTTCCAGCTCTTGGCAACTCAGGGTCTGCACCACTTCCCCCTTTTTCATTTTGTAAATTGAGCAAGTGTCTATCAGCCTGAACCTGGAAAATCAGCAGATCATACATCTCAGGAAGAATGGAAGAGTAAAGAAATACCAAAACAATAAACAGGAAAATGCCTACGAAATAACAAAAAGAGTGCTATTTCCCCAGGTGAATCCCTATAGGTAATGGAGAAGTGATACAGCTAAGCCTGCATGGTGGAGTGACCAATACCAGATATCTGACCCGGAAGCTGCATAATGCCTAAGCTTAAATGATCAGAGGGCAAGGTTCCTCAAATATGTCACTGGATATTGGTACAAGTCATATTTCCATCATATTCAAGAGGGATAACACAGATGTACTGACAATTAGCATGACACATCATTTTTAACTGGGTCTTTAGCAGGTCTATGTGATTATCAACATACATCATTGCTGTTTCCAAATCATAAAACATATCACAATCATTTTATCTACTCCCACCTGAATATCAAGGGTAAAACAGAAACATTTCAAACTAAAGTATTAACACGTTTTTCTGTATATATGGTTTCTACAAGGGTCACAGGAGAAACAGTAGCACTAGCAATAAGAGTCGGGGTAGCAATAATGTGGGCAACCAATATTCCCCAAAATCTGCAGCAATGGCAAAGAATCCTCTGAACCTCGATAGCAAACAGAGACCCAAACTTATTATACCAAGGTTCTATCAACTGAACATGCAATGTAAGTTAAGGAGATTGCATAGTAAGCTAGGATTACTCATGCAGTTAGTGAGAACACAATTGTTCCTGCAAGAGGCATGAAACACCACCTCAACAATGAAAACCATACCCAGCCCAACTACTAGTATGTATGGATACATAACACAAGCTTGCACAGTAAATGAAACAAAACCATGAAACTGGACAGGTCTCTGAAACAGAGGTATGGGATGGTGAGAGGCATTAACTTGAGCCAGGCTCAAGTTGTCAGGGTGTGCTTGTCCACACAAACTGACAAACATGGGAGCCAGCAAGGTACCACTGATCACATCACTCCTCTGAGACCAGTCCTGCCTTACATACTGGGAGACTCCTACCACTAGAACTGTGGACAAGGTGTGAAATCCACAGGCGATGGATCATCGAAACCATTGGAATCGCTGGGTATAGTGGAACCCAAGAGGGATGCACCACATCTCCTGCCTAAGGAATTCTACAAGTGTTATGCATAAGCTCCATCTTTTTCCATTGGTTCGCCTTTTCCTCCAGAGGAAGTCAGACCCATAATATATCCCTGAATACCTTACCATATTTTTACCTTCTACCTCAGGATCTGCAATAGTCAATAACTGTGATCAATGAAGTAGAGGATATAATATTTGTATAATAATGAGACTTACATCTGTGAGCAATGAACAATTCAAAAATAATATAGGAAGTAAATTCTATTTATACTAGTACAATAAACATAAAACTTAGAAGTGAATGTTTTAAAAATGTAACCAAGAACAATGACAACTATGGGACACAGCTAGTGTAGGAAGCACCCATTTTTGCCTGATCCTTATATCCTTGCCTCTCAGGAACTTACTTTTAACTTTTACAGAAAGAAAGAATTCTTTTTCCTTCATATTTTGTAAGTGCTCCAGTGTTGCCGTCTATACATCCAAACGTGCCTCACGATCTCCATTTTCATGAGGAATAGCTAAGGCCCACTAAAAGAGGGATGGAAAACCCTTACACTGGAGGACTGAATATCAGGTATGAAAGTTTCCTACACAATCCTTCCCAATGTGGAGAAAGGATCATCTTCAATCACAATAAACCCTTAAGAGACAAGCTTAGAATGTCTGATATGAGGGAGGGAGGCAAAAGATTTATTCCACAGTGTAATGGATACAGTCTGGGAAGACAAGTCTGAGGTCCCCTAGATACGTGGCCTAGACTTGCTGACAGGAACTTCTAGGATCAGAGAAGAGGTAGAAAATCAAAACAAAATAGGATATGCAAAACAGAAAAGAAAAAAAACAGGCTGGTTTGGAGCAAGTAATCAAGCTTCACATGAACATAGACCTGCCCTGAACTCTACCTCCTCCCACATTCATCCTGATCTACCTACACAACCATTTTTTTGAAGAGTCTTGGAGGAGGAGTACCATTTTCTAAGAAACCCCTAGGAGGAAACTTTTCACTAGTCTCCTGAAGCAATTAATAAAAGAAAGGCAAGTACAGCACAGCAAATGCTCACAGACAGTGCCCAAGCTCTGAGTTCAAGCCACAGGACCAACAACAAAACAAGGGGAAAACTTTATAAGGAAAGGCAAATTCAGACATAAATAACCAAAAACTCCTTAAAATTTCATAGATGGAATTTGGGAGTTTGGGGGAAAGTAATGAGTAGAATTTGACAAATCCATTTAATTCAAAGATTATAAAGTATATCTGTCTTTAAATTCTTTTATTTTATTCCAGTATATATATTAGGGCAGAGGAAGATGATGCCAGAATCAATCAGTTTACTGTCTGCAAGTACTTTTTTTTTTTTTTTTTTGGTTGATCTTGTGGCTTGAACCCTGCCTGAGCACTGTCCCTGCGTTATTCAGCTCAAATTGATCTCTCTACGACTTGAGCCACAAGGCCACTTCCATTTTTTGGTAGTTAGTTGGGGATAAGATTTATGGACTTTCCTGCCCAGGCTGGCTTTGAACTTGGATCCTCATATCTCAGCTTCCTGAGTACCTAGGATTACAGGCATGAGCCATTGGCACCCAGCTGCAAATACCTTTGTAAAGTGACAGGGGAGATATTCAAAACTTTAAGGAAAAACAGAGACATAATTTACATTCAGCAGAACGTACTTTATGAACAAAAACAAAAATAAAAACTAAGTAGATTCATAACCTAAATTATATTAAAAGAACTAAGAATTAAAAAGCCAAATTATGCAATGCTCCTAATACATTTGTGTTTTTAATTGGTCTCACAATATTTATGTTGGTAAACTGAATTTTCAAGAAGAAACTCAACTAAGTTCCCGCAGCTCGGAGAGAAAGGTCCCCATGCATCCATGCACACTTAGGACCAAGTGCCTTGTGCCAGTCAAAACCCTGTAACAAGCCCACTTCCTCCAGGTGAATTGTGCATTGCATTCTGGGAATTGTAGTTTCTATGGAGGAATAGATCCTTTGAAAGTTTGGGGGTGGGGTGGGGGATGGGGTGTGGAGGGAGGAAGAGGTGCCAGTTCCTCCTTGCTCACTGTGTTTTTATTTTGCAAATTCGGGTTACTTTGCTTTTCCCTTGCTGCTGGAAGTGCTCTAAAGTGCAGCTTTGCACTCCATAGTCAGATCCAAGAGGTAGAAGCCCAGATTCTGTTTTTCAGGGGAACTTGGGAGCTGTAACATGAAGCAATCTGAGGCTCCTAGCCCGAGTCTGCCCTTCCCATCTTTCCCCAGACTGTGGTGGATGATATTTTATGGGCTTATAGGTTTGTTCTGCCATTAGCACTCCAGGTGCCAGAAAGGGGTTCACAAACCTCTGATTTTCGAGACAAGGAGAGTCAGGAGTTGTGCGTTTATACTCCTAAACCTAGAGATTCTGGTACTCAGCCATGTGATTTTATAAACTAGCTTTTTGTGAATTGAAGCCAATGAATGGTAAACATTCCTTGAAAATGTCTTATATAAACAGTGATCTTCTTTTCACCCTCTGCACTTCCTATGGCTTTTGAAACTTTCAAAATGTTGCTGGCAAGATATACTCCAATTGATGTGTCTGTTCTGACTCGTTATAATTTTTCCACTAATATAATTAGCCTATTTTACATCACTTAAAATGAGAGAGACTGGCTGGGCAGGTGGTTCAGTGGTAGAGTGCTTGCCTTGCATGAATGAAGCCCTGGGTTTGATTCTCAGAACCACATAAGCAGAAAAAGCCAGCAGTGTACTGTGGCTCAAGTGGTAGAGTGCTAGCTTTGAGCTGAAGGTCAGAGGGACACTGCCCAGGCTCAGAGTTCAGGCCCCAAACCGACAAAATAAATGAGAGAGATTTCCTATACATGTACACCAAAAACAATTGTTAAAATATGACTATTGTTAAATATAACAATTGTTAAAATATGTTAAAATTTGAGTACAATACAATGCCCTTTTATGTGTCTGCCTGTCCTGATTCTTGAACTCAAGGTCTGGAAACTGACCTTGAAATTATTTGGTTTAATGATAATGTTCTACCACTTAAGCCACATTCACACTTCCCACTCCTTTGCTAGTGTATTGGAGATAAATCTCTCAGACTTTCATATCCTCCTAACTTCAATCTGTGATCCTTGTAGGGTTCCTTCATGTCCATCCCAGGGGACCACAAGCAGGCACAGGAGAAAGATTATTATAAGCTTTATTAGAGGGACCATATTTCCCAGGAGAGGGAGCATAAGCATTTGTCCCTCTTCAGGTTGCAACAGGATCTGGGGGGCAGGAAGTGAGATAAGTACATGTTCAGGTGAGTCTGAGATGACAGAGGGAGTGGCCAGCTGTATGGAGGGAACTCTAGGTCTGGGAGGAGCTCAGGTCTGGGTGGAGCTGAGGACTAAAGGTTGGGATAATACTAACTTTCCTCAGATCTCAGTATTCTGAACACTTAAGATTACAGCTAATAGACATGATAGCCCAGTTACAATGCTGTTTTTAAAATTCAGATTATATTCTAAAGAAATAATATGAAATAGAAAACTTAAAAATTTTAAGGCAGGATGTTCAGTCACTAATGTGTATGAGGACAGTCCAAATCCCAAAACACACAGAAAATGCCCCCACCTTGAAATCTGTATACTCTTGATCTTAAGTATTGTGAATGTGAACACTTAGTCTATAATAAATTCTTCTAAGTTTTTCAAAGTAAGAAAACATTCTTGTGACAGAAAAACCCAGTAGTAATGTGAAATTATTGCTTTTAAAGGATTCATAGTGTCTGTCTGAGAAAAAACAACCTCAATGATGTATACAGAATAGATTTTCACTTTTTGTATATGTCACTGCAAAGGTCATGTATTTTATATTAACAATTACCATTCTACGTAATTGTAAAAATTACACCAGTACTCTGAATAATAGAATATCCTGTGTAATCAACCAATAAGTACAAGCAAAAGCACATTGTGATATTATTTGTTGGTTTTAATTTTGATGGATGTACATTTTGGGGTGTATTTTCTGTTAATATTGTTTAGTAACACATAAGACTTCAATCTACTGGTGCCTTGGCTGGGGATGGTTGACTGGGATTTTGTCACTCCTCTGACCAGCATTTTATGTTGCATCTTTATGAGGCCCTGTATCTCCAGCAGAATGGTCATGGTTGTTAATATGACTACTTAGGAAAGTGATGGACTTCTCAATCTGTGTTTATGTGATCATTACTGATGTACCTTTGGCCAAAGCAGGTTCAAACTCAAATTGCAAGTCATTGTACCAAGGTATGGTAATTATTTGCATAAAGGGAAACGTGCCATTTGACAACCATTATTGAAATATTATAAAACAAAAATATGTGTTGTATATATTTTATCTCTATAACTTTGTGTGAAAATACTGTTCCTAACATACATGTTTGAATATGTAAATAAATGAGGTAGAGTACAAATACTCAATGGAGGCCTAAGATATCTTTATGGTACATTAATAGAAAAATAGTTTATATCACTAGGTGTATTTCAGTGATAATTACTTTTAGTAAACAGGTGGCATGGCATGTTTTCCTTTTTTGGTTTCAATTTTTCAACAATCTTTTGTAGGAGCTTTAGTTTTTATGTGATCTATAAGCATATTAACCTAGCTATGAATTGCTTTTATACTGTGGATCTACCTGCTAATTGACCGTGCATATGTCCTTTTTTTGGGGGGGGGGGTGGTCCGGTCGTGGTGCCTGAACTCTGGGCTAGGGCACTGTCCCTTAGCTCTTCAGCTCAAGGCTAGCCCTCTACCACTTGAGCCACAGGGCCATATCCGGCTTTGTTTTTCTGCTTATGTGGTGCCGAGGAATCGAATCCAGGGCCTCATGCATGCAAGGCAAGCGCTCTACCAATGAGCCACCTTCCCAGCCTCTGTGCATATTTCTTTAGTTGACACTTTAATGCTCTTCTTAAGACAGGAATGATTCTTCTCCCATAAGAAGGCTTTATGCTTTTCCAGCCCACATATCATGTTTTGAGCAGGAACATCTAGGGTAAAATCACACAGGTTCTTTTCTGACTTACATATTTGCCTTCGCTCCTAGCCATGGTTCCAGAATCTTTATTCATTGTCAAGAGCAAGAAAGAATGAAAGATCTCTAGTGAGATTCTTTGATTTCTCATTTTGACATTCCATTATGAACTTAAGGGTGTCCAAGATTGAAGAAGAGAAAAAAAAAGATTCAGCTTCAGGACCATGTTTCTAAAAATGCTAAAGATGTAACCAGGCACCAGTGTCTCACACCTGTAATCCTAGCTACTCAGGAGTTGAGAGCTGAGGATCAGGGTTCAGAGCCAGCCCAGGCAGGAAAGTCTGGGAGACTCTTATCTCCAATAAACCAGTAGAAAACCAGAAGTGGTGCTGTGGCTCAAGCTGTAGAGCCCTTCCCTTGAGCTGAAGAGCACAGGGACAGTGCCCAAACCCAGAGTTCAAGCCCCACGACCGACAAAAAAAAATAAATAAATAAAGATGGCTTGGAGATTTAGCAGATTATAAAATCAGATATTCTATATTAAGAGCAGATATGCTTCAGTTTGTTTCTACTTTTGCGAGTGTGAGAGAAAGTTGTCCCACTAGTTATGTGGTTCAGTGACACCTAGGAGATGACTTCTCATAGAAGGTGAAGGATGGCTAGCAACTGCTCAGACATCACATCCTCATATATAATATTAAACTATCCTAATGAAATTTTACTGGATTTGCTGAAACAGTGTGGTCAAATATAACTTCAAATATTCTAAAGGACTGAGTGAGCTATAAGTACTTCAATTAATCTCTGTAAATACTCTTGGACTGTTTTGTGCTCTTTGTTTTACTTGAAACTTAGGCTCTATTTGATTGTACTCATAGAAATCTCTGTTTTTCTCTATGGTGCTCTCATAGGAGTTCTCTTACCTATTTTCACAATTAGTTCTGTTTTTCATGTTTATTAGCTTTCTTTCTTTCTTTTGCATTACATTTTATTTATTGTGAAAATACCATACAGAGAGGTTACAATTACATGGGTAAGATAGTGAATACATTTCTTATCAAGCATTGTTGCCTCCTCATTTGTTTCCCTTTACCATCCCTTCTTTCTTTCTTTCTTTCTTTCTTTCTTTCTTTTTTTTCAGTCGTAGGTCTGGAACTCTGGGCCTAGGTGCTATACTTAAACTCTGCAGCTCAAGGCTAATACTCTACCACTGGTGCCACATTGCCACTTCCAGTTTTCTAGTGGTTAATTGGAGATAAGAGTCTCACAGATGGTCCTGCCTGGGCTGGCTTTGAACTTCTATGCTCAGATCTCAGCCTCCTGAGTAGCTAGGATTGCAGGCATGAGCCACCACCATGTGGCTTCACTAGCTTTATTTCTCTCTTTCTCTCTCTCATTGTCTATTTTTCTGTCTCTTTTTCTCTTTCATTCTCTCTGTTTCTCTTTCCTCCAATTGGCTCTTAATTTTACTTTTCTTCAAATGGTTTATCTGGGAAGTAGATTTTATTACTGGTATATGTAGAATTGATATGCAACCTAAACTGAAATAGTTTATCTTTCAAATTAAGTGTTGTATTGTGTTTCTAACCATTGTAACCGTTCTAACTGTGGTAGATTTTCTTCACTAAGCAAATCGTTTATGCTGGAGGTAGTGTTTTATAATTAATGTAATTTGATGTTATTATGGAAGTCATGTATACAGAGATTATAATGACATGAGTCAGGTAATAAATACCTTTCCTTTCATACAGTGTCTTCCATGTTTTCACTATCTCACAATCCCTTCCTCCTATCTCTACTCTTGAGTTGTATACTTCACTTTCATCACCCTCTTTCCCTCATATTCTATGGCTCTGCCACACCCGCCAGAAGATATACATGTGAAATCACCATACATAATTGAAAGCAATTGTTTTTATTTCACAAGTGAAGAAAGTGGCTCCCTTTAATATTGAATAAATCACAATGATAGCATACATTTTTACATATCCATTCTAGTTTCCTTCTGTTTGTTTTACTGTTAGATTATTAGCAACATATTGTTGGATTTCATTGTACTTATATCATAGATTTATTTGTCTTACTGATTTCAAGACAATTTGTCTTCAGATCTATTCTCAGTGTGTCTGTCTTGGTAAATATAATTGCATAGTGCTTTATAAACAGCATTTTGTAAAGATAATGTCATCCATGTGTCTCTGGTGACCTTTTGTCTAGTTATTCAGTCATTAAGAGGAGTATTACTTCTCTCATCATAATGATACATTAAAGAAATTATCATTCTTTGTCCTTTTAATCATGTCTTTGTAGACTTTACTTTTCAGAATAGAACTTTTGTTATACAGATTTATAATTTGCCTGTTATTATCAATGCTCTGTATCTGTGGTAACACAATTTGTGCTGAGGTTCTTTTCCTTTCCTATTATGACTACTTGTATTTTTCAGTATTGATTGTTGCTTATGGTATGTTTATACTGATTTACTTTTATTTCTCAATAATTAATGTATGTCTTTTTGGCTTATTGAGTTTTTTGAGTATGTTTTCTTCTGTTCAAATCAGACAGTACTTGATATATTTACTATTTTTATATTACAATATTAACATGATTTCATTTTAGTGATTACTTTGCTATTTATTATGTTTGTCTCATCTGATGTGTATTTCTTAGTTTGTTTTCATGTAACCTGCACACATCGTTCTACACAGTGCAAATCACCTCTAATATAATTTCCAGGGAATATTATATACACCGTAAATCACCTCTGATACCTATTACAATTTAAATCCTACTAAATAGTTGTTACAATGCATTGTTCATCAGATAATGGCAGTTTTTCAAAGGCTGCATGTTTACTATAGGTACCATACTTTGTCAAGTGTTTGGGTTCTATGGTTTGTTGAATCTGTGCAACAAACAAATATCTAAGGCCTAATATATTCCTTTGAAAATGCTACTGTAGGGGCTAGAAAGGTGGCTCAGTGGAGAGTGCTTACCTTGCATGCATGAGGCCCTGGGTTAGGTTGCTCAGCACCACATAAACAGAAACTCTTATCTACAATTAATCACCTAAAAATCCAGGGGTAGAAATTGATAGATGGCTCCAGTGATAGATCCTTAATATAAAATGGTCAGGGACAGCATCCAGACAATGAGATCAATACCTAATATTGGTATATTTTACTGTGTTATATGGAAATAAATGCTGCTTTCCAAAGGGGATGGAATTGTACAAAAATGCATATTGTTCAACAAGTAATGAAATCAATTGAGTAATCAATCAAGTAATGAAATCAATACCTGGGTTATGTAACTTTGACATACATATATACATCTATGTATATATACATATATACACACATATGTATATATACATAGGTATATATATATGTATATATGTATATATACACAGAGGTATATATGTATACACACATATGTATGTATACATAGATGTAAATATATATGATATACATACATATGTATATGTATGTACATACATATGTATATGTACATATATATGTATATATAGACAGATATATGTATGTACAGATGTATATGTATATATATATCACCTTTACAATAATTTTTTTTTGGGGGGGTCTGGTCATGGGGCTTGAACTTGGGGCCTGGGCCATGTCCCTCAGGTCTTCAGCTCAAGGCTAGCACTCTACCACTTGAGCCACAGTGCCATTTTCAGCTTTTTATTTTCTTTTTGCTTATGTGGTGCTGAGGAATTGAACCCAGGGCCTCAGGCATGTAAAGCAAGCGCTCTACCACTGAGCCACCTTCCCAGCCCCCACAATAATTTTTATAAGAATGCAAAAACAACAGAAACATAGAATAAGTTCTCCTATGGATGTAGGTAGCATTTGGAGCCGGGAGGGTGAGCACACACAGTAAAGGAGGTGAATATGGTTTAAAAAAAAGTGTGTGTGTGTGTGTGTGTTTGTGTGGTGTTTAT